>NW_025999900.1:39336937-39352535 GCF_001458135.2 Marmota marmota marmota
TCTCTTATGATTTTGCACATTCAGCGTCCTGTAGGCTTCTAGGATTTGGGATTCTGTTTCATTCTTCAAGTCTGGGAAGTTTTCTCGTATTATTTTGTTGAACAGATTGCTCATTCCTTTGGTTTGGACCTCTATACCTTCCTGTATCCCAATAACTCTTAAGTTTGGTCTCTTTATGTTATCCCATATTTCTTGGATGTTCTGCTCATGGTTTCTTAACAGTCTCGCTGAGCTGTCTATGTTCTTTTCAAGTTGAAATACTTTGTCTTCATTGTCTGATGTTCTATCTTCTAAGTGTTCTACTCTGCTGGCAGTACTCTCATTTGAGTTTTTAATTTGGTTTATTGCTTCCTGCATTTCTGGGATTTCTGTTTGTTTGTTTTTTATAACCTCTATCTCCCTGTATAGTTGATCTTTTGCTTCTTGGATTTGTTTATGTAATTCGTTATCAAAGTGATCTTTCATTGTCTGATTTTGCTGTCTAATGTCTTCCTTGAGACTCCAGATCATCTGAAGCATGTATATCCTGAATTCTGTATCTGACATTCCATCTGCTGCAGATATTACCTCTTCTAAAGTTGAGTTGACCTGCATTGCTTGTGGTCCTTTCTTTCCTTGTCTTTTCATACTGCTCACGTTTCTTTCTGCTTTGTGAAACTGTTGTGTTATTGAATTTTCCCCCTATATATTTATATTGCTCTTTTATAGTTGCAAAGTCTCCCTTTTGTGGAGAAAGACAATGTTAACAGTTCTCAATATCAATGGTACATCATCTAAGCACACGGTTTCCTTATTACTACATTTATAGCTAGACTCTATGTCTATAAATGTTGGTTTCGATTATCGTTTACAAATATAGTCATTAGTTTCATGAAAGGCATACCGTTTCTGGTAGCTTGAAGAAAACTAAATTTCAGGTGTAGGATGTTATGTTTATGGGGAAAGGAGTGAGGGTATGGGGTTAATCTAACTTAGTAACTTTGGAAAGCTCTAACCAATAGATGGGTAATTTATGGAGGAATGTATAGATTCAAATACCTATCTGTATTTATAAGATTACCCTACTTATGAATAGTAAAATTTAGGGGGTTGCAAGTGGGATAGAGGGAGTAAGAGGGAGGAAAACAAATAACAAAGAAAGGAAGAGAATAAAAGAGAGCGGGAAAAAGAAAATACGAGAAAAAAGAAAAGAAATAAAAAGGGGGAGGGAGGTGGGGCATATGCAATTCCTCTATAGTATATGATTCTGGTGATTCAGTTGTTAAAGACATTTTTCATGCACAATTTTTGGTTTCACATATGTTGAGGTTGCGAGGACCTGAGGGGGAAAGGTAGAGGAGACTGGGTGAATGGCTGAAAAGAGAGAAAGAAGAGAGAAAAAGAAAGAAAGAAAAAATGTCTCTCAGAACTCTGTTTTCATTTTTTCCAGTTGGTGGCGTTGTCTATTCCTAGCTTGAGTCTCTGGGTTCAGGATGGTGGTGGTAGTCAGTGTGAGAGGACTTGAGCTTCCACCTGTGGCCTCTCTACTCTTATTCTCTGAGATGTAAACCAGGTGCCTGATCCGCTGCAGAACCGCACTGGTAGCCACACCAACAGGTTGGTGGGTTTTAAGGGTTGGTGGGATTTTCCAAGATGAGTTCCATCAGTTTTTCTCATAAGGTGTTTGATGAGGTGGGGGTGTTGGGGAAACCTTATGTTTGTCAAGAGCTCGGTCAGGTGACTGCACGGGTGGGTGGCAGGGCCCCTCGTCCAGTTGGAGTGGTCTGTCTACCCCACCGGCGGGAGGCTGGGCTCCTGCAACTGGGGAGGTCTGTCTACCGCGCAGGCGGGCCGCTGACCCCCTTCTCTGGGTCGCGCGGTCTGCCTACCATGCAGGCGCAGGCGGCGGCTGGGTCCCTCCTCCAATTGGGGTGATCTGTTTCCTGCGCCGGCGGGCCGCTGGGCCCCTTCTCTGGGTCGCGTGGTCTGCCTCACCCATAGATGTTTAAATAGCTTTCTTGTGGATGTATACGATGGTGAGATTCACAGTGGTGAATTTGTGTGTGTGTGTGTGTGTGTGTTTGTGTGTGTGTATACAGAAAAGTTATGTCGATTCATTCCACTGTTTTTCCTTTTCCTACCCCCTCTCCCTTATCTACTCCACTGAACTTCTATTTCTATTGCTTTTTAATTAAGAATACATTGGGAAACTTCCATGGTATGATTAAGTATAAAAGAGAAAGGTCCGGAAATTTCATGCTTTGGGTTGGGCTGGGGACCTCCAGCTGCCCACATCACCATCTTGCTCTGGGAGGCAGCAGTGGGATAGCCAGAGGCCATCTCTTCCCACCTGCCCTGTAGCTTTGGATGTGGGTTCTGACCTCAGGAAAGGGGTTACATGGACCTTTCGGAGCAGCTCCTGAAAAGGGGTGGTGTGGGGCTCATCCCATCTTCAGTCCTGCTGCCTAGAACTGGGATCTGGTAGCTGAGACTCCAACAGGGAAGGCCTGGGATAAGTGGCTGAAAATGAACTAAATGAAAAAGGAACAAGCAGCAAGCCCCCCGCCCTCCCCTACCCCACAGCTAAAACAAGAAAACAGCAGAAACCTCATAGAAGCTCTAAAAACACTCCAAAATCTTAGGGAAAAAAGAAAATAATTGATGATATTTCTGTGACAGGAGGAAGAGAGGTGCAAGTGGGCATTTCTTTTTTTATACTGGTTGGAGCTGATGACGCTCCTCACTGCTGAAAACAAAGCCAGAGGTCACAGGGAAAGTTCAGGAACGGCCACCAGTCGGGGATGTGACATTCCAAAAACACATGCTGAGAGGCAGCACTGCTGCAGGTCGCACACTGCCACCGTCACCCACTCCCAAGACCCTCTGGCTCCCACCCCATTGCCCATCCAGTAGAGGACTGGGAGGGACAGGAACGGTCCTTTAACTGGAGAGTGGAATGAGAAGGTGGCTATGTCTCACCTTTCCTTCTGTCCTCTTGGAGGTGGGGAGTGAGTGACAAGGCAAGTAGAGAGAGCCGGGCCTGGGAAGACTCATTCCCACAATCGGGAATGTCTTCAAGGGAGGAGGTTCACATCTCCACTTCTGGTTCAGACTTAAAAAGAACCCTGGGGGAGACGATGGAGAGAGATGACCAGGCAAGTAGGGAGCAAGCACTGTTTGTTTCAATTTTCCATTCCTAGAGGTACAGAAAGCAGACTCCACTTGGGCCAGCAGATTTCAGGATTGTGGGCCTCCCAGGGCTGATGGGGAGGGACACATGGGTTCCCTGAGGACCAGCGCCAGGGAGCAGAGAGCCAAGGCCTCCCCAGTGTACAGTTCAGGCTGCCCTGGGTGGCCCTGCTTAGGAGATGATTGCTCCTTTGAAGAGACCACAGAATCTTGTTTGAAAGCGAGTCACACGTCTATGAGGCTTGTCAAGACCATCACCCATCCATGTGCACACCTTCTGAGCCGGAGAAGTGGTTAACAGACACCCAGGAAAGGATCGTGTGTCCACTAGGATTTACAAAGCCAGCACCATTTTCTGGCTTCCTCCTCCCAGGACAACATCAGAGACAAGAACACAGGAAAG
The DNA here is from genome assembly GCF_001458135.2 of Marmota marmota marmota. NCBI lineage: Eukaryota > Metazoa > Chordata > Mammalia > Rodentia > Sciuridae > Marmota > Marmota marmota. Next base: position 39,340,509 of record NW_025999900.1, read on the forward strand.
GAGGAGATGTGTCATGCTCCCATGACACTCCAGCCTAGCCTGGGCTCGATGGGAAGCGGGCAGGGTGTGGAGATTTGCATTGAATGTGCAATTGCAAATTTCAGATAAAGGAGACTAAATTTTAAAAAGGTCTAAATGGAGATGAACTTGAAAACTACAAGTGGTTGATGAGCTGTGGGTCATATCATTACGGAGGCTCACTCTTGCAGTGGGAAGAGAATTCAGTAGAGCCTGGTAGAGAAAAGGTCCCGGGATATGAATCCTTTTATGGTTACATTCTTATGTGGGATTTCTCTTTGTTAAACCAATTCTATTCCTTAAAAAAATAAATGAATAAATAAAAAGTTGTCCAGGTGACCATACTATTTCACACCAAAAACAAACAAAAAAATTTTTTGCTCTCCTGAAGGCTTGACAAGACATTGCAAAGAGGCAGTCACATAGCTCAGGTATGAAAGAAAGTTCCAGAAAGCCAGTTTTGTGGTGTTAGATACCTTTCAGGGACCATTCAAGTTCTGTTCCTCTCACTGGTCCCCAGAAGCTTCGACCCCTTGATCTACTCCAGCAAATAATTCTCAAGGACTCCAGCCCCTGGGCTTCTCGGCCTACTCATTGTCCACTGATTCCTCTGCTGTGAGGTCTCTCTAGTGCCCAACACAACTCCAACATATGGAGGACGCATGGCCTGTGGGGTGAACCTTCCAGCAGTGGAGGGAGAGCCTGCATATCCATGCATCCCCTTTCCTGCAGGGTGGACAGCCTCCTCCAGCACCTCATAGACGGTCAGCCTTTGAGACTGGGCCATCAGCCATGCTTGACACCAACACTCCCTGCTTGTTTGCCTCACCCCCATTCCCCCACTCTCACTTCCCTGGGATTGAACTCCTCAATCAGGAGTAAGACATGAGCCTTTGCCTCAGGGTCTGCTTCTGGGAATTCAGGCTGGGACAGTTATAAAAACCTGCCTTGCATTTTTTAAAGAATTGCATTGCAAATTTGCTTTGAAAATCAGCCTGAATGTTGGGAATGTGAATGCTGAAGATCCCCGGCAGCTAGAGGCCAGCAAGTGGGTTTCTTACCCGAGGTGCACCTACAAGTGCCCACTGTCAGGAGAAAGTGGAATTAGAAATTCTCTCAGACCCCAACCCCATTGTGACTACCAGAGCTGTGATTCTGGGTGTCCTCTCCCAGGTGGAAGAGGGGAGACTGTCCTTTGCTTTGCAAAGGGAATTATGTTGAAATGACGGCAATTGGGGAAACAAAATTACTCTCAAGACAAGACGTTGTTGCTATAGTCACTGCTGAGACAAAAACCGAACCTAACAAGCTTTCCCAACAAAGGAAAATGACTTATCCTTCAATGGGCTAAATTTAATTTAAAATATCTGTTTTGAAAGACAGAAACCTATTCTAGCTATCCAATACCTGTCCAAAAAAAAAAAAAAAAAGATATAATACCTTTGAATAAAATCCCTTAAACTTCGAGATGGGTGTATAAAACTTGACACAACATAGTTGCTAGGATTTGAATAATTGTCCCCTTCATAACTCATGTGGAATCTGATTGCTATGGTAACAGTATTAAGGGACCTTTGAGATGTGATTGGGTCATGATGGCTCCACACTCATGGATAGGATTGGAGCCATTATAAAAGGGAGAGGTGAGTCCCTCTTGCTCTCTTTCTGCCACGTGATGATGCAGAAATAAGGCCCTTGCCCATTTCCAGCTCCTTGATAATGGACTTCTCAGCCTTCATCCTGATGAACCAATAAATTTTTGTTTATTATAAATTACCAGTCTCTGGTATGTTGTTATAGAAACTCAAAATGTACTAAAATCATAGTTTACCAAAGGAACAAGCTGCTAAGTTCCAGGTCAGTATCTTCTGGTGTCATGCTGTTAATTCCCTTTGAAACTACACAATGATCAATTCTGTATGACCAAAAAACAAAACCATCGCAATTAAGCTTTCTCCCTCTCTCTTTTTTTTTTCTCTCTTTTCCTTCAACCACTAGGCTCTTTGCAACTAGACCACAGGCATCTGGGTCAGGATCAGGATAATGATTTATCTGAAGGGGATTCACCTAGAATGTAGGAGAAAGATAGAATAGAAGAGTCTTTGGACTCAGTAGGGATCAGTATATATATGTGGCTCAGCGAGGTACATTGCTGCCTCCCTGTGACATATCTAATGTCACTGGTGTGGGGAGGTCGAGGGCTATGTGTGCTTGGCCCCTGGTCACTGAAAAGCTGTGGCTCAGGAAGCCGGGGTCTGAGTTGCAGCCTGAGTGAAGGGAGCCTTGGTAGTCTTGGTCCTGCTCTGTGAGTCAGGAGTGAGGCACTATCATGGGTGACACTGGCTGCATGTCCCAAGAAGCATGCCAAGATGTGAAAAGTTCCCAAAGAACTGTTTCTCCAAAGGCTTGTGGTGCTCAACTGCTGTCACCTGTCACCGCTGGGTTCTGGCAGTGCCCTTGAAGGCCCCGGGACAGAACATCTGGAGGGAGGCCATCTGCAGCCCTGTGGTTGACAGAAGCTGATTTGCCTCCCCCCAAAATCTCATTGCTGGTCCCCTAGCGACCTCCATGTTCTTTCTTCTTGTCTCTGATGACCCTTCTCCCTCTCCAGGCTGTACACTGTGGATTCCCAGGGTTTGGTCTTTAGCTCTTTTCTCTGATTTTTTTTCTTTTCTTTTGAAAGCTAATGCCCCAAAAGCCCACTCCTCAAATGTGACCTTGGAGGACTGCTCCACTCTTGGCTTTTCTCACATAACTGCTCCTGATTCCTGGGCATAACGGATAACTCCTTGATGTTCTTGAGGACCTCCACTCCTTCACCTGCAAGTTCAGGAGACTTCCTTCTTCCCTTCCGTTTTCTGCTGTTCCCATCTCTCTCACCCTGACGGAGGCCTTTGAAGGGCTGCATCTAGTGAGAGTCTTCTTGCTGTATCATAACCTGGTGGAAAGCATCATACGATGAGAGAGAGAGAGAGAGAGAGAGAGAGAGAGAGAGAGAGAGAGAGAGAGATTAAAACAAGTTTAACTTGCAGCCTCAGGCCTTTCATAATTGGCAGTCTGGTGACCTAAACACCTCCCATTAGGCCCCGCCTCCCATTAGGCCCCGCCTCCTCACACTGTTGCTTGGGGATTAAGTTTCCAGCACCTGCCTTTGTGGGGACACATTTAAACCATAGCAGTCTTCATCCCCTCACAGCCGAGCTGCTGTATCAGGGGACCTAGCTGATGAATTCTTTCTCTCTCCGGATTATTCCACAAGTTACTGTCGGATGAGTCTTCCTTGAGCATCTCTCAAGGCGTCCTGTCGCCCACTTACATCCAAACCTCCCACATCCATTTCCTGGTGCACCAAACCAGAGCTCCACCTGCCTGGGGGCGGAGAGGGTGGGAAAGGGGAGAGGGGCAGGAGAGGAGCCAGGCTGCTTGCCCTCCCTGATGGCTCTGCCAGTGCAGGCTGTGGGCAGCCGCCCCACAGGCCCGGGCTGGTTTACCCTGAGGTTTATTCGGTTCTAATTACCAGTGAACACAATGCTACTCCCACTCCTTAGCCACTAACTCCTGCGACTCTCACTAGGAGAAGCTGAAAGATGAGCAGTTCCCCACACTTCCGCCCACAAGATGGGATAAAAGAAGAATCGATTGAGTGACTCAGGGCTTCCTTCTCCTGCTGATGGTCCCAGCCTCTTGCCCACGGTGTGCATTTCCTGGGATTAGGTTTGCCCTGTGCGCCTGGTGGGTCCTCTGCTCAGGATGGAGGGGGAGAAGCTCAGCGCCCTGTGTCCTTCTCTTCCCTCTGAGCTCGCCTACCGGGCTTGAGGGCTGCTCAGAGCTGCTGTGGTCACCAGGGTCTCTGACCAGTCCTTTGTGTGGAAGCCCCAGGGCTCTCTGGTGTTAAAGGGAGGTTAGAAAGCTAGTACTACAGTTGGATAGAACCAAGCAATGTTGAAGCGAGGGTATGAGTAAATACAGAAAACACGTCCCCAGACCTGATGTAAAGGAGCTTTTAAAGAATTCTGCAGTCGGTGTGGTCCCGGCCAGCGTGCCCCTTCTCTAGGGATGCTGGTGTGGAACTAATCTTAGTGTCCTGCTGCGTCTGGCTCTGCGCCATTTGATCAGACATATTCCAGGTGTCTTTGCGTGCACTTCAGCCCACTTTCTTTCATTCCACACACGATCCTGGTCTAGGTCCCCGGTCCTGCAATCTGCTGAACCACAGGTTTATTATGAAAACAGAGGAAAAACTCACTAAGATTGTACCCTCTAATCTGTAAGCCTTCACAGGGGGAAAACCTCAGTGTGGATTGATGAGGGAAAATCATTTTTATTCACCCTCTTTGAAGGATCTGGAAGACAGAGCAGGTTATTCTGAAATTCACTTTATTCAAAAATGTCAGATTTGGCTGGACTGAAGAGGAGGCAATTTAGAGGAGTGGTTAAGAGCATAGGCTTTGGACAAAGATAGAACTGGCTCTGCTGTGTGTCTTAAGGGAATTGACTTAACCACTCTGAACTTCTGTATTCTCATTTTAAAGAGACACAGAATAACTCTTCACAGGGTTGTGAATATTAAATAACAGAGGCTTTAGCACAGAGCCTGATGTGTAATAGCAGACAAAATCAGAAAACTAAATGTGGATCTGACAGTTGGACCATTCCTTCCCTACCCCTTTCCCTCCCCCTTCTTTCTTTCTCTCCCTCCATCTTCCCTTATTTTCCTTCCCTTCCCCTCCCTCGTCCTTTCTTTCCTTTATTCTTTCCTTCTCCTTCCTTTCCTTTTTATTTTATTTTTTTGTGGGGGCGGGTAGCAGGGATTAAATCCAGGGGTGCCTAACCACTGAGTCACATCCCCAGCCCTTTTTCATATTTTATTTAGAGACAGGGTCTCACTGAGTTGCTTAGCACCTCGCTTTTGCTGAGACTGGCTGTGAACTCAAGATCCTCCTTCCTCAGCCTCCGGAGCTGCTGGGACTGCAGTCAGGTGCCACCGTGCCCGGCTCCTTCCTTTCCTTTTCTTGAAGTCAATTGCACATAACAAAATCGATCATCTTAGCCATTTTTAAGTTACTGTTCAGCTACATAAAATACATTCACCCCACTGTAAAACCATCACACCATGATCTCTGGACTCTTTTTTTGTCATCCCAAATGGAAACTTCATACCCATGAAATGATAACTTTCTCACCCTGGCCTCTCCCAGCCTCTGATAATTCCTCTTCTTGTTCCTGTTATAAGTTTGCTTATTCTGTGTCCCTCATGTAAGTGGAATAACGTGACATTTGTCCTTTTGCGTCAGGCTTATCTTAGTTAACTAATATTCCCGGGTTTCCTCTTTTTTATAATGTGTCAGAATGACTGAATAATATTCCATTGGATGTATGTGTCACATTTTGTTTATCTATTCATCTGTCGACGGGGACATTTTGGTGCTTCTACCTCCTGGCAATTGTGAACCATGCTACCTTGAATTTGGGTATACAAATGTGGGTTTGAGTCCCCGCTTTCTGGACAGCATTTTAAGAGATGTGCCTTGTTGGGAAAAATTTTTCAAAACTTAGAATTAGGCAAAAAAGGATTACTAGATATCCTTTTACCTGGATACTGTTTAATTGAACAGATTCACCCTGTGCAGGGATGATCTGATTTCCTAGAGATGTTAAGCTTTGAGTTCCTTTTTTTTTTTATTGATTTAGTTATTTTATAACCAACAAACGTAGAGTTTGGTGTGTAGAAAACTGATGGTGTTACAAATGAGTGTTTCCAACAGTGAAGTCAATGATTTCTGCTCAGGGGAAAATAAAGTGAACTCAAGGTTGTAGTTAATGCCTTGTCGGGTATATTAACGGGTTTAACAGAGCCAGTAAAAGAAAGAGAAAAAGGTTTAATAATAAGGATGAGTTTTTCTTCTTGGTTCCTCCAGCTTCCCAAAGAGTCCAAACAGTCTTTGTTTTGTGGACTTGCTCTCATTTCACCTGCCAGGCATTTCTTCCCAACTGCCCTTCCTTTGGCCAAGACAGTCCTGGATAAAACCACACAGGACCCCTGTTTGGGTGCTGGTGATGCACCCTTCCTTCTCTAGGGCATCTGCACACCCAGCCTCCTCACCATAACCTAAGTAAGCGCCAGTAAAGGAATTTCGTGTTTTGCGAATTGTTGTGGTAACTCGGCAGACATTAATTTAATTAAGCCCCTGCAATGCAGTTTCTTGGTTTTTGTTGTTGTTGTTGTTGTTTTTTGGGTATGGGGGATTGAAATCAGGACCACTGAGCCACATCCCCAGCCCTATTTTGCATTAGAGACAGGGTCTCACTGAATTGCTTGGTGCCTCACTTTTTGCTGAGGCTGGCTTTGAATTCACCATCCTCCTGCCTCAGCCTCCTGAGCCTCTGGGATTACAGGCGTGCACCATTCTGCCCAGCTGTTTTCTTGGTTTTGTTCTAAGCGCTGTCTTGATTCAGTTTTAAGGCTCAGTTAGAGGACCACTGATTCCCCTTATTGAGCAGTTGATTAAGTCCACACCACCAACATGTCCCTCCTCTCACTCTCAGACTCCAGGCCACTGTGCACGGATCCTAATCCTCCTGGGGACAGACACCAGACTATTGAGGACAGCCTCTGAGTTTTGGATCCTGGCAGATTATTCAAATTAGCCAGTCCACGGAGAGTCATAGAACCTTGTGACCCCACCCCAACTGACCTGCATCTGCCCCTGTAGCCCCAGTAGGATATTAACCTGTCCCTGGGCCCAACCCCGCAGTGGCCCTGCTGTGTAGAGTCCATCTATCCAAGTTTCAAGGCTGCATTGTGTTCCCCTTCCAAAGAATCCTTAGATCTTATGTGACAGCACCTACCTACTCAGTGTCAGTACCTACTATGTGTGATAGAAGGTGGGCTAAAGAGACATGGCCTCTGCCCTTGAGTTGACAGGCCATCAGGGAAAACAGAAATCCTTACACTAAGAGGCCAAGCGAGAAACGCAAAGTGTCTGAAATCTCCAAGCTTGTGGGTGGGGTCCAAGGAGGGAGACCACCTGGGAGAACTGATTTGGGGGTGCATAAGGCTTTTCTAGCCTCCTGCTCAACTTTTTGGTCAAGAATCTTGACTCCTTGATTGGAGTCTTAATTCATGGAGAATCTTGACCTCTCCTTAACCTTCAGACCTATTTTTCCTAGTCCATTTAATGACTCATACCTGATTATCATTAGTTCTACTATTTTTGCAGTGCAGGGGATAAAACCCAGAGCCCTGAGCATGCTAAGGAAGCACTCTACCTCTGAGCTACATCCCCAGTTCTTCTGTTTATTATTAGTTTGGTGGTAGGTAGGCTGTGGGGCAGAGAAGAGCATGGGCAACAGGAGAGGAGAGAGGGGCGCAGGCTGGGTTTTTTATAACCAGTGCTTCTTCTTGCCTATCTCTGCTAAGCCAAGACACACCTCAGCAGAGAACAAGGTCTACTTCTTTAGAGTGGTGCATTAGTCAGCTTGTGGTTGCTATGATCAAAATACCTGACAAAAACAATTTGGAAGAAGAAAATTTTATTTTGGGCTCATAGTTTCAGAGGTTCAGTCCATGGTTGGCCAACTCTGTTGCTCTGGGCCCAAGGAGAGGCAGAACACGGTGGAAACATGTGGTAGAGAAAAGCAGCTCAACTGATAGCATCCAGGAAGTCTGGGGTGGGGAGAGCAAAGAGCCAGGCACAAGATATGATCCCCAAGGGCACACCCCCAGTGACCCACTTCTTCCAGCCAGGCCCCATCTGCCTATAGTTGCCACCCCATAGTCCATTCAAATTATTAATCCACCAAATGGATTAATCCACTGATCATGTTATAGCTCTCCTAATCTATTGCATCTCGCTCTGAACATTGTTACCGTGGAGATCATGTTTCCAAATCATAGAAAGTGGTGGATCACAGTCCTGTTCTCCACCTGGTCTTGACTTAGAGAATTCAGGTCTGAGTCCACTCCCATTCTTGCAGCTAGAACTCAATCCCTCAGGGCCAGAACCAGGAACTAGGGTGCAGCAGGTGAGGTGCTCACTCCCCACGTGGTTCAAGTGCAGGGCTGGCACCTGGGCACCTCCTTTCCTCTTGGGCCCTAGTCCCTCTCTTGCCTCACCCTGGTCCTGGCCCTGGCTATCTCCATCTGGTGAAACTGCCAGCTCTGCTATTCCTCTCCAGCCTCAGCAACAGTGAGGTGCTAAGAAACTCAGTGAGACCCTGTGGCTCAGGGGTTAAGTGCTCCTGAGTTTAATCCCCAGTACCAAACAACAACAATAACAACAACAAAAACCCTTCCTCTCCAATACATCGCCTTCCCTCAATACCGTGGTCATCTGGGCTCAGCTTCCACCCACCCCTGCTTTGGTGCTCTCACCCCTGCCCATTCTTCTCACTCACCTATAGAAAGAAATAGTGTATTTAAACTGTAAACAAATTGTTTTTTAACCAACAAACAAAAAAATCAAACATTTCCACTAACAGAATCAAGTTTCATCTTTTTGTTTCCTTCCTAAAGTTGTTAAACCAACTCCGGAGCTAAAGTCATGTGTTAATTGCTAGAATGCCTGAGCTAGGTGGCACTACAGCCATCTCTGGATTTTAAAATTGTCCTGCCCTTGAACCACGTGGGGAGTGAGCACCTCACTTGCTGCACCCTAGTTCCTGGTTCTGGCCCTGAGGGATTGAGTTCTAGCTGCAAGAATGGGAGTGGACTCAGACCTGAATTCTCCAAGTCAAGACCAGGTGGAGAGTAGGACTGTGATCCACCACTTCCTATGATTTGGGTATTATGAGGCTGGAAATTAAAAGTGTTCTTCCCTTTGGTTCTTATGAGAGCCAATACTGAAGGGAGCAGCTTGTTTGAATATTGAACCTCTAGTGGTGGACAGAAGGCAGAACACAGAGGAATCTTGGGGGTTCTCCTAGGATTTCAGAAGGCTCAGCTCAGCAATCACATCAAAGAACCCCAAAGAGATTTGAGGAATAATGGTGATGGAGGCTGTCGGAGAGTTTGAAACATAAACAGGATCTGCAAAATTGATAAGACAGCCCATGAGAGAATTGAAAGACTGTTCTTGAGGGATATTAAGCAGTTCTGTCTAGTACTGTCTACTTTTAGAGAAGACGATGACCTTCGGCCTCCTCCTTAACACACATTGTGTTCCTCTTTGGCCATGGAAGAGGAAAGCTGTTTAATAATGGGGGAAAATTCCTTCCTCCCTCCCTTCCTTCTTTTATTCAGAAGCGTATGTGATCCTAAATCCAACTAAAAGAAACTGGCAATGTCATCCCTTGTCAGTCATCCAAAACAAAACAGAAAAAAAGCCACAACGATTTCTCAGGACTTGATAGACGTGATTAAGGTTGAAATCATGTAGATATGATGGCAGCAAATCACGCTCAAATTCTGACTCCTGGACAATCCACATATATTGCTCCGTCTCTTAGAAACTTACTCCTCTCTTTGGGAGTTGATTGTGTCTCTAACTGGATGATATAAGCTCCTTGAGGGCAGCGGCTTTGTCTTATGGCAGCATCTTTAGTTAGTATCACTGTATACATTGTGTAGCAGGCAACCAATCAATACAGTTGAATGTGTGAATGTCTGAATGAGTTGTGCTCCAATAATGAGTAATCTGGGCAAGAAGATAATAGTGTGTGTGAGGTATCTGGTTTAGTAGTCCTCCATCCAAGATACATGTGGAGATGCATGCCAGGAGCTGGGGATAAGGCAAGGACCCAAGGAACAGACCCATCTGACCCCTGAATTCATGGAGCTTAGAGTCTAGTAAGAAAAGCACACAATAAACAAATAATTTCCATGTGCTACGTGTTTGAAAGGTAGTTCTTTAATTGTGTTCATTGGATTAGGAGGAAAAGAACTGAGGTATGGTTTGAAGGCTGCTGGGTAAACCTTGACAAGCTTTTGAAAAAACAAAACAAAAAAATCCCTGTGCATTTAGAGGGGCATGTCAATCAGAGATTGCTTTCCCAGCAAATATTAGAATCCTGACTGTGAAAGCTTAAACCACACTGGGATTTACTTTTCCTCATATAACAGAGGTCAGTGAGGATTCTACGGCTACTGCTGTGGTCCCTGATGGTAACAGTGCTTCTGGATCTTTCTATCCTCCTGCTCTGCCATACCAGGACTTATGGCTGCAAAATGATCTGCTTCAGGTCTCCATATTCACGTTCCATTCTCTTAAGAAGAAGGAAATAACAGGCAGAAAATCAACTCTTCCTGGAAGTCACCATGTTTACCCTCAGATGCAAGGAGGCTGGGGGCATGTAACTTTTTTTTTTTTTAAACCTAGAGCAAAAGTTCTACTGAGGTGGGAGATAATAGATAATGCTACCCCTTTACAACACCGAGTTTCCGTTTGTAAGAACAAGGGGGAGGATAAGGGAGTGCAGGTTGGGTAGACACTCAATAGCTGGCAGTGTCCTCCCCAGAGGCCCTCTTCCCTCCTAGACTTGTCCAGATTGACTGAGCTGGCCTGACTTCTGCTTCGTGACTGGAAACAAGAACTCTGCGAGTCACAAAGGGGGACACAGCTTCAGAAGGCTGGAGTTTCAGCAGGTGGTAACAAGAAGTCCAGCACCAGCAGCAAAAGCAGCGACATGGCCTCAGAGGGACGTGTGATTTTGGTGACAGCAGGGTTCCAGAGCTACCAGGACTGAGTGTGTGGTATTTTAAACAGATTATGCTGTTAGAATAAGAGACCCCCAGTTAAAGGGGCTTGAACAAGATGGAAATTTACATTTTTCCTATTCCAGAGGCAAGGTGGCTAGGGTTTCTGGCGTGGCTCTGTCTTTCCTGACTTGTGGTACCCATCTTGGGACACAGATGCTGCTCCAATTTTTTCCCATCTGTCAGCCATGACAAAGGAGTAAAGGACGGGATATGTCTGGACTGATTCTTTTAAAGGTAATGACCGGAAGTGGTGTGTACACACACACACACACACACACACACACCCCACTTCTACTCATACCCCATTGACCAGAATCTAGTCACGTGGATACCTAGATGCAAGGGATGCTGGGAAATGCAGCCTAACTAGGCAGTCGCGTGCCGGCTACAACTGTGTTACTATGTAAGAAGGCCAGAGTGGATCTGGCAGACGGCAATAATTTCTGACACTGCTTATGGAGTCTTCCAGTGTCAAAAGTTTGCCTGATTCCATTAGTGGTGACAGAATGCTCAGGTCTAGCTCTTTGTACGTGAATAAGGCCTCGAGGAAAACACTGTACAAAAGAAGGCAGACATCTATAAAGGGGGCAGATGAGAGCTCAAGAAGTGAACTTAGAGATACTAGTAGTGTTTATACGAGTGCAAGTTATACTTCATTCTGTGAATTTGAACGTCACTCTCAATAATAAAATGTGATAACTAGTAAAGGGGACTGTTTTAAATAGAGCCTGAGGCAAGGATGAAAGTACTGATCTTTTTTTTGGGGGGGGGCACAAGCATAACTGAGGGAACGTAAAAGAAAAAGAGAAGCAACCCGAGGAAGAAGGGAAGCCGGGCTAGGCAGGGGAGGGTGTGCTATCCTGGTGCTGTTGACCACCAGCCACCCAGAGACAAAGATGCAGAGGGTGTGTTCATGCAGCGTTCAGGAACTTCCCCCAGAGGGACTGCAAGGAGGAGAAACCACTCCCTGGAATAAATAAGAGATGAAAATGAAAAGGGAGAATTGGTTTGTCTGGATCCTTCCCATTGTCCCTGATTAAGTTCCACCCCTGTCATGGTCACGTTGAATTGTCAGCTTGATTGGATGAAGAGATGCCAAAGATTAAAAGGCTTCTGAGTGTGTCAATGAGGGTGTGTCTAGGAGTGACTGGCATGTGGGATAGGGAACTGAAGTGGAGACCCTCCCTAAGCATGGGTAGCACTGTTCGAAAAGTTGGAGGCTTTGATGGAATAAAAGTCAGAGGAACAAAGAAGCAGCAGCAGATGCAAGCTCCATTCTTCCTGAATGTGTTCTTTTTTTTTTACGTTCCCTC
>NW_025999900.1:39352816-39357696 GCF_001458135.2 Marmota marmota marmota
GTGAGATGGTATCTTAGGGTGGTTTTGATTTGCATTTCTCTGACTGCTAGAGATGGTGAGCATTTTTTCATGTACTTGTTGATTGATTGTATGTCCTCCTCTGAGAAGTGTCTGTTCAGGTCCTTGGCCCATTTGTTGATAGGGTTGTTTGTTCTCTTAAACAAATACGCCTGAATGTGTTCTTGATCGCTGGTGCAATGCTCTGAGGATACTCGACTCTCGCTCCTTCACTCTTCCAAAGCAGACTCATCCGGGGAGTTTCCAGGCCTTTGGTCAGGTATTGGCGTAGCAGCCTTAATCTCTTGTGTTCAGCATCTTGGACTGATTTCTCTAGCTTTCCAGCCTGTAGATGACCATGGTGGATTCTCCAGCTTCTGGCTGTGCAGGCCAATCTAATAAATCTCCTTTTTATAATCATACCTCCTGTTGGTTCCATTCCTCTAGAGAACCCTGCCTGATACAACCCCTCAGGAAGCAAATTCTCCCTCATTCCAGGTTGCACTTGGCACATTCTTCACAGCAATAGAAAAATAATCCTGAACTTCACGTGGGAACCACAAAAGATCGTGAATGGCCAAGGCAAACTTGAGTAAGAAGAACAAAGCAAGAGGCATCATAAGAGTAGCCTCAAAACATGTTACAAAACTATAGTATCCAAAACAGCATGGCACAGGCATAAAAACTGACACACAGACCAATGGAAAAGAATAGAGAAAACCAAAAAATAAACCCATGCATTCATAGCCAACATCCTCAACAAAGGTGCCAAAACATTCACTGAGAAAGGATAGACTTCAATAAATGGTGCTGACAAAACTGGATCTCCACATGCAGAAGATTGAAATGAGAATCCTACCCTCATCCTACATAAAACTAAGAATGGATCCAAGATGTAAATTTCAGGTCTGAAAATATTAAACTACTCAAAGAAAATATGGGGGAGCACTTCAAGAAATTTGTATAGGCAATGACTTTCTGGATTTGACCCCCAAAAGCACAGGCATAAACAGCAGAAAAAAAAAATGGGTACGCGGTATTGTATCAAAATAGCATCTCCACCACAAAAGAATCAATTAGAAATCAATTAGGAAGGGACAACCTATGGGATGGAAAAAATATCTGCAAACTATACATCTAATGAGAGACTAATATTTAGAGTATTTAAGGAACTCAAAAAAACAGGAAAACAAAAAGGAAAAAAAAACCCAATAAAATATGAGCAAATAATCTGAATTGACTACAAATGGCCACTAAGGATATGAAAAAATGCTCAATACCACTCATCCTCAGGGAAGTACAGATCCAAACCACAGTGAGGTATCACCAGTTATAATCAAAAAGACAAAAAATAACAAATGATGGGGAGGATGTAGAGAAAGGGGAACTCTTCTACATTGTTGGCTTTTTTTTTTTTTTGGAGGTGCTGGGGATTGAACCCAGGGCCTTGTACATGCTAGGCAAGCACTCTACCCACTGAGCTATATCCCCAGCCCTTCTGTGTTGCTGGGGGAAAGGTAACTTGGTATAGTCATTATGGAGAAGAGTATGGAGGTTCCTAGAAAACTGAAAATGGAATTACCACATGGTCTAGCAATCCCACTACTGGGTATATCCCCAGAGGAGGTGAGATCAGCATTTCAAAGAGATACCTGTATTCTCAGGTTTATTAAAGCACCATTCAACGGTAGCTAAAATATGGAATCTATCTAGGGGCTCCTTGAGGGATGAATGGATTAGGGAAAGTATGATACATATACACAGTGGAATATTAATCAGCCACAACAGTGAATGAAAATTCTGTCATTTGTGACAATGTGAATGGAACAGGAGGACACTGTATTAAGTGAAATGAGACAGGCATAAAAAGACAAATATGGCATGTTGTTATTCAGGTGTGCAAGCTAAAACAGATGATCTCATAGAAGTGGAGTGGAACAGTGAGTCCCTAAAGGTTAGGAAGAGAGGGAGAGAGGGAGTCAGATAATTGGTACCTACATGCAAGAGGAATAAGTTCTAGTGTTCTACAGCACAGCAGGGTGACTACAGCTCACAACACTTTATTATATATTTTATAAAGAACTGGGAGAACAGAGTTTGAAGTTTCCCATCACAAAGAAATGATCAATGAATGATGGAAGTAATTACCCTGATTTGACCATTACACATTATATACATGTATGGAAAAATACTGTATGCCAGCCACATGTATGATTATTATGTTAATTAAAACTAAAATAATAAAAATATTTGATCTTGAATTGTGGATGTTTTCCCCCTAAAGATCACGGAGAATCACTGGAGGGACTTTTAGTACTCAGAATGGGAAAGGAGAGCAGGGGATTTGGGAAAATTCACGGAATAGAAGCTGTCCCAAGGGAGGGAGATGGTGGAATGAGATGGACATCATCACCCTAAGTACATGGATGAAGACACGAATGGTGTGACTCTACTTTGTGTACAACCAGAGATATGAAAAATTTTGCTCTATATGTGTACTATGAATCGTGATGAATTCTACTGTCATATATAACAAACTGGAATAAAAAATAAATTAATTTAAAAATCTACTTTAAATAAAATAGATGGAATAAATGGAAAAAAAAAAAGAGAGAGACTATCCCTTAGGATGGACACCCACACCAACCTGGTCACTTAAAGGGGATAGCTAAGTGGGGGAGTTCTTGGGGCAGTGCACATCAGGGGACATCAGGTGCAGAAAGAAAAGAAGAGAGTTAATGATAAATTTTCTATTGTTGTAGTTTTGCCAGGTTTCTGCTTGGAGCAAAGATTTGGTCAGCCTTTTTCATGTTACATTTTGATGCTGCATGAAAGGCCAAAGCAGAGAGGTTTGCCATGAACAACTATGGCCTGTAGTGTTAGTGTGATCTTGTGGCTCTAAGATAATTTGCCATGAGCATGAGAGAGAGAGAGAGAGAGAGAGAGAGAGAGAGAGAGAGAGAGAGAGAGAGAGAGNGACAATATTAACTCTGCCTATGCAAGAGCATGAGAGAGAGAGAGAGAGAGAGAGAGAGAGAGAGAGAGAGAGAGAGAGGAGATGGTGACAGACAGAGAC
This sequence comes from Marmota marmota marmota, assembly GCF_001458135.2. Classification (NCBI taxonomy): domain Eukaryota; kingdom Metazoa; phylum Chordata; class Mammalia; order Rodentia; family Sciuridae; genus Marmota; species Marmota marmota. Next base: position 39,355,890 of record NW_025999900.1, read on the forward strand.
GCATACCCACCCCTTGGCTAGAGGCTGAACTGGACCCCTCCTGTGCCTCAGCTCTCCTTCTAATCCCTCTTCCTGTTAGGCCAATCATCAGATGATCCTGATGAACATAGACCTTTGTTCTAACCCATTCTTCAAGGGTTATTTTCTAACCCATTCTTCAAAAAGGTTATTTTCCAGTTTATTGCATTTCTAATCATGTACCCGAGGCTAATCCACAGCATGGTTAGTTCCAGGGCTTCCTGCAGATCGTGGCGTGGATGTGTTATCACTGTTACAGCATATTTTTCGAAATCATTGGGGATGTTTCCCCTGTAGTAACTTACCCTTCTAGAAAGTCGTTAGCTGCTACCCACACACTGCATGAGTCACAACAGAATTTGATTCAAAGCTAGTGAAACCTTTAAGAGTAAAACTGTTATTAGTGGAAAAGATTTAGCTCAGGAACAATTAAGGAGGATTCAATTCAGCTTGCAATTAAAAACTTCAAAAATACTTTCTTAGGTAAAATTTTTTCTTTATATCTCAAAGCTTTATGTTTTTAGAAAACAGTACTCGGGACTCCTGGTAAAATAAGATACAAGAAAGCTGATTCCAGAGATAAGGGGTGGCTTAGTTCAGTTTAAGGGTACTGTTTTAGCTCTGGAAAGAAGTCTCCAGAGTGATTAAGACAGTTTACTAGAACCTGCTAGGTTCACACTCTAGGTTTTTTTAAGCTTGCTTCATGGAGTTCACAGAATATTGACATTTGTAAAATTCTGACCTAGATCTTCTATAGGTCAATGCATCAGGCCTTGTTCTGGCCACCATAGATGTAAGACCAAAAAAAAAAAAAAAACCAAAAAACCCCAAAAGCAAAAAGACATCAGGCAGAAATTCCAGAACTGCTCGGCTGGGTAGTTCTCACTAGAGTTCTCTGACATCATTGCAGTCAGATATCTGCTGGGGCTAAGTCATCTGAAGGTTCCCCTGGACTGGCTGGTTGATGTAGGCTGCTGGCCAGGAGCTCAGCTGGGTCTATGGACCATAGTGCACTCATTCTGCTTGGGAGGCCAACTTCCCAAGCAGGTGGTCTTAAAGTCATCTGATCTTTCACATGGCAACTAGCTGCCCCTGAGCAGCCATCCCAACAAAGCCAGGTGGAAGCTATGTGGCTTTTTCTAGTCGAGCTTCAGAAGTGACTTAGAGACAATGATGGCATTGTTTGAACCAGTCACAGTGCCATCACAGTCAAGGGGAGGAGGCAGAGACCCCACACTGGACAGCGGGGGGGGGGGGACGGGGGGGGCTATGAGTAATACATGCAGCCATTAAAAACAAAGAGGCAAACTAATTCTAAAATCAGTAGAAGACAGGAAATAAGATCAGAGACAAAATTAATAGAGAAAAAAATATATATGAGATCAATACAACAACAAAAAAATTTCTTTGAGAAGATAAATAAGATTGAGAAACCCTCTGCCAAACTGACCAAAAGAGAGAAAAGACCCAAATAAATAAAATTAGAGAGAAAAGAAATAAACTATCATCAAAGATATTTGTGGAATCTAAAGGATCCTCAAAAACTATTTTGAAAATTTATACTCCAATTAACTGGAAAATCTAGAAGACCTGAGCAAATTTCTAAACGCAAATGACCTTCACAGTGGAATCAGGAAGATACAGAAAACCTAAGCCATTCAATATCAAGTACTGAAATTGAAATTGTCATTAAAAGCCTATTGACAAGCCTAGGATGGATGGCTTTTCGGCTGAGTTCTACAAAAACCTTTACTCGTAGAGTGGTCGGCGTCTCTCAAGGCACACAGGG
>NW_025999900.1:39359570-39378826 GCF_001458135.2 Marmota marmota marmota
GCGAGAGACCAGCACGGACGGAGCGGGGCGGGGGGGTATCAGATAACATGCAGCCATTAAAAACAAACAAACAAAAAAAACCCCCTAAACCGCTACAGTCCTAAACAGCCTTAAGGTCTCTCTGGACACTTCTCTGGGGAATCAAGGTCACATCCAACTCTATTAGCCTCTGCATAGCCACTTAGTAGACTGTCTTCTCTGGCTTTTCCCCAGCACCTCCCTGTCTTTTCTTTCTAACTACTTGGACAAATCACAATAAGTTTCTCTTTCCCACTTTTAAATATTTCTAGCTGCTTTGGTTTGAACAAGTTAATAGATTCCTAACTTACATGTAGAATTTCTATCATAACATTTTATTTTTATATTTCTTAGGAAGTAGGGATGTGAATATAATAGTTGATTCTTTTAAATATCTTTCACATGACTATATCATTACATGTGAATTCTATAATACACATAATTTATTTTTTAACACCTTTATTTTATTTATTTATTTTATGTGATGCTGAGGATGCAGCGCTTTGCACATGCTAGGTGAGTGCTCTGCCGCTGAGCTGCAGCCCCACCCACTATAATACACATAATTTTAGGGAAGAGTCTCTGGCTTTCAAACTGCCTGTCTCTTTCAAACAATACAGTGAAGTTCCTCCACAAAAAATACCCTGGACAGCCTTTGGAAACAATTATAATGGAAGGAACCCCTTCGAAAAGGAAATCTGGTTGGTAGCTAGTTCAATGACTGAGAAATTACATTTGGCCTAACATTTTCAAGATGTGGGCCACCAATAGGGAGACCTAATAAAAATAGATTTTTGATTTAAAAACTCCAAGAGAGAATTGCCAATAACTTCCAGCTAGATGAGTATAGCCTTCCCTAAACCACCTTTCATTTTCCTTTCCAGGCTTCTCAGGTCATTCTTGGAGTTAGGCTCATATGAGTTGCTTAAAAATGAGGGCACCAAGATTGACAGAATGGGTCCCACCTATTTCCCCAACTGAGTCAAGATGCCAGAGTGGTTTCTTCTCCTGTGTCAGGCAGTTCTGAAGATGGGTCCTGGGGATAAAATGCAAGCCTGAGCATTTTATTGTGACCACTTCCAACACCACGGGCATAGGTTTGCACTCTCCTTAAATGACTATCCCAGCAAACAGAAATGGTAAATTTAGAAGGGATATCATGTCACTGAGATGATGATAGGGTTATTCAATAAACTATGAATTCTTTCTTAGAAATTAAATGAAGTTCATAAAAAACAATGGATTATTCAGGATTTGCAAACGTAAAATGGTTTTGATAATACAATGGCATTTCACAATGACTTAATGTTTGATATGTAGTTTTGTCTTATGGGAACAGTATAACAAGACAATAATATTCTTTTTATACAGATAGTAAATTACAGACATTTAAACAGATAAGTTTAAACAAATAAATGGCCAGAGCCAGCCTCACAAGATAGCTGTGTTCTGCTTAAGGAGATTTATCTGTTTAAATGTCTGTAATTTACTTTGAAAATTCTTCCATATAGATATTGTAAAATCTGTATTAGGGGTTTTAATCTACACTTTAGGGGCAGTTAACTAATATTTGAAGTACTACAATCAGAGATTATGCACCAAAGAGATTGTTAGTTAGCATCTGAAAGTTCCAAATAAAGTCTATACTCCAAAAACAGCTACCAGTAGCAAGACTTCATCATTCCTTAGCTCTGATCTACCCTCAAGGACTTGATTAATATAGTGAACATTAGATAGAATTTTTGACTGATTAAACAAAGGTCTTCAAATGTGTGGATCTGCTAGAAATATTGTTTATTACCAGAACTAAGTCTGTCTGCTCCCTTCCTGAAAGCCAATACTTGGGAAATGAGAGATAGTGGGAAGGATATCAGGCTTATTCATGGACATGAATCCTGAGATGATGGTGGAGGGTGGGGAGCTATTGTACTCACCCTCCAAAAAAAACCATCCCTACCTGTACACCAAAAGGCTTTTATAGGTAGGGAAAGAAGTGCAGAGAGCAAGGGACAGGAAGACTAAATGCTTGGTGGGGTCTCTGCCATCCAGAATGTGTGTTTCCTTTTTTTTTTTTCCCATCTTGTCAGAACATCACAGTTGACCTGGACTTCCTGGGCTTTTCCTGTAATTTTTTAGACCAACATTATTTTTCTGCAAATGAAACCTCACAGCAATTGACATGCTTTTGGCTAGTTGATGGAAAAAGAAGGGGTGTTCCACATCTGTTGTTATCACCAGATGTCCTGGGTTTTGAAAATCTAAAGAAATATTTAGCAGTTAACATCTTCATCAGTTAATATCTTAACCATGTAGGTATACTTTTAAAAAAATATTTATTTTTTAGTTGTAGTTGTCAATACCTTTATTTTTTTATGTGGTGCTGAGAATCAAACCCAGGGCCTCGCACTCGCTAGGCGAGCGTTCTACCAATGAGCCACAACTCCAGCCCCATGTAGGTATGCTTTTAAGTCCTCTCTAGATTACTTGTAATATTTAATATAATGTAATATTTAATATAATATAAATTCTGTGTCAATGGTTGTTACATTTTATATTTTTTTTAGGGGGTAACCCAAAGAAGAAAGCCTATACATGTTCAATACAGAAACAATTTATTCTCTGGATATTTTCAATCTGTAGTTGGTTGAATCCATGGATACAGAAACTGTGGATATGGAGGGCTGACTGTAGGGATCCAGTGGGGTCAATGCCTTCTCTCTTTAGGATTTTTATTCCAGATTTGCCCTTGCTTACATGTTGATTGCAGGATTTCTGTAGCCCTGCTTTGGCTTGGCAACTGAATTGTGTTGCTAGAATATTACATTTGTTCTGAGTAAACTTTTCATGAGAGATTCTCTGCCAGTACCTAAAAAAGATGGAAAATTGATACTTCATTGAACTTACAGAATAGGATGTTTGACTCTTTTAGTGTTTATATCATGAGAGCCACTTCCTAGGTAAATTAATTGGCAGCATGTATCAAAGGTATTTTTTCAAACTTGCTGCCAAGGGAAGAGGCTTATGACCAAACAAACTCATGTTTCTTACTTGGTATAGATTTTTTTTTTTTTTTTTTAGGAAAAAGAAAAGGTATTTAGATAAATTACTTTTAGACGGCACTTTTTAGATAAAGATCATTAGACACCCAGAGAAACTGGTCAAAGACTAATAAGCAATTTGCAAGGTTGACAGTCAGCTGGTGGCAGTGTGAGTCAAGGCCTTGGTGGCCTTGGTGGCAAATGTCTCACTCTAAATGGGGAATGTGAAGACAACTGAAAGAAGGACTGTTTGTTAGGATGTGTGCAGAGGCTGGATTAGTAACAGGGGTAGTGCACCTATTCCTACTCCTAGGCCTGAAGGGGAAAGGAAAGGGAGTTGGTGCTGGGACCCAAAGAAGGGACCCACCAGGAAGGAGCTCTCTACTAGGTCTGTGGGAGAAGGGCATAACCATCTGCAGCAGCTCTGCCCGAAGCAGCCAGGGGATAGTTCCCCAACCCACTCTCCTGTTTTTTGCCCTCAAGCCTCCTCTTTCTTGCCTTTCATTGGCCAAATCCGACTTAAGCTAGGAGGCCAGGGAGAGCATGGATGTAGCTCTTACAGGTAATTTCCAGGGATGGGGGGTGGGGTTGGAGGACGGAGAAGGGCAGGCAGTAGCGCTGGAGGGGCTAGCAGAAGATCTAGCACAGGAAATGTCCTACAGTGAACTGTTGAGCTCATTGAAGTCCACCAGAAAATCTCTTATGCAATTTATCAGGAATGGTAAGTACCTCTCCAAAGGAGCAGCTGATTCTATCAGACCAGAGTTCTGTCTCGGCTCAGGAGCATTTTCTTTCTCAGTATGTACAGGAGAAATTGGTCTGATTTATTTTCGTTATAAATCACCAGTTGGTAGGAGGATTACTGTTCATCCACCTTTCAGTGGTACTGGCTATCAGGAGGAGGTTATCTCCTTAATACTGCATCCCTGTGCAGGGTTAGATTGGTTCAGGTGTATACACTACCATCTCTGTACTCAGCTCCCTGCCCTTCTCCCTGGTCCCACTTAGAGCATTCATATCCACATGCTTATGTTTATTGACTTCTATCTAGTGATCACAACTCATGAGGTTCAAGGGACTTCCCTCACTACACACTGTCTGTCACAAAGCCCGGCATGCAGTAGGTGCTCAATGATTATTTGTCGAATGAATGAATGAACACTCTGGGACTGCTGGCAAGGCAGCATTAGTGAAATATGGGTACTGGAGTGAGAAAGAATTAGGTTTGAATCTTGGCTCTACTTAGAAGACATGTGGCCTCGGAAAATTGCCTAATCTCCTAAAGCTTCAATTTCCTTCTTTGTGATATGGGATTATAAAATTTACTCACTGACTCCTCTAAGTTTAATGCCTAGAAGGCTGGGAGCATAAAGAAAGACAGCTGGGGAACAGGGACTCCTACTGCGGGTTCCATCCACCTAGTGCTGTGTTTAGTGAGAGAGTATTTACAGCAAGCAGGAACTTCTTTCAAATGACCAATTATCATTTTAAAAAAAAGTTTTTTTTTTCTTGAAGGAACCATGGGCTGAGTATATAATATAAAGGCTTTAACTTTTAAAGCTTATTTATTTCTCTTCTTTGTCATTGAATAAGTCTCTTCTTCGTTTCTTCCCCCTCCTCCTCCTTCTCTGGTACAATGTAGTGTTTTGATATATGTAAATATTGTGAAATGATTAAATCCAGCTAATCAACATTCATCACCTCATATAGTTAACTTTCTGTGATGAGAGTCTTCAAGATCCACTCTCTTAGCAATTTTCAAGTATGTGATACATTATTATTAATTATAATCATCATGCTATAAATACATCTCCAAAACTTAATATTTCTATCTAACAGCAACTTTGTACCCTTTGACCAGTATTTCCTCATTCCCTGCCCCCCACTTCCTGCTCCTGGTAATCACCTGTCCTGAGTGAGCTATGCCATAAACAGACTGGACATGTTGGTGTCTTTTTACAATGTCAGAATTTTTAATTTACTGGATAACAATAAATTCACAAGCTATATCACTTTCATGGGCTTTAATTCACCAAAAACTCATGGTTCACTTAACAGCCATGAACAGGTAAATCTTAAGTTGTTTTATTCCATTCCAATCTTAGTTTCCTAATACCCATAACACTGAAGTCACATATTACACTTCACCCAATAATATATAGGTTGCAGAATGGTTAAGGAAGGGATAACAGTGGCCACAGGGTTACGGAGGCAGTCTGAAACCAAAGGCAGAGAACTGGTACAGATGCAGGTCCTTAGATAAGATCTACCAATCAGCTAATGGAACTGTCCAGGGCACAGAACTCGTTCAAGGTAATACAGTTCCCAAGTGGGCTGCAACAAGCAGAAAAATCAAATTGAACTGAATCCAAGGATAGATTCAGGAGTTCCTTGATTATATGACACATTCACTGGATGGGTTGGTGCATGTGGCTATGTCCAGCATTGAAGTTCTCATCTTTTTATGTGTTTCAGGTGAGAGTATTGTATCATTTGATGGTTTGGTAAGCCCACAGGCTGGGTTTCTCTGTTATGGGTTTGATACACCCATGCATCCATGTACTTCTGATTTAATTCCGTAAATTCATGGAGGGTCCTATTTTATTAGTACGATTATTATTTTTTTTTTCACTTTGTGCCTTAGGATTGTGCCGTGCAGCTGGGGGTTATTCTTTCCAACAAGTTCTGAATGTCTACCATCTGGATATCTCCTTGCCCATAAAGTTACCAAGTCATTCTGCCTTAGCACTTGCACTCAAACTGGAGTAGCTCGGGGTAAGCTGAGGCCTAGTTACAGCCTGAAAGCTGCTGTTCTATACACCACAGAGTAACTCAGAGTAAGACAGAGCCCACCTTCCACACCAGCATGCTACTCTTTTTGAGGGTTTATAGAAATCACTCTTTTAAATGATCATCTATCTCTGGTGTCTAGTGAAATATGGTGGAAACATGTTCAGCCTAATCTGAAGCTCTTAACATTTATTTGTAGGACAGGGTATCCTACAGAATTGGTATTGGGCTGTGGGCAACTATACAGGAGCACTTTTCTAACTTAGGACATGCTTAAAATGCTTTGCATTTATCCTGTGATGAATTCTCTTCTAAAGCTAAGAATGACTCCAATATTATTTTTTTAATCCAGTGCCCTTTAAATGCTGCTGGTGTCAGGAAGTCCATATGCTGGTGACATACTCTCAGCTGGCCTTTCATGTTCTTGTCAATAAAGCACACACACTTCCCACCCCAGGCTTTTTTTTTTTTTTTAAAGTGGCCTTTAAAACTGTTTATAGAAAAAATAAGAAACACAAATAAGTTAAAAAAAAAAAAGAAAAGAAAAAAAGAAAAATCCGCCCATAATCCAGATGTTCCAAAGCTAACTTGTAGTTGCCTTCTGTTGTGTAGCTTTAGGAAAGAAAAAAATTTTTTTTATGAGAGCTACTTTCTTTTCTATCTTCAGGATTTCATTGCTTCAGTGAATATTTTTGTAAACTGAATCCCTTTTGCAAAATTTCCCACTTTCTGGGATCAGGGGGAGGGAGGAGGGAAGGGAAAGAGCAAATACTGGGGGATGATACTGGTTAAATGATGTTGTTACATTGAGTGTATGTACAAATATTTAACAATTCATCCCATCATTATGTATAGTTATAGTGCACCCGTAAAAAATATGGAAATTTTTTTCCCACTCTAGGAAAATAGTGTAAGAGACCTGTGGTAGTCTCCCCAGCATTGACTTTTACCTCTACCACCACGAGTAACCACTATAACCTGCCCCCTCTATCCATGTGTTCTGTATTCATGGATTCAAACATCTGCAGATTGAAAATATTTGGAAAAAAATTGCACTTGTTGAAAACACATATGGACTTTTCCCTCTTGTCATTATCAGTTAAACAATACAGAGCAACAACTATTTACATAGAATTTAGATACTTATATCACATTTACATAGTATTGTGTTAGATATTATAAGCAATCTAGAGATGACTTAGAGTATGTGGGAGGATATGCATAATTATATGCAAACAGTAACCCATTACATATAAGGGACTGGAGCATCCTCAGATTTTGGTGTCTACAGAGGTCCTGGAACCCAATTCCCTGTGTATACCCGGGGATGACTGTACTTCTTGACCTCCCTGTGTGTGGCATGCATTGTTCCTGGACATCCCTTTTTCTGGAAACATTCTTCCCGGACACCTGTAATAGATATCTAATCCTGGCGCTCCACGTATCTCTCCTTCTCCACTATCCCATCCCTAGTCCCCATCCTGGTTCTTTTTTTTTTTTTTAATTTTTTATTGTGGGTTGTTCAAAACATTACAAATTTCTTGACATATCATATTCGACACTTTGATTCAAGTGGGTTATGAACTCCCACCTTCACCCCATACACAGATTGCAGAATCACATCAGTTACACATCCATTGATTTACAAATTGCCATCCTAGTGTCTGTTGTGCTCCGCTGCCTTTCCCATCCTCCACCCTCCCCCCTCCCCACCTCTCCCCTCCCCTCCCCTCCTCTCTCTCTACCCCCTCCACTGTATAACCCTGAGGGTCTCCTTCCATTACCATGCAATTTCCCTTCTCTCTCCCTTTCCCTCCCACCTCTCATCCCTGTTAAATGTTAATCTTCTTCTCCTGCTCTTCGTCCCTACTCTGATCTTAGTTACTCTCCTTATATCAAAGAAGACATTTGGCATTTGTTTTTTAGGGATTGGCTAGCTTCACTTAGCATAATCTGCTCTAATGCCATCCATTTCCCTGTAAATTCTATGATTTTGTCATTTTTTAATGCAGAGTAATACTCCATTGTGTATAAATGCCACATTTTTTTTATCCATTCGTCTATTGAAGGGCATCTAGGTTGGTTCCACAGTCTTGCTATTGTGAACTGTGCTGCTATGAACATCGATGTAGCAGTGTCCCTGTAGCATGCTCTTTTTAGGTCTTTAGGGAATAGACCAAGAAGGGGAATAGCTGGGTCAAATGGTGGCTCCATTCCCAGCTTTCCAAGAAATCTCCATACTGCTTTCCAAATTGGCTGCACCAATCTGCAGTCCCACCAGCAATGTACAAGTGTACCCTTTTCCCCACATCCTCGCCAGCACTTGTTGTTGTTTGACTTCCTAATGGCTGCCAATCTTACTGGAGTGAGATGGTATCTTAGGGTGGTTTTGATTTGCATTTCTCTGACAGCTAGAGATGTTGAGCATTTTTTCATGTACTTGTTGATTGACTGTATGTCCTCCTCTGAGAAGTGTCTGTTCAGGTCCTTGGCCCATTTGTTGATTGGGTTGTTTGTTCTCTTATTGTCTAATTTTTTGAGTTCTTTGTATACTCTGGATATTAGGGCTCTATCTGAAGTGTGAGGAGTAAAGATTTGTTCCCAGGGTGTAGGCTCCCTATTTACCTCTCTTATTGTTTCTTTTGCTGAGAAAAAACTTTTTAGTTTGAGTAAGTCCCATTTGTTGATTCTAGTTATTAACTTTTGTGCTATGGGTGTCCTATTGAGGAATTTGGAGCCCGACCCCACAGTATGTAGATCGTAGCCAACTTTTTCTTCTATCAGACGGCGTGTCTCTGATTTGATATCAAGCTCCTTGATCCATTTTGAATTCACTTTTGTGCATGGCGAGAGAAAGGGATTCAGTTTCATTTTGTTGCATATGGATTTCCAGTTTTCCCAGCACCATTTGTTGAAGATGCTATCCTTCCTCCATTGCATGCTTTTAGCCCCTTTATCAAATATAAGATAGTTGTAGTTTTGTGGATTGGTTTCTGTGTCCTCTATTCTGTACCATTGGTCCACCCGCCTGTTTTGGTACCAGTACCATGCTGTTTTTGTTACTATTGCTCTGTAGTATAGTTTGAAGTCTGGTATCGCTATACCGCCTGATTCACACTTCCTGCTTAGCATTGTTTTTGCTATTCTGGGTCTTTTATTTTTCCATATGAATTTCATGATTGCTTTCTCTATTTCTACAAGAAATGCCGTTGGGATTTTGATTGGCATTGCATTAAACCTATAGAGAACTTTTGGTAATATCGCCATTTTGATGATGTTAGTTCTGCCAATCCATGAACAGGGTATATTTTTCCATCTTCTAAGATCTTCTTCTATTTCTCTCTTTAGGGTTCTGTAGTTTTCATTGTATAAGTCTTTCACCTCTTTTGTTAGGTTGATTCCCAAGTATTTTATTTTTTTTTGAAGATATTCTGAATGGAGTGGTTGTCCTCATTTCCATTTCAGAGGATTTGTCGCTGATATACAGGAATGCCTTTGATTTATGCGTGTTGATTTTATATCCTGCCACTTTGCTGAATTCATTTATTAGCTCTAATAGTTTCTTTGTAGAGCCGTTTGGGTCTGCCAGGTATAGAATCATATCATCTGCAAATAGTGATAATTTAAGTTCTTCTTTTCCTATTTTGATGCCTTTAATTTCTTTCGTCTGTCTAATTGCTCTGGCCAGTGTTTCGAGAACTATGTTGAACAGAAGTGGAGAGAGAGGGCATCCCTGTCTTGTTCCAGATTTTAGAGGGAATGCCTTCAGTTTTTCTCCATTCAGAATGATGCTAGCCTGAGGCTTAGCATAGATTGCTTTTACAATATTGAGGTATGTTCCTGTTATCCCTAGTTTTTCTAGAGTTTTGAACACAAAGGGATGCTGTACTTTGTCGAATGCTTTTTCCGCATCTATCGAGATGATCATATGGTTCTTATTTTTAAGTCTATTGCCCATCCTGGTTCTTGATTACCAAAGTCCCCTGGGTTCTCCTTTGGCCATACTCCACAATCCACACTCCCTCAGAAATCTGAGCTCTTCAGTGGTTCTCTGTCCATCTGTAAAAGGCACAATACCTCTTTTTCACAGTGTATAAAACAGAAGAAGTTGATTGAGTCTGCCCCACAGTCCCTACACTTCTAAATTCATGGCTTCCCCAGTCAATTCAGGGATTACCAACCTACATCAAGAACATGAACTTTAGAGTAAGATTGCTTTGAATTCAAGTCTTGGCTCTGCCACAAACTAGTTGCATAAATATTGGCAGTTACTTGATTTCTGTTAGCTTCAGTTTTTATCTCTGTGATCTGTAAATTCTGTAATTTTATACAACACTGGCACGGAATAAGCATGTGATAAGTGACTAACACAGTTATTAACATTGTAATTTTCAGTGTGACATCTTTTACCATCAATCTGACCAATAAACCCTTGTCCAATGCCAATGGACAAGACTACCTATTAGTCTTTCTTCTTCCCAATTAACATGTGCTTTTTAACCAAGACCCTTCAGAAACAATATAGTCTGTTCAGATGTCAAAGAAGTGGCTCCCATTGTTGAAATTCCAGACCAATCAGAAGGTAAAAGTCACGTGACTCCCTCAAAGTCACTTCCTTTGGTTAATACCCATTCCCACCCCCATCTCCATGTTGATTGGTTTGTTTTGTTCACAGAAGCTGTTGATTCCTCCTGGTTGTTTCTCCTTACTAATAGAAATCTAATTTTGTATAGTTATTAGTCGTGGGGGTGCTTTAGAGGATTGATTCTTGATTAATTCCAATTTCTATGCCAGTGATTGGTTTAGAAATAGGGGTAGGATATAAATCTGGCCAATGAAATGTGAAAAAAGTCTTTGTAGGGCTTCTGGAAAAGAAAGTGTTTTTCCTATCAGGCAAATAAAGATGGAACATTCAGCCTTCCAGTCTTTGGATGTTGACATATGAGACTGTGATGCTGAGGTTGCTGTAGCCACCTTTCCACAGTAATGTGTGAAGTCCAAATTGAAAGTCAACATCATCAAGAGAAAAGAGCCGGGAGCAAGAACTAGGTTCTCCATCACATTGGGGATAAGTGGAGAGACCAACCTGCTTCAGGACTTCCTGTTCTGTGGTAGATCAAATCCCTTTGTTGTTTAATAACTGAGTTTGCTGTTATATGCATTAAAAAAACAACTAAATGATTCAACCGTGGGACTTGGCAAGCTGTGGAAAAACAGGAATTGCTCCATGCATCTTACAGACAGAAATTACCAAAGATTCTTCTGTTAAATTACTGTTGTCATGATGGCATCAAATCTTACCAGGCTTATACAAAAAGCAAATCCTTTTGTTAGATGTGAAGACTGGGAGACCCCAAAGAGGTCCTTGTCTGTCTCAGGACATTTGATTTCATCAGTACAGTTTTTGAAAAGTTTGAGGAATGACACAGTCATACAGTTAGTTTTTCTTTTTTCCCTTTTTCTTTCTTTTTTTTTAGGTGTGTTCCTCAGAGAAATAAAAAAAATCTGGAAACATAAAGTTTGAAGGAAAAAAATATATTTTTTTGTTATGGACAGTTGGAGGAGAAAACTCTTAGAATTCCAGCTGCAGGCAAATTTGATAGAGTAAGAGAAATAGAATAGATGCAGTTTGCATTTTCTGGGTCATATTGTGACAAAAGAAATAAACATATAAGATTACTTGTCTTTTGAAAGGAAAAGGTTGTGTTCTATTTATTTAAATGCATATTAATCTCTTTCCCAAAGTGAACGAGAGAGGGTTAAATTGAAATCTTAATAAGACACGAAATTGGGCATTGGCATTACTGCCGGCAGAAATTGTAGATGGGCAAATAATATAGCTAATCTGTTTACATTACTGAAATGAGCACTGGGCAGGTGATGTATCTGATTCCTAATCTAGGAATCAAATCTTTACTTCTTTCATGTGACGTGGGTGATGGCCAGTGCATGGACCATGAGAAGAATTCATTAAGACAAAGAGAAGCAGTTAACAGAGTTAATTGGAGGAAGATATGCTATACCCTTGCAATGGGGACATGTCAAAAGACATTTGCTCAAAGACTCAGGGAGCAGGATCTGGGCTTCTGAGTTCTTTGTTCACCTTTGGTGGGCTTTATGCTAGGAATGGTTTATGCTAAGCAAGGGGTGATTGACAGATCTCATACCTTACCCATAATGCTCATTGTGCATGAAACAAATGCTTGTTCCTGGGTTTTACATTTGATGTATAAGATTCCAGAAATATGTATGGAGTATTAAACAAGGCCTTTCCCTTAGTAGGTTACTTTAGGTCAAGTATATTAGGGTCTCTGTTCCTTGGGCAATTTTTTGAAGAACAGGATCTTGCTGTTTATACTTCTAGGAAGTTAGCTCTGCTGACAACACAGTGGGGCAGGATGAAAGGGAAGTCCTTAGGCTCACGTCAGCTCTGCTAATCAAGGTCGGGTGGTATCTGGGACAAGGGTCCCTAAACTGTCCCGCCTCACTTCTTGGTTTTTGTTGACAGGGTAATTTCCCGACTCACTGGATAAACCAGGTACATTTCCATGCCCCTTTGTTTCTGCCTACAGAAGACATAATGGCACTGTCTAGAAATGGCACGGTTAAGCCCAATGCTATGTTGAAAGAAACTCCAGGAATCTGTGGTACAGGAAGAGCAGGCCCTGTCTGTCTAACTGCAGAGCTCCCTTGAAAACTGTAGAGGGCATTGCCTCTCGAAGCAAGTGTGTTATGGCCATCCTCCTCTCTGCATAGCAGCCATCTTTCTGCTTCCACGGTCCCCTTCCGATGGGGTAGGCTCCTCAAGGACAAGGTCCTTCTCTTACGAATCTCCTTATTTCAGTGTTCCTGGTGTAGTGCTGTGCACATAACAAGTGTTTGATAAAGCCTAGTCGGCTGGCATCCACTCCACATTTTGAAAAGTTGGGTTCCTTCTAGTGAAGATCTAGATAAAGGCCATGGAGCTCTGTATACACTACTAGTGTCTGACATCTAACTTGCAGGGGTCAGAAAGAAGGTGAGTTTCCCATTTGGATGAGGGATGCTCCTTAGAGAGCAGTCTCTACATTAGTAAGACAAATCATACCATTTGATAGTGAGTCTGAATGGTGCTGAGAGGGAGGAAGGGACAGCAGAGGCAGGGAGGCCAGGAGCTGGAAGAACAAATGAACAGATGGAATTCATACCACTCTCTTGGGACCCCTTGTTACCATCACTGTGATGATATAACTTCTGAACACAGTGAGGGTGGCATTGCCAATCCTCATGCTTATATGATACATTTTGATAAAGCTTCTTTTAATCCGCCTAAAAATTTAGGTAAGGGAAATAAATAGAAATTCTATCGTCCTCATGTGTCTTACTTTTTTACACATCCCACTTTGTAGACTGACTGACTGCACACAGATAAATAAGATAAACACAGTTCCTGCCCTCAGGCGGGCTATCATCCACAGGGGAATGTTAAGAATAAGACAGGACATTTCAACAACATAATATCCATAAATAGATATAGAACTCCACAGTCATTAAACCACATGAATTTTAACTGATAGTAACATTCATATATAATTAAATCTACAGAAATATTTCTTTGCCATTCTATTGAACAATTGTGGCTTTTCCTAGCCATCATCTGTTTCTTCTTTTTCTGGAAGGACATTCTTAGGATAGTATCTCCCTCTGCCCCCTGTACTTTACATAAAAGTTTTTCTTCCCCCACCCTTACCCTCAAAGAGCTAAAGGTAGGAAAATGAACCAGATCTCGGCAATATGGCATTTAGATCCTGCAACACAGAGACTATTTCAGAAGTGATGATGGGACCCAAGCTAGTCTGATCAAAGGTAATCCTGGGATTTTTCTTTCTTGGAATAGCCAGGAGAAAGGACTTATCGTTTATATAGACTTGGACTCAAATAGGAAAGACTGGAATTTCAGAAAGCATCTTTTCCCCAAGGGGAGAGCCTGTGAAAAGAACCAAAACAAAGGAATTATAATCTGAAAAAGCAAAGACAGATTTGAGTTTAAGTGATGCTCGTTGAGCCCCTGAACATCTTGGAGATCAGATCTACCACTTTATCTTCCATGGACAAAGAAATTCTGGATAATTTTTGCTTGAGCAGTGTAGAGTATATTTCTTTTCACTTTGCAACCAAAATTTGGTACCCCTTTTGCTTCTTGTCAGTTATCTCTATTTACTGCTAAACTAACAGGGACTTGTCAGACGTATGAATGGCACTCAATTTTCTAGTAGTCAGAATTTCTCTTGGATATATACTTTACCTGATATTTATCTTTTACCCCAGGAATTTTAACAATGATAATGCATGCTGGACTCCTTGATCAATGTGTTCTAGTGGATCTTTAGCTCTCCTATCATAGTTTTTCCCCAGGCTACTTTGGAAGCACATGAAATGCTCATTTGAAATGTAAATTCCTGGGCCAGAAGAAGCCATGAAAACCATATTTTCTCAAATTTTGTTAAGCACTCAAGTTTGAAAATCAGCGTCTAGCACTAGACCCTTATCTGTGAATATTTCTACTGTCTCCTAAAAGACAGATTACTCTCTGTCCTTGATCAGTTTCTTTTTCCTCCTGTGGATAGAAGATGAATGGGAAACCATTGAGCTACATAAACTTTCTGATGGCCACATGACCCTGAGCTTCCCCATCCATTCATTTAGCAAGGAAAAATTTCCCAGATGAACCATCTCAAAACTCATCTCTTTGCCCTTTACAAGTTGAACTTATATTTTTTTCAGTAAGCTGGTTGACATGTAATTTTCTGTATTTTTCTTTCTTTCTTTTTTTTTTTTTGAGTTGCAGTGTTTCAAAGGGACATAGAATTACTAAAACCCATCCCAAATAAAAAAAGAAACATATTCTTGAATAGAACCTCACAGATCTATGAATGTTTTCTGTCTTTTTCTCCCTCTTTTGAGAGAGAGGTGGAAAAGGCTTGATCCTGCTTCTCCTCTCTTCTGTAAGGTGAACCCATTTATCTTGTGGGGCTTGTACAGCAGCACCATATCCTGGTCTTTAAACAAAGATTTTAAAGGATTTCCTCAAATTTTCAGGATTGTTGATGATGGTGATACAGGAGGCTGAAGGAGAAGTTATGGGCTAAGCACAGAAGCCAAGTTTGCGCTGTAAGCCTTTCCCATGACCTGTGCCCCCAAAATAGTAGCTCCCTGCTGATGACCGTCTGAAGCCTTGATCTCACCCTGCCCCAAGATATCTGGCATGTGGGAGTTGGACCCGCTGACACAGAGCAGGCAGATAAATAATTTCCCCAGTGTTTATAGGCTTCTCTTGGACCTCTGTGTATCCTTACAGTATGGTTACTTTAAAACCCTCCACAAAGCTCAAGAATGTGCCAATCATAGCTCATCCATCACAGGTGGGGCTGGATGTCCAAAGCCCCAGGTGCTGAACGCTGCTCCTCTAGGAAGTGGGGGATGGAGTGCTGTCTGCACAGGTGGGGCTCAGGTTTACCTCACTCCAAACCAAAGGACTTGTCCACATGGGTGTAGGAAGAGCAGGTGAGGAAGGTCTTCTCACCTTCCTCAACACCTTTCCGTGACCTCCTTTGCTTCAGAAGTCCTGTTGCTGTCCTGCCCTGCCCTTCTGCCCTAGATTTCTTAAAGCTTCTCTCGACACCATTAGTTCTCCCCTCCCGCTTCCTTCATGATACAAGAGTCCGCCTAAGGCTTCAGCTGATGGGGATGGGGATGTTAAAATGATTTAACTTAACGAGGAAAATGAGAGACGGGGTCTTCCATTTGAATCAAGATATTGAGAGAGGCAACGTGGAATTCATTTAGGTGACCTGGTCTCAGGTGATCAGGCAGAAGTCAGACCAGTTTATGCTGAAAAGCCCCACACCAATGAATTCCCAGAATTTCAGGAAAACTTCCCCAGTTTTATTGTACACAGACATTCCCCTTCAATAGAACTAAGACCAGGCTAGTGCAGAGTGGGAAACCAGGGAGTTGATGGGCCTGGTTGGAGTAGAGGAAAGGCTGTACTCAGATCCTTTCTGCAAGGTGAAGTTTGGTAAAGGAGATAAACTTTTCCTTTCTTTTGAAAAGGACCAAACTAGGAGATTAACGTTATACCCTTCCACAAATATTGCATGCTTCATGTGTGCCAGGCACGGTATTAGATGCTGAGGAAGCAGTGCTGAGAAAACAGATGTGGTCCCTGCTCTCATGGAGCCACCATCTGGACGGGTAATCCTATTCATCAATTAATCATTAAATAAATATGCAAATGCAGCTGAGATTCATGCTGCAAGGAGAGGTCTATGGGGGAGGATGTGGGAGCCAGTATGAGAGAGGATTTGGTCTTGTCTAAGGCATCAGGAAAAACATTCTTGAAAAAGAGATGGCTAGATTGAGATCTGAATGATGAATAAGAATTAGGTAGAGAAAGAAGGGAGGTGTTATAGTTTCGATACGAGGTGTCTCCCAAAAGCTCATGTTTGAGATAATGCATGAAATGATCAGATTGTGAGAGGTATCACCTAGTCAGTGCACTAGTCCTCTGATAGGGATTAATTGGATGGTAATCATAGGAAGGTAGGATGTGGCTGGAAGAAGTAGTTCACTCGGGGCATGACTTCGGGGTATATATTTTGTCCCTGAGGAGTGGAGCTCTCTCTGCTTCCTGGCCACCACCATGTCCTGAGCTGCTTTCTCCCACCACCCTTCCGCCATGATGTTCTACCTCATCTTGAGCCCAGAGTTAGGGAATCAGCCAACCATGGACTGAACCTCTGAAACTGAACCAAAATAAACTTTTCCCTCCAATAATTGTTCTTGTCAGGTATTTTGGTCACAGCAACACAAAAACTGACTAAAATAGGAGGGAAAAGCTTGCACTGAGACCCTTGCAGAGGCCTGGGGCATGGTGGGCAGAAGACACTGGAGTCAGGAATTGCGTTGGAGCAGGGGAAACTCAATGTGGGGAAAGGCTGGAAAGGCTTTAGGGCACCCATCAGGGAGGTCCTTCCCTGTAGACCCTGCCAATTATTTCAGTCTTCATTATCCAAGCCACTGAACAGTTTCAATTGGTGGTTGTGGTGATAGCAATGGTGGAGGACATGCTAAGATTTGTGATGGAAAAGATTGTTCTGGCTACAGCATGACTGGGGGTGGGTAGGAAGGCAGATTCAAGGTAGAAAGACAGACCGGTTTGTTTTGTTTTGTTTTTCCGTGTTCCAGGTAAGAGAAATGATGGAGACTTGGGCTAGGTTGGTGGCAGTGATGGGAAGAGAGATTGAAGAGGTGAAATCAACAGGGCTTGATGTTTGCACCTTATCACCTTCAAGCTTCCTCAAGTGTAAATCTGACGGGATCCTGAAGGTGGCAAGTCCGTTGGTGCATGAGGGAGGGGATCAAAGCAAAGTTACATTTATCTGAATAAACAGCTCGGGATGTCGCATCCCAAAGAGCATTTCCCAGCCCTCCTGCATCTTCAGCATGAGCAGGCACTGAAAATGAAGCTGGAGGGAAGGAAGCAGGCGTCCGGGGGTTATTTTTAGCAAGCTCAAGGAAATAGCCAACATTCTAATTCGAATCCTTCTCATTAAAATCCAGAGCCTAACCTTAAACAGTTCTCCTTTCTAATGTCTGCAAACTTCTCTTTTCCCAGAAAATTGACAACAGACACCCCCCCTCCACCCCACCGTGGAAGTCTTCTCAGCCCTTCTACAAAAAATTTAGGAAACATTAGATTTGACACCATCGTCCTGTTTGCCAAGGCAGCAAAAATCCCAGCCGGCAAAACTTCAAGTGTGATGAAGTGGAACAGTGAGGACAGCTCAGAATGACTGATGGTTTCAGAGTGTCTTCTAGGGAGAGCTTCCAGGGGCGGAGTTTTCCATTGTCTCTGAAGCAGGAGAAGTTGCAAGTGGCTCCCTGGGGGATATGGCATCCTGAAGTTGAGTTTCCTCCTCTTTTTTGCCTACCTCTTCTTTCTGCCCTTGTGTGGTCCTTGGGGTTACAATTCATTTTAAATATTTTTCTTTTCAAAACAACAAAGCCATTTTTCAATTTAATAAGTTCATACAGAATTGGAAAATCATATAGAATATCATAGACTGCAGGGTGGATCCCTGAGCTGATCTTCTTGCTGGCCCTCTATGGGCTTGACCCAGGGCTCACCATTTTGCTTTGTAGGTCTAGGTTCTCTGTCCTGTAATGTAAAAGAAGAGCTGGATGAGCTCAACCATTCTCCAGCTTCTTTAGTTCTGGTATCACTCTTGCAATATTGTCCCTGTCATTTACATTATTACTTTCTTAACATCTTTTCCCTTTAAATTGACTCATTTGTTTATCTAAGTTTTTTTTTTTTTTGCTATAATAAGTTTTACCATGTGATGGGATGTATTGATGTCCTAATCACTTTTTCCTAATACACATAAATCAGCACACAATTAAATACAAATGTTTCTTGTGTATATAGTCGAATCATGTGGCATACCACTGTGGAGGTATATGGAGTTCACTTTGGGAAACTCTGGTGAGCAGATTTCTCAGCTCTTTCCCAAGACCAACATCTTATTGTTCACATCTGCTGTACCTTCCCAGGCTCATTTCCCATGGCTTCTTAAAACCCAAAACTAAAACCTCAGTGTCTTTTTTGCTCCTGTAGATGGTAAGCGTACTGTTTCTACCATCCAGAGTCAATAATTTAATGAGAGAAGGAAAGCTCATAAATGGGTGGACAAGCCACCTTTGACCAATAGGCCAAGAAAATCCTTAGAACAGGCAGCTATGGGTAAAGGTCAGAGTTAAAGAGCTGAGGAGTTGACATCATGTGGACTATTTTTTTCCTTAAAAGAGAGGGTCATTCTGCCTATTTACTAGGAAAATTCCTATGTGCTCCCTGGGGTTCTACACCCCCTCACAGAGAAGGAATCTGGTTTAAAAGTTATTGGTGATTAACCATTAATTGCACAGAAATTCCCTTATTTACAATGTATGATGTATTTATTGCATGCTAGTCACAGGAGATAAAAAGACAATCAAGGTATCTTCTCTGCCTTCCAGAACTAAAGTTTTGCAGTAGATGGGAAAGGAAAAAAAAATATCACCAGTCTTCCCCCACCCCATCCCCCACACCCAAATCACCAATCCTATAGCAGAAGTTCAGGACACCTTGTGGACACAAGAGGAGCACTGGTTCTACTGGAGGGTCAGGCAAACTTTCTAGGGGATGTAACTCTCAAGCTGAAGCTTGACTTGTAAGCCAGCTAGCTGGGTGCATGGGCAATGGAAAAGGGAATGCCCTTCTACGGAGAGTAAAGAGGGTGCAACTTGGTAGGGATGAAACATAGGCTTGGCTCCATTTGTGTGGAGAGAGAGAGAGGGAGAGAGAGAGAGAGAGAGAGAGGGAGGGAGGGA
>NW_025999900.1:39378832-39407506 GCF_001458135.2 Marmota marmota marmota
TAGCTTGTGGAAACTAAAAAGAGAGAGAGAGAGGGGGAGGGAGAGAGAGAGAGAGAGAGACTGGACTTCAGTTTCAATGAAGAAGGAACTATTGAACGCTGTCAAGCAAGGCTTGTACATTCTGAGCTGCGTACTGAAAACTGACTCAGGCAGCTAGCAAAGGCTTATTGGGTTGGGAGGGGATCCCACATTACAGACAGTCAGACCAACTAAAAATACTTTATAGGGGTGAGGGAAACCTGAATATGTCACCTCCAAATAGGCCTCTTTGACATAAATATTTTTGAGCTAGAGGCACTTAATACACAGCACACGGAGGAAGTGCTTTCTTTAGACCCCCTCGTCTGCCTAAGAAGAAACTATGAATTCTCCTTTACTGGAGACAGCTCTGGTCAACCTTGAAGCTCTACCCAAGGAAACTGCAGATAACATTTGGGTTTTCTACCCATTTATTTACCTTCCCAAAGTTTCCCCCTTTCCTTTGTCTTATTCTTTTTCTACAAATTCATTGTTTTTGGTTGAAGATATTACACAAAGCCAGGAGTTCTAAGCCACTGCTTTTTTTAAAAAAAATAGTTTTAGATGCAGATAGATGTAATGCCTTTACTTCATTTATTTATTTTTATGTGGTGCTGAGGACTGAACCCAGTGCCTCACACGTGCTAAGCAAGGGCTCTACCACTGAGCTACAGGTCCAGCCCTAAGCCATTGCTTTGAGTTAACCCCCCTGGAGGTTCTCCCCATCAAGGTGCATGGCATATGTTAATAAACTTGCTTTTTCTTCCCTTCTCATGAAGGGACTCTGTCCCAACTACAAACTTATGACACATTTTATTTGCTTCCTGATGAGGGTCCAGATGAGAGATGCTGAGGGCTGTGGCAGTGTGTGTATGTATGTGTGTGTATGTGTGTGTGTGTGTGTGTGTGTGTGGAGTTAAGGGGTATTAAGAAGGATGTGATGATGAGGGATGAATGAGGGGAATGAGTGGAAGATGTTTAGGAAGATGCTAAGATGTTCAGTTTGTGTGACTGGATAATGGTGCTGATCTCAGAGTGGGAACCCAGGAGGAAGGAATTGTGTTCCTTGGGGCCTGCACTGTGCAGTGTCTGGATATAGAGCAATGATGCCTGAGTTCTTTTTGCAGCTCTGTTGGTGTGACCTTGTTCAGCTTTACAACTTTGCTCAGTTTTGTCTCTGTCCGTAAGATATATGGCCTGCCTTGGCTTGATTTCCAGTCTCAAAGAGATCTATGAAAGCGCTTAGTAAATGTCTTCACAGATGTAAATATTTATGTCTTCAGGGAAGAGCAGGGTGTAAAAAACAGAGTCATCAGCACATTTAGCTTATAAATAGGCAGAGTATGTGGCTGCTTTGCACCGTGACAGAGCATATAGTAGAGATCCCTCCTGCAAAATGCCAGTATGAGTGCTTATCTTCTGACCAGGATAGCTTAATTCCTAAGGTACCAAAGAGTACCGTAGTACTTTGCTACTTAACACCCTACTTCAAGAAATATCACACTTTCATATTTTTTCCAGACCTTATTAAATCTTCTTTATGATTACTTGCCAGGATAGCAAGACACCATCTTCTTTCAAAATTGGGATTCCCATTTGATCATACAAGTATTCTGTTTGTCATTGGTGAAATGAGTGGGGTTCAAGATGTGTAGTTAGGTTAGAAATATCACATAATAGCCCACTCTTGCAAAAATGGCATACTAATTGTCCTACCCTAGGTTGGCAAACACTAATGCAAATCCCTAACATCTATTAATGCAGATACAGTCCTTTGAAAGTCTTTGAAATTTATTGCCCATAGAATTGAGAAGAAGATGAATGTGGGGTCTGATTAATGAGGAGGAAAGCTTATTTTGGCTTCATGGTTCCAAAGTCTCGGTTCATGGTCATCAGGTTCTAAGGCAGAAGCATCGTGGCGGAAGGGTGTGCAGAAGAAAGTTTCTCAGCTTATGGCAGCTAGGAAGCACAGAGAAAGGTGGGGATGGGGAGTGCTGGGGAGAAGATAAACCCTTCCAGGGTATGCTCCAGTGACATCCTACCTCCAACTAGGACCCACCTTCCACTAGTCCATTCCACTAACAATGGATTAATCCACTGATGAAGGCAGAGCCCTGATGATCCTATCACTACCTAAAAGCCCCCACCTCTGAACCTTGCTGCATTAGGGACATGCATTTAACACACAAACTTCGAGGAAGATATTCCAGATCTAAACCACAACATGTACTAATGGCAAACACACCCAAGGCAGCTTAGCTACATAATCTTCCAGACCCAAGGACCTACTGAGAGATCTGTTTTGGTTGCTGTTGTGGTCTCAATTTGCTACAGAGTAATCACATTTCTTGAAAAAGAGGAGAGCTATAGTATCAACAGTGTGGGGAGAGTCAAGATGAAAGAGAACCCCAAAACTGATCAGGTAAGGGAGTGGGGCTGAGAGGAGGGCTGATGGTTGAGTGTTTGATGGAGCTGAGGTCAACCAAAGAGAAAGAGGTAGGCAAGAAAGACTCTATCTGAAAAAGAGACCAGAATGGAGAAAGAGGAAGATGAAAGCATATTTAAGTCAGAAGAAAAGACTTTAAAAACTGTTCTTATAATTTGTTCTTGCAAATTGAAAAAAGATTAACTTGGGGCAACCACACTTACTGTAATTATTTATAGCTGGTGTACTTAGATGGTAACTCACACTCGCATCTTAGAGCTGTGATTCTAGAATGGAGTACGTCTACCACTGTTGGCCCGTGAGATGATTGTTGGAGGTAAACATATGAAAATTCTTTGGTTTTTAATAGCTGCATATTTATTTTTTATTATGACTATCATCTTTGGTGAACCATAATGACTTTGTATTTAAGATAGTGCTTATTCTGCAAAAAAAAAAAAAAAAAAAAAAAGTTGATTTAAAAAAAAGCACTTATTTTCAAAAAGTGATGGTGAATGAAAACAGAGATGATAGCCCCATGAGGGCAGACTTAAAGCATTGTGGCTTTTTTTTCTTTTTCTTTTTTTTAATAGATCCTGCAAATGTTTCCATGGTGCTTTGTATAGATACAGGCACTTATTAACAGTTGTTAGATGAAAAAAAATATGATTGGGAAAATTACATAATATTTTATATTTAAACTGAAAATGAGGAAAAAAAGCTCAGGAGTGGAATTATATAGAGCTGAATTCAATTCCATTTCTGTCCTTGACTTGTTGTGTAACCTTGGTCAAGTTAGGGGATCCTGTGGGTGAACACACAGGTGACCTTTATCCTATCACTAGATCACCTCCCCTATTCCTTGAATAAAATCAAATATGACAAGTACCACTTGTGGCATCTGGCAGATAAGGGATGCTTAGTAGAGGCTACTTCCTGTCTGTTTCCCGTTTCCATAAAAAATCCATTGGTAGAGAAATGTCTGGACCAGAAGCTCAGAAACATTATTTCTATTTTTGAAAATGCACTCAAGTATTAGGAGAGAAAGCAGGACAACATAAGAAATTCCAAAGATACAAAACAATCCAGACATAGTTCAAAGGTTAAATTTTTGCCTATTGACCCATTTGACAAGTGATGATTTTGACCATGTTCGGTTTCTCTATAGGAGGGCACACTCATCCTCCACTAACTTTCGGCCCAACCAGACAGCTTGGTGATGATCTCCTGGCAAAACAGGCTTCCTCCAGGGCCTGCTCCCTCTGGTGTTAGTGTATTATATGAGAAGCCTGTGGGTGCTTCTGAGAATTTGATATATGAATATTCATTAAGCCTATTTGGAACTTATTCCTTGTCACACATTTTTTTTTTTTTTTGCTAGGAAACTTGCACAATATCCTTCAGAGATATGGTCATACCTTGTGTTGGAAGAAATTGGGCAGGGGCCTTGGCTGAGTGAGGGGTCTCCTGTCCAGCACTCCTGTTTCACCCCAGGCTCTGGCCTGGCAGTCAGTTCCACAAAAGCAGCTAGAAAGCCAGGGGCTTGCTTGAAGGAGGATGACCAGGGGACAGCGAGCTGTGGGGCTTCTGGGTTCAATTTTCATTGCTTAGAAAGGGAGGCACATCCATGGACAAACTCCCCACATCTCTTCCTGCTTTTTGACATTGTCATCTGAGGATTAGAGATTTGGGAGTCTTAATTGGGTGGATAGGCCAGAAGTCCCTACTGCCCCACTTCTTGTTTAGCCAGATAAAGAAATATCCTTATTGTTTAAAAGCCTCTTGGTAGTGTATTCTGCAATTTGCAGTCAAAAGCTTCCTAACCAATATTAAAATAGATTATCTGACTTAATTGCTAGAACTCAACTCTTAAGACTCATGGTTATCAAAACCTCAGCATATCTGTACGAAGCTTTCTAATGCAACGGATGTCGTGTCCTGCCATCAGCTGGCTCCACATAAGGAGGTCTGTTACCTATGGAGCAGGGAGGACAGTGTTAGGGCAGGTTCTGGTGGCCCGAGTGCTGAGGCGTTGCCTCTCTGACATGCCACTTTCTGTTCTCTCCTGGGGTGCTTTTAGTCCTCAGGCCAAATGACCACTAAGTTCTAGGCTTTACATCCCCACAAGACAAGGCTCAGTGGAAGAAGAGGCCCTGTCCACTCCTGTGGCTCTTCAGAGAGGAGGGGAAAGTCACTTTTGTGGGGGTTTGTTTTGGTTACGGTTCATTTCTGTGGTCTCTGCTAAATCAATCCCTGGCAATGGGAATAAACTCGCTGTGATTGTCGTGGGCTATCTTTGGGATAGAATGGATCTAGGGGAACTCACGCCAACCCACTTCCAAGTTTGACTTTCTCATCTTTCCTTTTCCCGAAGATCTTTCATGGACCCTGGTGAGCTTGTTTTCTATTCAGATGCTCCTTGAGCTCTAAGTGAACTTCATTGTTGTCCCTCTAGCTTGGTTGTAAGTCTTAACTCACTCAGGTCTCTTCTAGCTGATGAGCTGCTTTTAAAAAAAATAATTCTTTTTAGTATTGTATATAATATTAGGATAAATTTTGTCATAATCACAAAAGCATGGAACATAATTTACTCTGATTCAGTCCCCAGCATGTCCCCTCTCCCTCTCTCTGTTCCCCTCCTTCCACTTTGCTGATATTTTTGTAATTTATATATAGTTTTGTGGGGTTTTTTTTCATAAATTAGTGTCCTGTGGATATACTTGATGTTCGGATTCACTGAGCTGGATTCATGTCTGTACACAGGAAAATTCCATCGGAATCATTCAACTGTTCTTTCTACCACCCTCAACCCCTGTCCCTCCCTCCCTCCTCCTCCTCAATGTGAATGGGTTTTCATCTCACCAGTTGGTCAAAGAATCAGGACTTTTGGTTTCTGGGTACTTTGCCACTCCCCCATCCAATATAAAAGAAGTGTTTTCTTAAAAACAAAAAGTGGTACCACTTCTTAACAGTCAAAGAAACAAAAAAAAGAAAAGAAAAAAACCTAGACACACATCTCATTGTTTTTCTTGTTAAAACAATTTTACTTCTATTTATTCTGCTTGAGCATATTTTTATGCTCTGAAAGAAAACAGGCACCACTCCTTTAAGAGTAGTGTCTCCGTGTATTTTCTGTGGTTGTAGCAGAATTTCACAGACTGGGTAATTTATAAACAATAGAAGTCTCATGGTTCTCAGGGCGGAGAAGCCATAACACTTGGTGCCAGCATCTGAGGAGGGCCGCCACACTGTGTCATAACAGCAGATGGGAAAGTGAGTACGTGTGTGTGTGAGAGAGAGAGAGAGAGAGAGAGAGAGAGATGAGGCCAAACTTTTTTTTTTTTTAAATCAGGAGCCCATTTCTGTGATAATCCACCTCAGATCACAGCATTCCATTCTTTTAAAAAATTTTTAAAATTCTTTTTAAATATACATGACAGTGGAGTATATTTTAACATATCACACACACATGGAGTATAACTTCCCATTCCTGTGGTTGTGCATGATGTGGAATTTCACTGGCCGCGTATTCCTATATGAACAAAGGGAAGTGATGTCCGATTCATTCTACTGTCTTTCTATTCCTCCTCCCTTCCCTTTATTCCCCATTTGTCTGATCCAATGAACTTCTATTCTTCCTAACCCCCAGCATGAATCCATTCCCAGCCCTGATGATTAATCACCTCTTGAAGGTTCTACCTCTTCACAGCTTTGCAATGGCAATTAAATTTCAACATGAGCTCTGGAGAGGACATTCAAGCCACAGCAAGTGATGTCTGTAGATTTTAAGCTGATACTCATTTACTAAAGGAGTAAAGCAATTAAATGTGAAGTGACTTTTTGTCTGGAACAGGCTTTAAGATTTAATTTGGAGGAGAAAGGAGAGGAGAGGAACTTGTCAGGTAGCTGTCTCCTCACTTGATGGAAGCACCATCCTTTCCATGATCCCTTCTGGCCCCTTCCCCTGTGTCCGTATGAATTGGATTCGATTCAGACTTTATTTCTGCTGTTTTCTCATAGGAGGCCTGTGAGTTCCCGGGGTGAACTGGGAGCCAGCAACAGCTCCTTGAGCAACTATTGTTGGGCACCCAGCATCCCCCTCTCTCTTTCCCCATCATAACAGGAATAAGAGGCAAGTGTCCTTCCAAACAGAAATAGCTTCTGTTAATGGAGGAAGCTCATCCGCCCCTCCCAGCTCCAGCGTGGAGTTCAGTCATTCTGCCCAGCCTCATCTGCTGAAACCTTGGGACCAGATACCTCAGAATGTGACTGTGTTTGGAGACAGGGCTTTTAAAGACACAGCTGTTAGGGCAGCCCTAATCTAATCTTGCTGGTATCCTTCTAAGAGAAAAGACATTTGGACACACAGAGAGAGACATCAGGGATTGTGCCAGCACAGAGTAAGTAAAGATCATGTGAGGACACAAGGGAAAAGTGTCCATTGACAAGCCAGGCAGAGAGGCCTGAGGAGAAAACCAATCTACTAAACCTTGATTTTTGGAATTACGACCTTTAGAAATAAACATCTGTCATTTAAACCACCCGTCTGTGGTGTTTTGTTTTAGCAGCACCAGTTGACTAATACAGCATGTAGCTGAAATGGTGTAAGCAGGCAGACTCTCAAGATTCTTCTTTAGTGCTATGGCAGGCCTGTTTTCTTTCCTTTTGTGGTATGTGGATGTGAAGCTGGGTGCTGTTTATGCTATGAAAGGCAAAGGAGAGAGCTTGAAAACAAAACAAAAAAAACTAGATGGAGAGGAGCTAAATCAAGCCAGGCCTGAGGCCTGGCCTGGCATTGGCCCTTCCAGTTATATGGGCCAAGAAATCTCTTTATTGCTGATTGAGTTTCCATTAGCAGCAACCTAAAGGCCCCAACTGATGGGATGGCTTTGCTCTGTGTTCATGGGCTGAGGAAGAAGCTGTCCTCAAGAAATTTTAGTAAATAGACCTATGTGTTTTATAAGTCTGTGTTCCTCAAGGCAGATGCATTTTACGGCCCAAGAAAGGAAAGGAGATGAATCCTTTGTGTTTTTAGGGTTGGAAAGAAAATTAGCCTGATTTCAAATGTGGATTTGCACTGTGGAGCTGCAACCCTGAGAGAGAGCAATGCTTTAAGGATTCTCTGGAGGCTCCCCATGTCCACTTGGAGACAGCTTTACTGAGACGGGGGTTTCTGGGGGAACTGGGCAAGCAGGTGCATAAAAAGATTGGAGGGCTGAGGCAACTGCGACTGGGGGAAGTGCACAGAGTGGCGGGTGGAGGTATCAGTAGGCCCAGGGACAGGGCTTTTCTGTGCCTGGGTCAGTTGTGCAGAGGGAGGGGTGGAAGGACAGTGGGATTTGCTAAAACAGACATTCCCAGGACATGGGCCAAATTGCTAAGAATCTCTGGGTGCACAGCCTGGGGACAAGTGTTTCAAGAAGGGTCCCAGCTGAGTCTAAGGTGTGTTTGAGAGAATGTGTACTTCAAAGTGTGCAGAAGGTTAAGATAAGTAAATTAATTCCCAGCCAGGTAGGAGAAGACTGAAAACAGGAGGCTGGTCAGCCCCAGGTCCAGATTCCTTCCGATTCAGAAACAGGAAGCCAGAGGCCATCTCTTTGAGCCTACACTCATGGGTCAAGCTGGTTAAAGATCCTGGGTCAGGATGGATCTCAAAAGAGTTTAATCATCAACATTTCTGGTATTAGAATCACCTTCGCTATTGCCAGTGACCTTGGACGCTTCTCCTAATCCACTAGCTTGTCCTGCCAGCTTTGATGGTATGGAGATGTGGGGCGCTAATAGTGTCAGAGCTCCCTAGGCCCGTGTTAGGGTACCATGGACCATGTGACTCATCTCTTCATGGACAGCACCCAGTTGATGTCACATACCATTTTCTTCTGTCGCTTCTTGTCAAAGTATACACAGAGCAGTTGAGCAGGAAAAATATTTTTGCCACTACTGTTTACTGATGAAGCCTGGAATACTGACTTATCAGACTTCTGCCAGGTCAGGCAAGAGGTGAGTTTAGGGAGATGGGAAGCACCTGGCTTTCTCCCTGACCCTGCGAGCCCTCAGTGTTAAGTGTCATAGGCTGTGCTGCAGGTCCTCTGGTGTCCCACCTGCTTCTCCTAATGTTCTTTCAGTCCTGAGCGTTCTTCACCTTAAAAAAGCAACATGTTAAATGCCAGTAGAAATGTTGAAAACTGCCATTAGCAAGAACACGGGGCTGGAACTGGGAGAGCTGAATTCTGTTCGGCTGTCTTTTTTCCACAGTGCAACCTCGGGTCACTTCATGATGATCTCTGGGTCTATTTCCTCATCTATAAAACAGGCAGCAGGGACTTAATGCACATGTTAACATCTAGGACTTCTAATTTAGTGTTGGTGTTTTTCTTGTCAATTTAAGCATCTGTAATACAAAGCTAACTTAGAAAAAGCCATTTAATTGTTGTATGTTTTTATGATGATGACACTTAGGTTTTTCAGTTTCAGTGAATCACATTTGGAAAATGCTTCTGCTATTTACCATTTAGTGAAATTGAGGGCTACACTCGCCATTCACAGGTTTGTTTCCACTTGCTACATTAAATGAGTTGCTAAACCCTGATCCTATAAAAGGATTCCTCAGTAGATTCCTGGTTTTAGAGATCTGTTCCAAGAGAATGAAAACAAATAGTTTATTGGAATTGAAGTTTTATGGCTGGATTTTTTTTTTTACTTCATTACTTGAGAGGAAAGAGATGCAAACAGAGATTTAGTTTACCCCAAATAATTTTGTGTTCTCATTTGAGTGGATACAGTAGTTTTTTTTTTTAAACTCTCCACTTAAAATACTCCCTTAGTACAAATATTTATGTGTGTATATTTTCTTAAACCTTGATCTTTTCCCATTACATGGAATAGTTTTCATTCTGGGAATGCAATCCTGTTTAAACAATCTATCGTCTTCAAACTTAACCAATCGAGTAACTTCTGTGGAGATTAAGTTTATAACCTTCCTTTTAGTCTGTTATCCTGTTCTTTAGGGATAAAATGATTTTGTTGTGGCCTAAAATATACATTTAAAAGAAAACAAATGTAATAATGGTAAACATGAAGTTGAGTTACTATGATAAAGGGTTGTTTGAAACATATCTGATAGTACAAAACAGCTGCGGTTTCTAGGCAGGTGCATTTAAAGTATTCAAATTCTTTTCTCTGTGGTTAGAGAATAAATATTCTTTTTCCCAAGAGAGCAATGTTTCCAACAGAGCCACCCAGAGTCTCCTGGATAAGTAGAAAAGAGGCAGGGGCCACTTTCTTCATGTCCATGTGCCTGCAAGGGCTCAGGGACTCCAGATGAGGAGTGGATTCTGTCACCTGCAGCTCCCAACCTCACCGCAGCTTCTGATGCAGACTCAACCTGGGACGGGAAGACAAATACAGTTCTTCCCTGGCTTGTCTGTATTTCCAGAGTAAGTGCCCGTGGGGGTCAGGGCAGGTTCTCCCACCTGGCCATCTCCAGCAGGAGTCCTCACACTCTGGGGGATATCAGAATGACCCGAATTACCATCAGGGTTTATTAGAGTGCTGATTTTTAGCTCCTGTTTCCAGAGTTTCCAATTCAGCAGATCTTTTTGGGGAATGAAAAAGCTGTATTTAAACTTTTGTGTCAACAAGATGTAGGGGTGTGTGTGTGTGTGTATGTGTGTGTGTTAAGCTTAATGGACAGATGAGTATGTAGTTAATATCTGGAATGCCTATCCCAGGAATAATTTGGGACTCTCTAGAGGCTCCTATCTAAAGCCCACGTAGGTATTTTAAGAGTGGGAAGAATTACTGTATGCAGCTTCAACTATCTCTCCCATCAACATCAGAGGATGTGCTAACTACCATAAGATACACATTAGAAATCATTTTTCATTGGTAAAACGAGTGGGGTTCAAGATGTGCAGGCAGATGGGAAGTATCCCACAGACTGTCCAACCTTATATAAACCCATCATCCTACTGTAGGCTCAGGGAAATCCATAGCACTTGTTAATTCAGCTGCAGGTCATTGAGATTCTCGGCCACAGGATTGAGGAGAAGATGAGCTTGAGTACTGTTGAATCTGAGCTAGTCTTGAACATGCCCAAGGAGCTCAGATACATTATCATACAGACCAAAGACTCTGCTCAAGGATCCACTTTTGTATGCTATTGTGTTCCCAATTTGTTTTCAAATAATCCACATTTCTTATAGAAGAGGAGAATTGTAGTGTCAAACTGTGTAGGGAGAGTCAAGATTGAAGGAAAACCCCCAAACTGCTCAGGCGAGGGAGTGGGGCTATGAGGAGGGCTGAGGGTTCAGTGTAGGATGGAGCTGAGATCAGCTGAAGAGAAAGAGGCAGGAAAGAAAGACTTTATTTGAAAAAGAGGTCAGGATGGAGAGAAATAGAAATACAGAAGCATTTTGTGTTAATTGAAAAGAACTAAACCACTCTTATAATTCTTTCTTGCAAAAAAGAAAATCTACTTGGGGCAACCAACCTTAGAATAAGCATTTCTGTGTAGGGTATTTTAAATGCTAACTGCCTGCTCATGTGTATATTAAACCTAATGGAAACACTTATAACTTGCTGGAATTCAGGTTAAAATGCATCAGTTCTTAGGCAATGATTTCTTTGGCTATGCCCTCAAAAGCACAGGCAAAAACAGACAAATGGGTTTGCACTGAACTAAAAAGCTTGAGCACAGCAGAAGAAAGTCAATGGAGTAGGAGACACCTCTCGGAATATTTTGGAAGAAAATACTTGCAAGCCATATATCTGATAAGAGGACAATATCAAAATACCTAAGGATCTCCATAGCAAAACAAAAACAAATAATACAGCTTAAAAATGGATAAACAGGTGATGGGATTCAATGGTGGATGCACTTACCTAGAATATGGGAGGCTCTAGGTCCCCACCCCCCAGCACTGCAAGCAAAGAAAACAAAACAAAACAAAAAAGGTTTACAAATGGCCAACAGGTGTATGAAAAAATGTTCAACATCACTAATTATCAGGGAAATGTAAGTTAAAGCTATGGTGAAATATCACCTCACCTCAGTGGGAACTGCTCTTGTCAAAACAACAGAAGATAACAAGTGTTGGCAAGGATGTAGAGAAAAGGGAGCATTTGTATGCTGTCGGCGGTAATGTAAGTTGGTATAATCATAAAGGACAGCATAGTGGTTCATAGAAATATCAAAAGTAGAACTGCTAAATGACCCAGTCATCCCCCTCTGGATATATGCCCAAAGGATATGAGATCAGATGTTGAAGAGATACCTATGTTCGAACATTCATTTCTTAAGTACCCATTAATGGATATGTATAAAGAAAATGTGGAATGTGGGCAGTGTGTATGCATACACATGTATATACATACATGTACAATGAAATATCCTTAAAAAGGAGATTCTGTTATTTATGAAAGCATAGATGAACCTGGTGGACATTAATACTTAATAAAATAAACCAGACATAGAAATCCAAATACTGTAGGATCTCACTTATACACGAAACCTGAAAATGTCAAACTACAGAAGCAGGGAGTCAGCTGGTGGCTATCAGAGGCTGAGGGGCAGAGGGTTAGGAGGTACTGGTCGACAGGTATGAAATTCTAGTTAAGCAACATATAAAACATTTTTTAAAAGCATCAGTTCCTGATGTTTCAGCTCCATCCTCCTAGGTGAGACTAGAACAGTGATTTTTAGAGGGAAGGGAAGACAAAGTCACTGCCATAAAAATTCTCTAAGCTCAATGGCTTTAAATCCCATTTATTTTATATCTCTGGCCCCCATCTCTCTCAAAGTGCTGGAACGAATGTACGACTTCCTGTTAGACATGTCAGATCCAAGAAGGCCCCAGGTACTGTTCTCCATTAACCTGCTCCATCTCCTTGTTCCCCACCTTGACAATGGCACTATCATCTGCCAATATTTCTAAGGTTGGAATCATCCCTGAATCCTTCCTCTCACAGTCTTTATCCATTCCATCAACAAGTTTCATCAACCAGACTTTACCCTGTACTCCACTGTTTCTCATTACTTTCACCTCTATCACTGTAATACAAAACAAAATACCACCCTCTCTTGCCACAGATTACTCTCATAGCCACAGTCCTTGCTCTCTCCCCGATGTATTCTAACCACAGCAGCTAGAATGGAAATAATAAATGATTGTGTTAATATCCTGCTTCGAGACCCTCCAACAGCTTTCTATCATACTTAATATCCAAAGTCTTTATCATGGCCCAAGATGCCCTGTGAGTCCTCATCCCAGATATGTCTCTGACCTTCTCTCCTCTACTTTTTCTGCTGTGTGTTCTGCCCTTCTTTGAACATGTCAAAATGTGGAATGTGGGCGGTACATATGCATACACATATGTTTGGCTTATGGTTCTGGTAGCTGGACTGTCCAAACATCAAGGCACTTTTTGAGGGTCCCCTTGGCTGTATCATAACATGGTGGAAAAGTAGGAGGAAACCACTAATTGCAGAAGAGATCAAGCAAAAGGGGTGACCTCACTTCCTAACAACCCCCTCTCCTGAGAACTAAGTCATTCCTGCAAGATTAAACCCTGTCTACAAAACCAGCATTAATCCATTCTTGAGGGGAGAATTGGACACCTAATTACCTCCCAGCATGTCCCACTTCTTAAAGGCTCCGCCACCTCAACACTATCACTCTGGTGGGAATGGGGTAGAGAGAGAGTTTGGCAGACAACAAACAGGGGCTGTTAACAGCATCTATTTATTCTGCATATAGGTAAACTTCAAATGGGACATGGCTTCCATAGCATATCAGAAATATTTCCAAAATATGATTGTTTGGATTAAAACTTAATTCCCAAATTCATAAACTGATGGGAGTAGAAGTGGGAACTTTGGGAGAAAATTAGAGTTAGATGAGGTCATGAGGATGCCCCTGCCAATACTATGATAGGATTAGTGGCTTTTTTAGGAAAGAAAGAGAGTCCAGAGTCTGTACCCTGCTATCCTCACACTCTGTGACGCCTTCTGCTACGTTATAATGCACCTTTCCCACATGCTGGCGCCACACTCTTGGACTTCTCAGCCCCCAGAACCGTGAGTCAATAAACTTCCACTGTTTATAAATGACTTAGTCTTTGGTATTCAATTTTAACAGCAGAAAACAGACTAAGACACCATCCAATTCTCCATCTTCCAGCAACATCTCCCAACTGACATACTGAGTTTGACTACTGCCCTCTTCTCCCTGGCTCTCAGTCCATGTGACTGAGAAAGACTATACCTCTGTCCCCACTCATGTTCCTTAAGCCCTAGCCAGACAGAACATTGCATGGCCTTAGCCACAGTGCTTGGCGTTTTTGCTTGTTGGTCTTGAGCTTAAGAGTGGGAAGGATTGGGGCCTCACCTCGTGGAGCCTGGTACTGAAACCAGACAAAAGGCAGAGTTAACAGGTGGAGAGCAACTCAACTGCTGTAGAGTTGTTAATCTTGAATCCAGCTGTATTCAAAGTCTGCACCTATAATGGGGCTTTTCAGCTATATAAGCCAATCAATTTTCCTTTTGAGACAGTTTTTGGTCAGGTCTTTCTTCTTTTTTCTTTTTCTTTTCTTTTTCTTTTTTTTTTTTTTTTGCTTTTAACTGTCCTATATTTAATTGCATAATTTTGTAACAATCTATACATTTGCATATTTTTCTTCCATATTCATTTTGGTCAGGTATTTCTGTCATTCATGACTATGAGAATCCTGCTCATTCCCTGGAGTCTTAGTCTATGTCAAAGGAGAGCTTTCTCTACTCATTAGTGGAGAAAGTATACATCTTATTATCCTGTTTTTCATAATTTTAACGCTTGTCAGCTCCTCCAAGATTCTTTTTTTCCATTTATTTACTTATTCTTTTTAGTTATTCATGATAGTAGAATGTAATTTGACATATCATACATACATGGAGTATAACAGCCCATTCTTGTGGTTGTACATGATGTGGAGTTACACTGGTTGTGTATTCATATACAAATATAGGAAAGTTATATCCGATTCATTCTATTGCCTTTCCTTTTCTCATCCCCCCTTCCCTTCATTCCCCCTTGTCTAATCCAATGAGCTTCTAAAGAATCTCCTTTTTAAAAGCTAAATAATCTTCCATTGGGTGTCACAATTTCTTTATCCATTCCTCCCTAGGTGGACATTTAAACTATTTTCTATTAGTCTATTATGGATAATACTGCAACAAGCGTTGGAGCACAGATACCTGTTAGACACACTGAGTTCATTCCCTTTGGGTATACCCAGAAAAGCAATTACTTGATCATAGAGTAGTTTTATTTTTAGTGTTGAGTGATCACCATACTGGTTTCCACAGTTTACATACTCACTGTCAGTGTACAAAAACTCCCTTTTCTCCACATTCTGACCAATTTTTATACTCTTTTGTTGTTTGGACAATAGCCATTCTGAGGGGAGTGAGGTGATAACTCATTGTGATTTTAACTTGCATTGCCCTGATAATTAATGCTATTGAACATAATACACTTGAAAAATATCTATTTAGAACCTTTGATTACCCTTCTTTTTGGGGTACGCAAATATATATAGTAGTTTTGCTCATAAGTACCCTCAAACTGTAAACAATCCAATATACTTTCCTATCAATAAATATTAATTGTACAAACTAATGGGTTTCACTCTGACACTTTGTCTGCTTTTAAGTTGGGTTGTTTTCTTGCTATATTGAGTTACTTCTCTATTTGAACATAAGCTCCTTATCAGATATATGATTTACCAATATTTTCTCTTATACCACAGATCATACATTTACTCTATTGATTCTTTTGCTGTGCAGGGGCTTTTAAGTTTGATATAGTCCACACTTATTTAATTTTACTTTTGTAGTCTTACTTTTGATATGAGATCTAAAAAAATCATTGCTTAGACCAATGTCAAGAAGCCTCTACCTTTTCCTCTAGGAGTTTTATGATTTTAGGTCTCATGTTTAAGTTATTAGTTCATTTTGAGTTGATTTTTGTGTCTGTTGTAAGAAAAGGATTCAATTTCACTCTTTTGCATGTGGATATTCAGTTTTCCCAACACCACTTATTTAAGATACTCTCCATTTCCCATTGTGCTTTCTTGGTGCCCTTATCAAAAATTAGTTGACTATAGATTATCTGGTCTTTCTATTCTCTTCCATTAGTCCATATGTCAGTTTTTATGCCAGTACTCTACTGTTTTGATACTAGAACTCAAAAACTCAACATAAAAAAATTAATTGCATTTCTTTACACCCATGACAATCTATTTGAAAAATAAACCAACAAGACAATCTGACTTATGATAGTGTCAAAAATAATAATATACTTAGAAATAAATTTAACCAAGAAGGTTACTGTACACCAAAAATTATGTATCTGTACACCAAAAATTATAGAACCCTGATGATAGAAATTGAAGAAGGCACAAATAAATGGAAAGATATCTCATATTCATGGACTGGAAAAATGAATCATGTTAAAATGTCCATGCTACTCAAAGCAATTTGCAGATTTAATGCAATCACTATCAAAAAGCAAGTGTCATTTTTCTCATAGAAAAAAAAAGATTTTAAAATTTATACAGAACACAGAAGATCCTGAATAGTCAATGCACAATCTTAAGAAAGAAAAACAAAGTTTGAGGCGTTACTCTTCCTGATTTCAAATTATATTACAAATTTCATTTTTATGTTCTTCAAATATCAATGTGGAGTGAGCAAACACAGAATTTGAAAGACGGCTAAGAGTACCCTCTGAGCTGAGGACTGGTTCTTTGAAAACCCACGAAAGGACTTAAATGAATTAAAATATGGTTTTCCTGGGGCTGGGGTTGTGGCTTAGAGGTAGAGCGCTTGTCTAGCACATGTGAGGCCCTGGGTTCCATCCTCAGCACCACATTGAAATGAACGTATTGTGTCCAACTACAACTACAAAAAGGATATTTAAGTAAAATGGTTCTCTTGAAGAAGAGAGTGTTGTGTTTTACAAGCATGCTATGCATCCAATTTTAGTGTCCTTAGTTTTGGGGGCTACCTGTGGTCTTAGGTAACTGAGACTTTTGATTAAAGTTTGTAACTGACATTTTTTTATGTACATATTTTTACTTGTCAATGGATCTTTATTTATTTATATGCAGTACTGAGAATTGAACCCTGTCTCTCACACATGCCAGGCAAGTGCTCTACAGGTAACTGGCATATTTTGACTCAGTAAAGGAGCCTTCTTGTTGAAGTACATTCTCTGCCTAATTACCATGGTTCCAACAAAACACACCTGGAACCAACTGTGATTGATTGTGGGAATCCCAGTACCTAGCAGGAGGAGGACAAAAGTGGGAATGAGGAACAGATATTTTTGATTTAAGGGGTTCTGATTAACCCTCCAAGTCACATCTCACAAATAGTTGCATATTTTGTGACAATTCTGACTGTATGAGGGCAGTTCTTGAAACAGTGTCTAGGGAGGTGCCTAGGTGAAGAGGCTTGGTTCAAACCTTTGGTGTGAATAGCATTCTATGCTTATTTTGGGCCTGATGTATGTTTTAAAAAGCTTTGTTATTGTTAATGTCGACTTTCTCCCATAGCATTCACACTATTACATATACATTTCTTGATTATTAACATTGTGAATACGCATTCTACTCTGATGTGACTTCAGAGTCTCAAAACATAATCTTCCCAGCATCATGATATAAACACATCCATTCCCCAGTCACTTGGTTTTCAAAACTGCAGATCAGGTGCTAATGCTGGAAAGGGAAGAAATCTACTTCAACTGTAATCAGCTTGCCTGAAAAGGAGATTATGCAATTAGTGGTAATAGGAATTCTGGGCTAGCACCCCACAAGCTGTGGTTCACAAATCTGGTTCAAAAGTGGATTTCCAGGTCTCATCACTAGAAATTTGGACTTCATAATTCTAGGTTGGAGCACCATTATTGCCAATTTTAGTTAAGTTCTCCAGGAACACTGATGCTGGCCTTTGAATCCCCCTTTGAGAAGACACTTATCTAAAGTACCTATCAGGACATTTATTTTCTTTCACAATCTAAGATGATACAAAACGGATCCAGAATCTGCTCTTCTTTTATCGCCAAAATGCAAAGAACACAGTACTTAGCTATCAGAAAAAGACTGCAGTAACATGGGAGGAAGAGAAAATATGGAGGTTTGAGGAAAAAGGAGCATCAGCTGTAAATGTCACAAGTGCACAGTCCTGGGAAATGGGCCACCTGGTACCCAAGCTCATTATCTTCCCCCAATAAACTGCCATGTATATGCATCAAAGGCACTGACACTAGCAATCTTTTTCTCCTTCGCCTGTCAATACAGTTATTAAAACTACACTGCCACTCATTTTCGTTCTTTTTTTCAATTTGTCACCCAGTCTAAGAGGTCCACCACCATCAATTCTATCACACACTTTCTTATAGCTCCTTGTCTGATAATGAAGTAGGCAAAAGATTCAGGACTTACTTAAAAATGTATTTCATTTTATACTTCAGATGAATTTCAGAAAAGATTCTTTTGCAAGTGGCTTGCCATTAATAATTGCTGGGTGGATGGATGAAAAGTTGAATTGAATTGAATTATTGTATATATTCGCAAATTACTACTTTCAGATCAAATCGTATTTTCAGTACAGCTAACAGTGAGTTGATTGTTAAAGGAAACTCATAGTGAACACTTTTGAAAAGTGAAGATGAGTTTTTCTATTTTCTTTTTTTAGTAAGGAGAACAATTCTACCATAATGTATCTTTATTAACCTTTTATTTTGAAATAATGTTAGATTACAAAAATCTTGCAAAAGTAGCTCAAAGAGCTCCTTTATGTCTCCATTTAAGTGTCAACATTCCTGAGCTCACAGAGAGTAAGCTGAAAAGGTGGTGTCCTTGTGTTTGTCAGTTTTCCCTTACTGTGACAAAATACTGGAGATAAACAACTTAAAGGGAAGGAAAGATTGATTTTGGTTCATGGTCTCAGTCCATTGTCGGTTCGCCTATTGCTTTGGGCCTGTACATCATGGCAGGAACCCCAGGACAGAGGAGGAGTATTTACTTCATCATCAGGAACACAGAAAGGGGCCAGGTCTGGCATTCAAGGGAATGCCCCAGTGACCTAATTTCTTTCCACTAGGTCCCATCTTCTCAAGGGCCCACACCTCCCAATAGTGCCAGGGAATGGAGACCAAATTTCCAATACATGGGCCTATGGACACATTCCAGATCCAAACGATGGCACTCTTTGACCCCTTCATACTTTAGAGTGTGCTTCCTGAAAGCAAACCGACAGCCGCCGACACTCTCCTGAATGACTAGAGAACGATCTCTACATCAGAAAAGTAACATGGATCTAATTTAATCCTTCTTATTTAGAGACTCTATTGAAACTGCGCTGATTATGCCATTAATGTCATCAACAGGTCTTGGATCCCATTCAAGATCACCAGCTGCATTTAGTTGCCTTGTTACGTTACTCACAGAACAACCTTTACTTTCCTGGTCTTGACATTTTTAAAAGAGGACAGGCCACTTACCTGACTTTCTCTCCATTTGCATTTGTCTGATGTTTTCTCATGACTCATATTTATGCATAAGAAGCAGTGACCAAAGATGCATGGTGAAAAGGAAACTTTCAACCTCTGCAAACTTATGAATGAAGAAAATCCAGTTCACCCATTCTTAAAGGCAGTTAGGTCTCCCCACCCCACACATAATACAACTTAAAAAAATTCTTGATACTGATAACATTGATGTTGCACCCAGATCCCCTGGTTACCATTTGGTACCAATAATCTTGTCGCACCTCCATCCACAGCTTCCTACATCTTCAAACATCATATTCCAAAACTCCCACATTGAAGAAAATGGTCAACTCAAGTTATCCTTCCTCACTTTGTCTTCAACTTTTTGTCTTATTTCCCAAAATAGCTGTATAAGCATTCTCAGAAGCCCTTTTGCAGTATTTTAAGATAAGGACAAACACAAAAACACTCCAAAGACAGCGTGTGGTGTAAATGTTGAATAAATAAAAATGACGAGGTTAGTAACAATATCACTGATGATCACTGTGGCCCATCTTAATTTAGAGGGCGCCAGCTACACGTCAGTGAGGGATTCAAATGCTACCCCGGCACAACACCCAGGCCAGAAATCCCTAAGATCACCTTGACGCCACTAAACTTTCCCTACCAGGACAGCTAAAACTGACGAAAGGGATCTTCGCCTGGTTGAATCAGTCTCTCAGTTTTCTGAGTGCCAGGAATCTCCAGATTTGCTTTTCCTCTGGTGAACTCCGGTCAGCACCTTCCGCGGCTCTGGAAACAGGTGAGCCGAGCGGCGGCGCCCTTGGGACGCGCTCAGGTGCCTCTGCCCCGCCCCAGCCGCCCGCCTCTCCTTGCACGGTGCGGACCGGGACCCAGGTGCCGGCGCCCAGGTGCGCAGGGCTCGGGGCTGCAGCTCCGCCCGGCACCCGACAGCGGGCGCCGCTGCAGCAGCTCGCCGGCGGCAGAGCGGAGCGGCTTCGGCGAGTTGGGGCAGCTCCTCGCGCTCGGCCCTGCTCGGCGGCCAGAGCTCCGCCGGGCGCCGGGTTCCCACAGCTGCGGGAGCCGGCGGGCGCCGAGGGGGCGGACCCACCTCCGCGCAGCCCGCCGGCCCCGGGCGGGCAGAGGCAGGCGAAGCGCGAGTGCGGGAGAGCGCGGAGAGCCAGGCCCGCCCGGAGCGCGCTGGAGACACCCCGAGCGCCCCGCGTCCTGGCACCATGCGACCCGCCGCGCCTCCTCGCGGGCCCGGGGCTTCTCTGTCCGCTCGCTGAGCCCCTGCGCTCGCCACCACGGAAAGTCGAAAAGAGGAGGCGAGACATTGGAGGGCAGCGCGCAGACGGACTAGACTTCCCCTCCGCCCCCAGGAGGTTGCGGGTTCCCGGTTCCCTGGGCTTCTCTAGCTTTATCATGACCCTGGCGCAAGCTTGGCTTTAAGAGAAATTGAGAAGCGAAGAGAGTCAAGGCAATTCTTTGGTTGCTAAGGTAATTGTAGTTGTGACTGGAAACAAATGGGGGAAAAGATGGTTTGAAACAGCACCCCTCCACACACACACACACACACACCCATTCATATGTGTTGATTTCATCTCCTGGGTGTGGGTGCTTGTCCATTTCAGATGCGTGACAGGTGCCGGTGTGTGTCTGCAGTTTGGGACTGTGGAAGACGAGCTTACATAAGTGGTTAGACAAGCTGGCGAGCGGACTTGTGTGGGATGGGTGCAGGTCTGCATATAAATCATGTTCCTGGGTTTCTGGGTGTGAAGCGCTCACCGACCAGGACGAGGGTGCAGAGCGAAGGTGCTTATAGGTTCTTCCAAGTCGTCCGATTTTGTCATCCCAGGCAGGGCAATTTGCCTCAAAAGCGGACCTTCATTAACTTTTTCTCTGACTAAGCTCGCCCCTTTGTGATTTGGAAGAGAAGGCGGCGAGTCTCCGTGGTGAGGTGTGGAAGGCAGGGGCGGGTGGTGCGTTCTGTTATTTGGGACCTGCCTTAGGAAAGGAAAAGGTAGGTATTCTCTCTGAGAGGATGTCAAGTAAATTGATTATGTGTAGAGACCCTGTTTACAGTCATTGTTAGGCTGCATAAAAAGTGGCCCAGTGAGATGGGGAAAGTGACCCAGAAAACTGAATTTTGTTCAGAATGAAAGCTGCTGTATTTTGGGTTTTAATTTGATGGAGTAGGAACATTATTTTCTTTCATTGAGACGAGTGGCATTTCTATACTACAAATTGAAGATATTTTGAATCTTGGTGTTGGCTTGGAATTGTTCCCTCAGCGTTTATCAATGCTTAGGAATAGGATCTTCAGGTAAGTTCTGATCAATACCTTTTAGCAGCTCCAAAGTAAAACTGTAAAAATCATCAGGATGAGGTAAAACCCAACAGTGGACCTTCTCTCTCCAGAGAGAATGAGAAATAGATGAATGAGCTTGTATCAGAATGGCATTAGAGAATGGGCTACAAGTTTGTGCATGATCTGTCAAAAATTGTTAGACTGAAATGAAATAGTTAAGGTTTAGCTCCGTATGTTGACAAGATGACTTTTCTAGAATAATTTTCATATGGAATGGGAACTGGGCTGTTGGTGGGAAACCTTCCAAGTTGTACAGTCTTTATTCTCATTCTTCATTTTTAAATTTTGCAATGCGAAGGACTACCCTGCAAAAGAAAGTAGAGGATTGAGGGAATTCAGAGATTTATTTTTAGAGAGACACCTTTGTAAACCAAAGCTTGTTTGCTGAACCAGCAAAACCAGGAACACACATTCTTTTTGAGTTCTCTGTTATTCTTAAGGTTAATTGTTGTGTAAATATGGTGACCTCATGGACTATAAACTATCTGGAGAGAGTTTACCCTCAATAACTCGTCCTTTCCTAAAAGAGTCTGCAAATTCTAGAAATGTCAACAATTGCAGGGTATTTTGATGAAGGAGATGGCTACTGGTGTTTCCTTTCCTATATTCATTCCATTGGCTCTTAACTTTACTTCCTGTTTCCTTTTAGAAATTTCAATTAACATTCACTGTATTTGTACTGCTGAGAGTTTCAGTAAAACAATGTTAGTCTTTTTTTTGAGGCAATCAATTTATCTTATCCAGTGAAAAATTCCAAAAATGAAAATGCTTTTGTGAAAGAAATGTTTCTTCAGCTGAGTCCAACTTATTTATCTGTGATTTGTGGATGAAATAGCCAACTAAATATATTTTAAGTGAGCAAACATTTCTTGAAATGGAAAAACATAAAAGATATTTTGGATGTTGGAATTTGCCAGAAATTTTGAATGTCTTATTGTCCCCCAGGGACTGAATTTTATGTGAAAGTAGGATCATTTTGTTTCTTATCTCTCCGATCTTCTCCCATGCATTTTATCCCCTGAACTCTGAAGACTTTGCCAAGAATTGTTGAACATTTCATTTTGTGCCAGGGGTTAAGCATCAGAGAGATATGAATAAGGAGCCATGTGTCACATAAACGCTTTTGAAAAGGGATGTGCTCTGAGATCTCAGTACTGGGATTATTTTTTTTTTCCTTTAGCTTCAGTTAGTTTGTCTTAATTCTTAGTGCTTTGAACCTAGAAATGCATTTAACCTCTTTATTTTGAGGGCTAGCTGGAAGGAATCTATTTACTGAATTTCATCTTCACTGTAACGTATGGCATGATATAAATAATTACTACATACACATTATCCTGCTGTATGGAAAGAAACAGAAATACAAAATAAATCTGCATATTGAGTGATATGGCTATAACATTTCCAAAAGCATTTTTCCTTCTTTTTCTTTTCCTGAATATAAAAGTAGTATCTTGGTATTGGGAAAAATTCAGGAAAATACAAAGGAAAAAAAAAAAGAGAAAGATTATCTGTAATTCCCACAGATAATGAACCATCATTAACATTTCTTTGAATTGTACATTCTTTTAGATATTAGTCACATCTTCATTGTATTTCTACCCTTCCCCTACAGAATCTTCAAATCTTATAAATAGAACTTGGATATATATTAAAGGTTTGGGAAATTACTTCTAGTTTACTGGATGATTTTGATAGATCACCTTTTAATTTTTATTAGTGGCCCTATTTCAAAGAGTACTAATTCTCTTTCTCTACTCTTTGAAAATCAGTGTTTGCCTTTTTGGGGCTAGTTTATACATGGGGCTCCCCATCAGATTTACACAGTGAAGCATCAGAAAAGAAGTAGAAAGAGCAGTTGCCATTTGGGTGGGAGACCTGAGTTTTGATTGCAATTTTGTCATCAGTTTCTCATGTGGCCCTGAGACCCCTGTTTCCTCAAAAGGACAAAGATACTTCATGATTTGGCTCCATA
This sequence comes from Marmota marmota marmota, assembly GCF_001458135.2. Classification (NCBI taxonomy): domain Eukaryota; kingdom Metazoa; phylum Chordata; class Mammalia; order Rodentia; family Sciuridae; genus Marmota; species Marmota marmota. Next base: position 39,402,154 of record NW_025999900.1, read on the forward strand.
AGCTCATGATAGATGTGTTGCTTTGACATTTGATGAGGGTGATCTTTGCAGAGGGCTTATTCAGACAGACAATTGACCTGGAGTGGGGCCCAAGAGTTTACATTTCTAACCAGTCTGCAGATGATGCTGATCCTGCTGACCTGGGTACCACATAGAACTAGAGAAGAAATTCCTTGGAGCTAAAAATCCTGTTTCACTTGTTTTTTTATTTTTTATTTTTGCATCCATCTATCACATGCCCAGCAATGCACCTGCCAATAGGTATTCAGGAAACATTTATTGAATCAGTATCAATTTTTTCCCCCATGGGGAAAACTTTTTGAACTAGTCAAGAGAATAATCATCCAGAATTTGGGACCATAATGTCTGTATAATAAGAGTAATTATCAGTCATGAAACCCAGTTCTTTAAACTGCATGGAGAGCAAAAATGCTTACAAGTAGACAGTTAAAATGGACATTAAACCTATTGAGTTAGGTTAAATAACTAGGAGTACCTGCTTGAGTTGTCACAAACCACAAAGCACACCAAATGCTTCTCAGTTGCCTCTCTGAGACCTATGAGAGGCAATTCATTTTTTTGCCACATAGAGTTGGCCTTCCATACATGGGTTTTGCATCTGTCCATTCAACCAACTGCAAATCAAAAATATTCAGAAAAAAATTGAATTTGTATTAAACATGTACCACCTTTTTCTTTTATCATTATTCCCTAAACAATATAATATAACTACTATGTATATAACATTTGTATCAGTACCACTATCATAGAGATGATTTGGAGTGTAGGAAAGAATGCGTGTTGGTTAGATGCAAGTATACCATTTTGTATAAGGGATGTGAGCATCCAGGATTTTGATATCTTGGGGATCCTAGAACTCATTCCCCACAGATTCGCTTACCAAAGGGTGGCTGTAGCAGGGGAAGTACCCTGATAATGACCCTAACTACTGAAACAGTCAGTAAAGCAAGCAATGATACCCCTGCTGTCATCCCACCCAAAAAAAGGCAAAACAATGGTTATTAGAGCTCCATGGCCATTCTGTAAGATTGAGTAAACTAAGACACAGAGAAACAAATTAACCTTCGTAAATACACCAGGCTAGTAAGTGGCAGCATGAGAAATCAGAACCAGGCCTTCCAGATCAGAAATGGGGGTAGGGGGCTTTCTTTACCATGTCCCTCTACTGACATTGAGCAAGCATTTGATAGCTAGGAGATCTCAGCTGGCCAAAATGCCTCAGAATTTTTGATCATCTTGTGGGGATACATTTTGAATAAAAAAATTAATCTTTTTTTGTACTTATTTCTTTTGGGGGGGGGTTTGTATTTATTTCTTAGATTCATAGGGTAGGGAAAATATTCACTTGTATGCATGGAAATTTAAAAAATGCAAATACTTGACTATGGACAAATTAGATGCTCCTTTAACCATTGCTATTAAAATGAGTTATAGGGACTGTCTTGGCTTCTATAAATACTTTGGTAAAACCTTCAAAGGAAAAGCCACTTTCACGTTTGTCCATAGTTGAGTTTTGTTACTTACTAGTATCTCCCTCCTGCAAAGACTGTTTTCTTGCCCAAGTGGAAGTGCTCATTATACAGACTCTGCTGAGATGAGGTGTTCTATGAGGATGTCAGCTAGTGGAGGCCTCCTTTGGAAATACCTGGGACACCTCTGACCCTGTAGCCCAGAGCTCAGACAGTACCACTATCATTTGCTCTTAAAGAAGCACCACAGGCATCTAAAAATCCTATTCATCATGTTTCTGACATCAACTTTCTCATCTGTAAAATAAGAATAAAAACTCTGCCTCTTGAGTAGGTGTTACTGTGAGGACTTGCTGTCAGTCTAGCATTTGAAGAACTCCAAGTCCCTCTGAGAGAATCCTGCTCCACGGTTTTAAAACTGGGTTTTGAGGAGGCTTGTAGGAAGCAAGTGGCCTAGACATTTAAAAGGAGAGGGCCAAATAGGGCAGGTCTCCTTTGCAATAGGCAAAGATGCTACATAAGCCTGAGGGTCATTAATACCAGAAGGAAGAGAAGAGACAACAAGGAGACTCTGCTACCTTGATACTTCTTGAGCCAGATTATGACCACACCTGGAGCAAGTCCATGTTCTTTTTTTCCTTTTCTCTATATCCTTGGCATTTCTTATGATGCTTGGCGGGTAGTAGGAGTTTGGTAAATGTTGACTGAGTTATTGATGTTCAGAGTGGAGGTGGGGGAAGAAATGGGAGGAAGGAGGGGTTAGTGTTGGTGTGGAATAAGACCAGTATGGGTTAAGCATGCAGCAAAGGGCTTGGTCATGGATGCAGAGTATGAATGGTTAAAAGTCATTTCTTGCTTGATTTTACCTGGCTAGATCCGGGTCCATGATATAGTGAGATCCTCATTCTCATTTGTAATTATTCACGAATTGTGCCTCCCTCACTGGGCTGTGGTCTATTTGTCTGCTTTTTTTTTTTTTTGGTCCTAATTTGATCACCATCTCCAGTACAAGGCTACACACATACTAAATGCTTGATTAAAAATTAGTTACTTATGCAAAAGCTGCACAGCCTACAAAGCAGTGGATCTGTCATATAGTGGTGGACCGATCTTACAAAACAAAAACCGGCTTCTGTACAGCTTTTGTAGATCAAAGCCTTTCACAGGAGTTAGGGAGCATTTTCCCCATTTTACAGGTGAGAAAACTGAATGTGAGAAAGAGGTTTGGCCATTTGCTGCAGGTTAGATAGTTACCAAATGAAGAAACCAGCATTTAAACTTGGATCTTATCTGATCCCAAAGTCCTGAGTCTCTCTGAAATATCACAAGGTAGGGAATAAAGAGAGACAGCTTCCATCGTCTTGGAGAGATGATAGAAATGAATAGAAAATCAAAAAGAAAGGCTGGTAAGTGATTGGGAAAAAATGCATGGAGCAAATAAACGATAAGGCCAGGAGGGTGCCTTTCCATTCAGAGAGAGAATATGTCAGATCTGGAAGAGAAAAGCTTTAGGAAATAGGAAGAGAGAGAGAGAGAGAGAGAGAGAGAGAGAGAGAGAGAGAGAGAGAGAGAGAGAGAGAGNCTGGAAGAGAAAAGCTTTAGGAAATAGGAAGAGAGAGAGAGAGAGAGAGAGAGAGAGAGAGAGAATGCCAAGATCATCATTATTTTTTTAGGTGAGAAGTGTTAATAATAATTGGTTATTAAGCCAATTGTTTACTTCCAGAGTAAGAATTGACATAATGGGCTGGGGATGTAGCTTCGTGGTAGGACTTGCCTAGAATACAGGGGACTGACCCTGGGATCAATTTCCAGCATTAACAACAATAACAACCAAACAGACAAACAAAAAACCCCAAATGCAACGTTCAAAGTCATCCCAGACGACTCTAACCTCCTGCCCCTGTTCATTGCTCTGTCTCTCCCAGCTCTTTCTCTGCAGAACTTCACCACCAGGACTTTGTATTATCATCTTCATTTACATATTGTCTGTCTCCTTCCTCTAGTATGCACATTCCAGCAGAGCAGGTATTCTGTTTTATTCCCTCCTATAACTTCAGCATCTGTTGCAGATTCTGGTTTACAGTAATTGAGAATGATTTGTGGAGTCAAGGAAGGAAGAAAAAAGCATTAGGAGATGAATTACAATCTCAAGTCCTTAATAGGACCAGTTAGGTGAAGCAAATGGGAGAAACAAGTGTAGTTTCTGTCACAAGAGTAACTTACATTGTAATTTTCTTTTAACATCCTTTGTGTTAAATATGTAGAAAGTTTTATTCTCAGAAAGAAAAACATTTATACCCATTTTTTTTTCTTGAAACATGGGCCCTCTGACACCTGTTCTAAAGAGACATGGGTGTCCAATAACACTTCCTTTTTTCCTAACAATTACCCATGTGTGATGATGAATGGCAACTTCGGCTGGACCCCAGGTCTGGGAGGGCATTAGGGATGGGTGAGGACTGAGTATGTGGCCTCGTATTGGAGACAGTGATAAAATTATGACAGAAACAGGGCTGCTCAGAAAGGCTTGTTATTGTCATATCTAAATCCATTTTTAATCATTAATTAATTCTAATTAGAAAAACATAATGTTGATCTGCACTGACCAATCCAAGAGAAACACTTGAGCTGACTGCATTTTATCTGTGTGACCTCTCTAGAAAAATAGGCCACAATTAAAAAAAAAAATCCAATGTATTTCTCTCCTAAACTGCTACGTAAGTGCTACCACATTCAGATTCCAAACCAAGCAGGAAGACGCCCTCATTCTGCTGACCATACATCCTAATACAAAGACTGATTCAGCAGCTGGTCAAAATAGAAAGGACGCCTTCACAAAGAATAAGTGTATTGATTATATTTTGTTTTTTTTTTTTAAGGGGAAGGTACTTTCATTTTCAGTACAACAGGTAGTGTAGGGACTTACCTGCTGGCGTTTGCCCATAGCCAGGGGTACGTGACATGAGAAAAAAGTAGATTAGCAGTATTGATCTGCATTCTTCCCAGATGCAGAATAGAATAGTGCTGAGAAATTTGGTTGCTCTGGGGGAACTACTGAAAGAGTATATCTGAAGACAGTCTCTGGAATGCATGATCGGCTCTTCACAGGCGTGGGGAGGTTCCCCATCCCAGGTCACAGTTAGCCTATGATCTGTGCTGTTTTTCTCTGCTCCTTGTCCCGCTTGTCCACATCAGATCATAAAGTCTCACAACCAAAGACCCTTTTCTAGATGATGGTTAATCAGATAGGGCTCTTGTGTTCTGGAAGCTTGCAGTTTTGTGGGAGATAAAAGGGAAACAGCCTGGTAAGGAAGGCATATGTAAATGGAATGAGGAAGATTCCTTCCCACTGAGAACTTTCTCCAGAGGTGTTGAGTGAATGATCTGGACCTTGGAGGACTGTCAGGTGTGGGGCCTACGGGGATGGGGTCAGGGACTGGGGTGGCAGGAGTGCACTTGAGGCATTTCAGTGCAAATAAAAGGATAGGAGTGATAACGTACAAGCAGTGTGCAGAGAATACTTGGTACACCCTGCAGAGGGTCAGATCCTTAAAAACCTTTCTGGCAGAAGTCTGCACTGAGGAACTTAAAACTTGAGTAAAAACAGGGATAGGGGAAGTCTTGGTTGAAGGCAAAAGTGTCTAATAAGTACTTGTTGTTTCCTGAAAGTAAGAATGAGAAAACAAAGGTAGATGATGAGTGGCACTTCCTCCCCTGGATTGGTGGGATATGCCACAGTGAATCTCATGGCTTCTTGTTTCCTGGATCCCACTCCCATGCATGAAATTGCTTGCTGGTGGTTTTGTTTACAGCCAAGGCACAATTCCCAGTACATATGCATGCCCCCCCCCCCCCCCCCCCCC
>NW_025999900.1:39407528-39413660 GCF_001458135.2 Marmota marmota marmota
AAGGCACAATTCCCACGATCCATGACTGCCCATCCCTCCCCCCCCGCCATCACATTAGGCTCTGGCCAAGGTTCACTGCTTTTCAGACCTTCAGACATGGAAGGGTTGACTGCTGATGCCTAGGTCTCTCTGTGGCTCAAGGGTAAAATAGATGACTCGTTGGATGAGCTTGATTTAACTTACTTGGCATGACTGGTTGGGAAGTCCTCAGAAATCTCACCCCAATGCATAGGGTATTTAGCATCATGCCAAAGCATATGCTGTCAATTTCAGGTTTGTAATTTTTTTTGGCTTCCTTTAGCTTTCAAAAACTTCTCTGTAAAAGCCACTTCCCCTGCCTGCCATCTGCCATACAAGCCCCCTCTCCCACTTCAAAGGAATCTGTTTCTGATCCCCAGTTTCCTTTATTTTCTAATACCCCTTAACAGGGATGACCAGTTGGCTCTTCAATAATGTATTTGAAAAGAGACTGGTTTAAGTTGAATTTTGCTTATTGGGTGTTCTTGGCTGGGGAAAGTTCTCTGTGGTTGAGGTTAGCCATTTTGTTGGATATGTGAAGATGAAAAGTGATCGATAAGACTAGAAATGCAAATTGAAGACCAGTCTAAGGAGGGATATGCATGCCACAGACGTATGATAAGGGTGGTGATGACGGCGATTCAGAGCTTTCTTGGATGCAGGACCTTCCCACCAAACAAAACCCCAATAATACCCCAACTGAAAATTTATACATCTCAAAAATAGGTTTATCTGGCCATATACCTGAGAATTCAGGTATGGCTGCATCCAAGGTTTAAATGATCCCACCGGCACTCTTACTTGATGCTTGGTCTTCTTGACTTCCTCCTTCTGTGACACTAAAGAAATAGAAAATGGTCACTAATGTCCTTATACTCATACCATGGCTCACTTCTTAGGGAAGGGATCTTCCTTCTTCCAGTGTCCTTGTCTCAGTCTCAGGGAAGGGCTTTGGTCCTAATTAGTCACATGGCTAGGTTGGTCCAGTCTGTGTGTCCAAAGATCAAGCACATTCTGGCCAGGTCAGGTCACAACCTTGTCCTTCTTTTCTAGAAGCAGCAAATTTTCTGTGAAATAGAATGGACAACCAGAAATGGAAACTGCCTCAATCTTCTAAAATTTTTATTGCAGGGCAGTAAAAAAGTAAGAATAGATGCAGAGAATTTCAGCCACTGTGGGAGCACTAGTATAAGTTAATTCTTGGGAGACGTTGCGAAGCCTTTCTTTAATCGCTGTTCTCCATTTCACTTCTGCTCTCATTCAGTGAGGGTCGAGTCTATACCTACTGCAGATGTAGCCAGTGGTGATGGACACCACCTCTGCTCCCTCACCACCCCTCTAACCTCAACCCTGTTTTGATACCACTTTTTGCATTGCTCTCCATGGGATAGCGCAAGTGCCACCCTGAGAAAAAGACATTGCACCCTTCTTCCATTTATTTAGATCTGCATTTATTTACCTTCTTTGATTATAATCAGACAAGTCTATTAAAGTATAACATTTATAGAAGAGCACACAAATCACCACCTCATGAATTTTCAAACAATAAAAACACATCCATGATATTTCTCCCAGATCATGAAATAGAATATTATCACTTCTCCCCACCAAACCTACCCATAAACATATACCCTATTTCTCCAATGGTAATCATTAATCTGATTTCTAACACATCAGCTTTCTTGTTTTTGAAGTATATGAAATATTGATATTTATGTACTCTTTTTTTTCTGGCTTCTTGTGTACAATGTTTAAGAGATTCATTCATCTCTACTTTTTCTACTGCTCTGAAATGTCACCTTTGTTATCAATCAGTAATTTATTCATTTTTATTGCTGCCCAGCATTCTACTTTGTGATATTCTGAATATAGTTATTTATAAGGGATATTTTTAGTTTAGGCATATTATGAATAGTGCTACAACATTCATTTTTGCATATAGTTTTATGGTATATTAGTAATGCATTTCTGTTTGGTGTACCTCTGAGAGTGAATTGCTGGGTCATAGAACATGCTCATGTTCAGATTTAGTGGGTCCTTACAAAGAGTTTTCCTAAGTGGTTGTACCAGTTTATGCTCCTATCATCAATTGATGAGTATTCTGTTTCTCCATATCAAAGACTGGGATTGTCAAACTTTTAAATCTTAGATATTCTGGTGTGTATCTGGTGGTATCTCATGGTTTTAATTTGCATTTCTCTGATGACTAATGATGTGCCTTTTAAATATTTTTTTGGTCATTTTTAATAATGTCTTACTAAGTTGCCGAGGTTAGCCTTGTGTTTGCCAACCTACTGCCTTAGCCTGTAAGATGGCTGGGATTACACTATGTACCACCACTGGCTGATTGTAGACACCCTCCCCCATTTATTTGTCTTTTGTAATGCCTGTTAAGTTGATTGCCTAGTTTTCTATTAATTGTCTATTCGGTGGAGTTGTAGTTTTCTTTTTTCTTTCTTTTGCAGTGTCAGGGATAGGACCCAGGGCTCTGTTCATGCTATGCAGGTGCTCTAACCCTGAATTAAATGCTATCCCAGGATTCTTCTTTTGTTAAAAAATAATATTTCTAATAAAAATATTTTTACTCATCATTTGTATTTAAGATACCTTTTCCTATCTCCATGGTTCACTTTTCACTCTATTTTGATGAGTAGGAGATCTTACTATAAATACAACTCAATTTATCAGTCTCTTCCTGTATTGCTTATTATTTTCTTGGCCTTCATTAGATAAGGTCAGAGAGCCACTCTATTTTAATTTATAGATGATCTATTGTTTTGCCTTTTGGTGTCAAAAATTCCACCTGGGCTTGATTTTGGTCTAAGATGTGGGAAAGACATGCATATTTATTTTGGTTTTGAATTTCCAGTTCACCCAGTGCCACGTATTTAAAAATCTCTCCTTTTTCTACTGCTCTGAAATGTCACCTTTGTTATCAATCAGGTGACCACATTTAAATAGGTCTCTCTTTGTGCTTCCTATTTTCTCTTGATCTATCCTAGTGCTGATACCACACTGCCTTAATTATAAGGAGTCTTGATATCCAGTAGCGTATGTCTTCCCACCCTGTTCTTATTGAAGAATAGCTTATTCTTGGTCATTTTCATTACTGTATACATTTTATAATTGTCTTTTTTTGGGGTCCCAGGGATTGAACTCAGGGGCACTTGACCACCGACCCACATCCCCACCCCTATTTTGTATTTTGTTTAGAGACAGGATCTCACTGAGATGCTTAGCGCTTTGCTTTTGCTGAGGCTGGCTTTGAACTCATGATCCTCTGCCATAGCCTCTGGGATTACAGGTGTGTGCCACTGTGCCCAGCTATAATTGTTTTTTGATAGGATTTTGATTGAGATTGCATTAAATCTCCAGCCCAAATTTAAAGTAAATTAACACCATTACCTTGTTTGCCATTTCAGTCTGTTAATATGATTTATCGCTTCATTCATTTAGATCTTTCCTTTCTGTTAGTATTTTCATATCCCTCTATGTTGTAAAGGTATTGGGCATCTTTTAAAATGATATACTCCTAGTGTTTGAAATTTATTTTTGCATTTATAAATATCTTTACAAAGCTATCATTTTCTGAGCATTTGGAGCATTTGTTGCTGATATGTAAAAGTACAACCGAGTTTCAGATGTTTACCTTGTATACAGTGACTTTGCTAAATTCAGTTCTTAATTCTAGTAGTTCTGTGAAGATTTTTATTCGTGTTTTATGCCCACAGTTGAATTAACTTGCAAAACAATTTACATTTTTCCCTTTCTAATTAGTGTGACTTTGATTTCTTTTTCTTGCCTGTTGAATTGCCCAAAACCTTTAATATAATAGAAGTGAGAGTGGGTATCCTCATTTTATTTCTGATCTCTGTGGGAAAATTTTACAATTTGACTCTTAGGTATTATGGTTGCTGTAGGTGTTTTGCAAATGTCCTCTGTCAGATTAAGTAAGTTCCTGAACACTCAAAATTCTCTGAGAATATTTTCATGAATCAATGTTGAATTCGACTAAATACCTTGAAGCAATTGCTACGTGGAATGTCAGTCTCACCTCTGTGCTTCCCTTTTCTTTTGGCTCTTGATCCCGCATATCCCACTGCACTGGGAACTTCTATATTCTTTCCAGTTTTTCAAATGGTTCTTGAGGGATAGACTATTACAAGGTAGCTCCCCATTGTAGGAAGTGGTACATTCTAATTGTACTATTTTTGTCTTCCATCTACACGGTATGAGTAAAACTGTAAAACAACCCCCTAGGAACCTATTCAGTTGTTATTTCTTTGACTTGTATTGCTTGTGGCTGGTGAGCTTTATGAAGAGATTTTTCTTTTGTTAAGTTTTGCGCTGCTCCAAGGGTGTGCATTATAGGGTCCGAGAAGAGATGTCCTCTGTATTACATTTAAATGCTTAGTTTTAAGAGCTAATCAGACTGATTTTTACCTGTTCTTTAAAAAAGGAAAGAAAACAATGAGATCCCAAGAAATAAAGCTGACATTCTTTAAAAAAAAAAAAAAGCCAATAGGAGTGCTTTTCAGCTTGGGTCCCCTGGGAACATGTCATCCTCTTCATTTCTTAGTCATCCCCTTTTTGTGTATAAAAATTGGCAAAGCTTCTCTGTCACTCCTACTTCTTCTCTAGCAGTCATACTATCTTTCATATGAAATGAGAAAAATAAAATGTTACTTCTGCAGTGTCTGTAGTCAGTAGTATTAGAAACTCTGATCTTAGAACCCATACTTACAAAATTTAAGAGGAGAAGCATTAGCTGTCTCAAGACCCAAGTTCTAATGCTGTTTCTGTTATTAACCAACAGGGTGATATTAGAATTCCACTTGACCTCCCCAGAACCTAGTGTCATCCTCTGAAAAATAAAGTTCTTGGGCTTTTTCCCCCCAGACAGAAATTTTTTTTTTTTAATGTGAAAGACTAAATAGTAAATATTTTGAGCTTTGTGGGCTGTACAGTTTCCTGAATTATGTCATTGCAATGGAAAATTCATCATAGGTAAAGAGTAAAGAAATGGGTCTTTATTTTTTTTTAATTTAACTATTTACTTTTTAGTTTTAGGTGGACACAGTATCTTTATTTTATTTTTATGTGGTGCTGAGGGTCAAACCCACTGCCTCATGCATGCTAGGCGAGCGCTCTACCACTGAGCTACAACCTCAGCCCCGAGAAATGGGCCTTTATTTACAAAACTTGATTTATGATTACAAATGCAAATTCATATAATTTTCATGTGTCACAGAATCTTATCATTCTTTCAACCCTCCTAAAAAATAAAATTTCCTGCATTCAGACCAAGAGACCATTTCTTGCATCCAGAGCTTAGAAAAAACAGTCAGCAGGGCTACATTCATCCCAGGGCCTCTGGTTTACTGACCCTTGTGTTCCATGAATGTCAAGGGCTACTCCAGAACTCTGTTAGGCATTAGTATGCTAGTTTTTAAATTTTTTTTCCTTCTGTTCCATGAACATAGTTCAAAAGAATCTATTTTTTTTTAATCAGTGAAGAATAAAAAAAATAAAAGATTTTGATTTCACCTCTGTTCCTTCTCTGATGTTGCTCTTTCTTTGTGTAGATTCAGATTTCTGACTTATATAATTTTCCCCCGACTGAAGGACTTCTTGTAGCGTTTCTTGCATGGTAATCCTGCTGGTGATGAATTTCCTCAGTTTTTGCTTGTCTGAGAAAGTCCTATTTTCCCTCCACATTGGAAGGATAAATTCACTAGATGAAGCATTTTCAGTGGGAGTTTTTTTTTTCTTTTGACATTTGAAATATTTCAATCTGCACTCTTGCACGGGGTCTGATGAGAAGTCTTCTATAGTTTCTATCCTTGTTCTTCTATAGGTAAAGGCTCTGGCTTCTTTCAAGACTTCCACTTTGTCTTTGGTTTTCTGTGGTTTGTATATATTGGGTATTTAACCTACTTGGTGTTTTAAATCTTCCCAGATCTGTGGTTTGCTGTATGTCATTCCTTTGTAACTTTTTCAGTCATTATTCCTTTGAATATTTCTTGTACGACTTCTCTTTCTTTACCTAAAATTCTGATTACACTTATGTTGCACCTTTTGATACTATTTCATGGTTCTTTCCCCCCCCCCCCC
>NW_025999900.1:39413677-39471233 GCF_001458135.2 Marmota marmota marmota
CCCCCCCCCCCCACCGTCTCTCTCTCAGTTCAGGAATTTTTTGTTGACCTTCAAGCTCACTTGTTTTTTTTCTTGGCCATTTTGAGTGTGCCAATGAGAACACAGAAAACATTCTTCATTTGTTACAGTGTTTTTTATTTTTAGCATTTCCTTTTTAGAGTAGTTTTCAAAGAAGAGTTCCTATTTCCTATCTCTCTGCTTTCATTACCATTTATATTTTCTATTAGAGCCCTTGACATTTTAAATCATACTGAAATTTTCTCTCAGTTAATGACACGGGTAATTCTAACATCTGTGATGTCTGAGTCTGATTCTGGTGAAGACTTGTCTATTTAGGTTGTGGTTTTCTTTGCCTTTTAACATGCATGTAAGTTTTTCTTGATAGTCACCCATGATTTATTAGGAAAGAGAAACTGAGGTAAATCAGACCTTTCATGTGGGATTTTATTTAGCCTGGTGAGGAGTCGGGCTGTGTTTAATGTTTTTGGAGCTGGAAGTTGTAGGTACCAGAGGCTTTGAAGTCTGCTGTTGTTTTTCTTTTTGCCTCTTCTTTGGACTTCAGGTTTCTCTAGGTACTTCTTCTTAGGGAGCTCATGTCTTGGAGGTCTTTTAGCTGTACAATCTGTTCAACTGGAGTCCTGCTGCTGTGGTGGTAAGGTATCTGTGGGAATGTACTAGAACCATGCTTAAGAGTAGAAATGGAAGAATTTCTCAGCAGTACTTTCCCCGATATGAGAAGTCAAGACAGAGAGAACATGGTGGCTCAGATGAGGGTGTCTGAAGACGAGGGACTTACCTTCTGCTGGCTTCCAGTTCCACAGTGAATTTGAAGCAAATCTGTCAGCTGAGACTATGTGTTAAGTTGGGCAAGAAGAAGATGAGATAGTTCAGAAAGTCAGAAAGAAACTTGGTAGGAAAATATCATAAGTTTGATGGACAGTGTCAACTACTCATCTAAAATGTTTGTGGTCGTGAATTTAAGATGAGCTGGTTGATGCCAATCCCCAGGCCAACATCATTCTAAATGGAGAAAAATTGAAAGCATTCCCTCTAAAAACTGGAACAAGACAGGGATGCCCTCTTTCACCACTTGTATTTAACATAGTTCTTGAAACTCTAGCCAGAGCAATTAGACAAATGAAAGAAATTAAAGGGATACAGACAGGAAAAGAAGAACTTAAACTATCACTATGACATGATTCTATACCTAAAGGATCTAAAAAATTCCACCAGAAAACTTCTAGAACTAATAGGAAAACCATCCCATTTATAATAGTCTAAAAAAATACTTGGGAATCAAGTTAATGAAAGAGGTGAAAGACCTCTACAATGAAAACTACAGAATACTAAAAAAAGAAATCCCCCCCAAAAGTAAGCCAATCCCCAAAAAATCAAATGTGGAATGTTTTGTCTGATATGTGGATGATGATCCATAATGGGAAGGAATGGAGGAACTTTGGATAGGGCAAAGGGGAGGGAGGGTTAGAGTTAGGGTTAGGGTTGGAGGTTTGCCAGGACAGAATGAGACAGAAAGAGATAGGTGTGGGGATGGAGGATATTTGCATAAGAGTAATTATGGGTGATTATCACATTGGAGCCATTGAGAGAAGAAAGTGAAGGCAGAGGGAAAAGTAGCCACGGAAATTAAAATAACCTATAGTTTCTGTAGGTTAGTGTCTAAGTAAGTTTGAAGACTGTTTGCAGTGAGTATTGGGTAAATGAGCTGGCAGGAGGGAAGGTGGGCAGAGTGGCGGTGCATGTGTTGGAATTTGTCTAGAAGAAAGGGAGGGAAATCTTTTAAGGCAGCAGTGGAGAGCCAAGGGAATGCCTTTCTTGCTTCCTGGTCTTGAGATATTTGGGTTGTGGATACCGAGCTGCAGGAGATGAATGTCCTCAGGGGGAAGGCAGGTTTCCACTAAGGTCACCAAAGGTCAAAATTCAGAGAGGGGGTGGAGGGACAGAGGGGCATATTATTTACGGAAGACTTTAAAGGGCAGGCAGAGTCTACAGGGAATCAGTGGGGCTGGGGGTGTTCTGAGCAGTGTGGGGTTCAGAGCCTTGGTATGAGAAGATGCCTGGATGAATTTGACCTTCATCAGCAAATTGCAGTGACCGTGAGCGCAGGACGGTGAGCAACTCCCAGGGCCATGTAGGTTCTGTTAAGTGGTGAACTTTTCACTTCTCCCTCCTAGCTTACATTTTAGGACCTTTGTTTAACATAGGGAATACAAAATCAAGTTTTTTTTTCTTTATATGTGGCTTCAGTAGACTAATTTGTTCAGGCTGTTAGGGAGCTGCAGCAATTGGGTAAGATGATATTTATTTATGTCTTCAGATTGGATTAGCATGGAGAAGTCACCTTCTGACACTCTAGAAAGTAGAATGAAGGAAACTCAGCTGAGTGGAGGACCTACTGTGTACCAGCTTTTGTGTTAAATACTTGCTGTAGGTGGTTTCACTGGAGACTGAGACTGACAGATTGGCAAGATTAGGCATTGGGTTTAAGTCTGGGGTGGAATTTTTAGTTCCTTGGCTAAGCTGTGCAACTTTGGGCAAGTCACTCTATGGTCTCAAGTCTCCATTATTTTCTCATCTGCAGAGGAGGAGTAATACCATCCACCTATTGCAGTTTCTGACTGAGCTGCCCAAGTGATTCTAATGAGCAGGCAAGGCTGAGAACCTCTGCTATAGGGCGATTAGCATTTGTTCCATTTTACAGAAGAGCAGACAGAGACTCAGAGGCTGCCTCTGCTGCTCATGATCACGCAGTACACAAGTGATGTGGCTAGGATCGAGAGCCAGTTCTTTGACTCTAGGGACCCTTGCTTTATTCATTACATTGGACCTTAATACAAGGGAAGCTGAAAGGAGCTGCCCTTAGCATGCATGTCTGCCCAACGTGAGGCGATGTGGGGATGAGATGAAGGGATCAGGTGAATGGAATCCAGGTCAGTGGTTTCCAAACCTGGCTATGCCTCCAAATCACCTGGGGAGCATTAGGGCTCTAAATCTCCAGGGACTCCCTTAGGCCTACTGGATCAGAGTTTCTAGAACATGGAAACCAGGAATTTGCATGTTAAATTCTCTCCCAGGTTATTCTTGAGGCTAACCTACTTTTGGGAACCATTGAATTTTTCAGGTCTGAAGTCCTGAAATGATCACGTAGTTCTATCCCAGTCTAACACTGGGTGACCGGCAATGCCACCAAAATTGGCCTTCAGCCCTACTGGTGTACTACTGGAAACACACTCGATCTGTCATTGAGCATTTGAACTTTGAGTGTATAGGAAATGTCAAGTTGGCAGACTCTGCTGCAACAGAGAGAGTTGTTTGTTCTTTAGAGCTGTTGTTCTTGCTTCTTTCCCCTGGAGGTTCCTGCCTACTCAGTCAGATTAGAGCTATCTATATAAACAAGCTTGTACTACTGAGCTAGCACACATCATGTAATTTTTTTTTCTTGAGTGCTTAACACTGCTGATAAAAAAAAAAAAAATCCATTGGTTTTTAAATAGGCTATGAACGTGAAAGAATATGGAGGACAGGAAATAAAATCCACAGGAATTTTTATTTTGCACCATCAATATTCAGACTATATGACAGGGTTTGGTGATGTCTCCTACATGACATTTCTCTGAATAAGGTTTTGAGGACTGGGCACAAAAAGTGGCAGACCTGATGTTTAAGGCTTTTAGCGGTATGCCACAATGATTTTTGTGACATTGTCATGTAATTGGAGTTGTCCTCCTCTTAGTGCTTCATCAGGATCCCCTGAGGATGTTGTGGTATTGCTGAAGGCTCAGCCTCAGATGCCCAGGGTTGGACTGTCTGAGGGTGGGGGTGGACTTCTCCAGGATTCTGACACAGGTGGCCAGGGAAATTCATTCACCCCAACACTGGCCAAAACCAACAGTCAGTTGCCACAGTCATCATGTGCATTACCCTATTCCCTCTTCAGAAACAACCTTGGCTAGTAGAGAGTTCTCATCTTCTAGGTGAAGAGCTGGAAGTGTGGGCTGGGGAAATCACTCACTAAGGTCTTCTAGGTGGCTCAGTGAGACCAGGGCCAAGACGGCTTCCAAGCAAGTCCCTTTGTCTTTCTACGTCATTGAGGTCCTTCCTTCCCACTCTGTTCAGCACTGTTTTCTGCTGGACCTTGGACTTTGCTCTAGAGTGGCTGCTATTATCAAGAAAAGAGGGGGCTGGGGTTGTGGCTCAGAGGTAGAGCGCTTGCCTGGCATGTGTGAGGCACTGGGTTCAAACCTCAGCACCACATAAGAGTAAAATAAAGATACTGTGTCTACCTACAACTAAAAAATAAATATTAAAAAAAAAGAAAATAGCAAGCATTTGTTGTAACTGTAAGTTACAAATGCATAAATCGCAGGCACCGTCCTGACTTTCAAAATATTTGCTCATCAGTTGTGTCCTAGATGCTTAAGTGGTCACCCCCTTTGCTATACTCACCACCCTTCCCACATAGTCCCTTTTATCCAAATTGCTTGTGAATTCCAGAAGTGGATTCCTGAGTCTGGAGCTGGCTCATGTCCATAAGCCCTGGGGAAAATCCTCACGTGTGATTGCACGCGTGGGTCTTGGGTCTGTGGGCAGTTTTCCTGACATATTATCCAGATGAATGTTCATTCATTCAGAATATTTGGGTGCCTGCTCTCTAGGTGTCCAGAGAGAGGGATGAACCCCACTGATAGAGCACCTGCCCATGCAGGTCTGACTTTCTGGTAGAGGAAATCCCTGATACACAAGGACACGAAGTGCCCTGAATGCAGATGGGTGTGAATCCCTATTCTCTCACTCTCTGCGCTCGGGGCTGTCTCTCACTTAATCTCATTGAGATCGGGTCATCTTCATTTTTTTTTTCTCTCCAGTGCCTAGCACAGTGCTGAGCTACTTCTGGGGCTTCCGATGTCTAAGCCTGGTTACTGTTGTATAGATGGAATGGCAAACCCTGCCAACCTCAGGTGCTCATGGTCATCCTTCCACTCCCATCTCAGTTGTCACCTCCTCCTGCTCTGAGCCATCAGAATTGAGCACATGCTCATTGCAGTATCCATTGCACCTGTCACCCTTGCTGGGCTCTGAACATCTTAAGGAACACCTCTGTGAGTCTTTGCCTGTGTTTCCCCAGGACCCAGCAGGGAGCCTTGAGAAAGGAGAGCTCAATAATTTGCCCAAAGATTACATGTACAGTCCCTGGAACCTAGAGATGAGCAGTGGTATGGCAGGAAATGCTTTATGAGGAGGGAGGCTGAGTGGGACCGAGAATCTCTATCCCAGTATTTGGGTGATTCTTTGAGTTTGGCACAAGGGCTGTCACAAGTAGAGGAGATGGGCTAGGATGTAGGCAGACAGAAGGGAGATGGCATGGAGCATTCTAGCATGTCGTTGCTAAGTAAGTCAGAAATTTTGAAGTTCTGAGGTGGGAGCTCTAAGGATGCTGGTTTGCATAGCTTATGTCCATCTGAGGTCTGGGGAAGCTGCAGCTTGACCTGGTTTTGACAGCTAGTTAGTTGCAGACCAGACCTGGAGGTGGAGATATATTAAATATTAAAAATTATGCTGGGACTGTGGTTTGTGACAGATAAAGGAAAAAAAGGCACAAAGAGGTGAAGTAATGTAGTCCAGATCACACAGCTAGTGAGCAAGGAGGCCAGGGGTCAGATCCAATGACAGAGGCCAACTTGTAACCACTAAGGTGTATCTTCTCGAAGTTTGTACCACGCATGGTCTGAGCACATTTTCAATTTTCCTCTTTTGTTAGCTGTGAGTCATTATAGGAAATTAATATGATTAACATGTGTTCTTTCTATTTTTTCTATTATTATGTGTTTCCAGAAAAATTATTACATTCTTTGAATAGTGTAATGAAAGTCCCTGGATTATCAACTGTGAGTATACAAGTGTAATAAACATACAGAAAATGGAGAAGGTTCTTTCTTTTTTTTTACTACATTAAATTTAAAACATTCCTACTTATTTCTGCTGCACTTTATTTAAAAGAAATATTTTACAGCATATTGTAATGAATGAAAACCTGATTCTCTAATTTTAGGAGCCTCAGCGTTACAGCCAGTGAATGGAATTCTAAAATTCTTACCTACATAGGTTTCACGTCCACTTCTCTCCATTTGTTGACATATGGACTAGAAGGTAGCTATATTCCTATTTTAGAAAAGATTCTTTCTAGACACAGAAGAATTAAGCAGCTTGTCTGAGTTTCAAAACAAGTTGATAGAGGAACCAAAAATAGAATCTTTTCTAGTGAATACTAGATTCACTAAATTTCCTAACATAGACTCTCTGCATTCACTGAGCAGTTTACAGACCAGGTCCTGGAACATCAGTCTGTTTGAACAACAGAAATGCTTCTGTTGGTGGGAGGGGTTGGCTGGGGAAAGGCGAAGGAGGGCTGAGATATTTGTTTCTAGGTCATTTCCAACCTTGCTATTATTGCACAGTTTTCTAGGTGGAAAAGAATAGGCTTATTAAAGAGAAAGTGTTCATTTTAAAATAAAGCAATGGAGACCCGAAAGGGCTCTGTTACATAGATAAATGAGCATACATAAATGGATTCGGTTTTTGTTTTTCATGCTCTGTTATATTCTGTATTAGGGCAAAGGAGGAGGCAACTAAGTAGTTGTTTAAAAATGAAACAGTGTGCTGTTCATTTAACTTTAAAAGCCACTGATTAGAATAATAATCAGTGTTTCCATGTAGTACTCTATTCATGGAAATACTGATATAACAGAGAATGGAGGTAATACAATGATGCTCTTTATTTTTTCATGTAATCTAATTTTAAAATACATTCTAATTCACAAATAATGAAGAAAGCCGGCAACATCATTCAAATGGGATATGTTGGGCAATTAAATTCTTTGTGTAAATTACAAATTCCTGTCTCTCCAACTTCCATCCAAATTTATTTTTATGGAATGACCTTTGGTACCAGTTTATTTCATAATAGAATATTTCCTGAGTTTTTTACTTTGAGTGGATAGCCTTTTTTTTTTTTTGGTTAGGTATGGTATTTATAAAAGTTTCTTTGATGAAAAGCCTATGAATTTTGTGCAAATAATTCAGGCAGGCTCTTGGATTAGTGATAACATTTGTAAAGGACTCTTATGGCGTTAAGCTGTCCTTCATCCCTCAGTTTTTTTTTTTTTTTTTTTGACCCTTACCTACAAGGTCACTGTGGAATTCACATTTCACTGATGAGAGTCAATGTAAAAGGACGGTGTTGTCATGGTTCTGAGCATACAGCAGGTATCTGATATATTCAGGGTAGGAAATTAACAAAGAGTACCCATGGGTTATTTAACTTGCCTAAGGTCATGCAGCAGGTATAATGTCACACCAAGAATTGAACTTGCTTCATCTTCAAATATATAATTCACTGGTGTTTAGTATATTCAGAGAATGCTATGACCCATCACCTCTTTCTAGTTCGTCATCCAGAGGAGACTCCATATTCTTTGAGCAGTGACCCCCTTCCCTCTTGCCCTCTCCCCAGCTGCTGACAACCATCAGTCTTCTGTCTCTTTGGGTTTGCCTATTCTGGATAATCCACATAAATGGACTCTTACAATATCTCACCTTTTCTGTCTGCCTTCTTTCGCTTAGCATGTTTTCAAAATCCGCCCACATTGTGAAGTGTATCAGAACATCATGCCTTTTTATGGTGGGATAATCTTCCATCAGATATACATACATGTTTTGTGTATCCGTTTGTCCACTGATTGATATCTGGGTTGCTTCCACTCTTTGGCTCTTATGAACAGTGCTGCTATGAACCTTCAAGAGCAAGTATTTGAATATTTGTTTTCAGGTTTTGGGACTGTATACTTAGAAGTGGAGTTTCTAGATCACATGGTAATTCTCTGTTTAACTTTTTGAGGAACCATTAATCCATTTTTCACTGTGACTGTACCACTTTCCATTCCTACCAGCAACAAATGAGGATTCTCATTTCCCCCATTCCTTGACAAGACTTATGTTTTTGAATTTTTGGTTTTTTTATTATTATAACCATGTTAGTGGAAATGGAGTAGTATCTCCTTGGGATCTTGATTTGCATTTCCATAATTAAAGATTCACATTTTAATGCATGGAATTAATCAGAAATTTGGCTTTGGTAAGACAGAAATCAACATCAAAATGATTGTCTTCATTTGTCTTCAGGAGCTTAAGATGGCATATATCTGCCCCTAGGTATAGGACTCTGGGCTGAAAATGAAGAATACTTGGGATTAGAACATACCCTAATTTTTAAAGAAATATCTTGTAAATTAATCAGAAAAATAAAAATTATGTTTTGTTTTCATGGCAACTGCCAAAAGATACTTAGTTCTTTTGCATTTCAAAAAAATTATTTTAAAAAATTCTTTCATGGCTTAATGGTGTATCCATTTATTTTCACAGTGTGAGAGAAGACACTCAGGATGGCTCAGGGATCCGGGGATCAAAGAGCAGTGGGGATTGCTGATCCAGAGGAGAGTTCTCCCAACATGATAGTCTACTGCAAAGTAAGACAGACGGCCTCTTCAACACTCTGCAGGCCAGCTCTGTGTGTCTGTTCTCTGTAAGGGTTGACGGGTGATTGACAGCAAGATAAATGGTCTTCTTCCCAAACTGCATTAAATGATAAATAAGTATTTTCTTCTCATATCCTCTGATGATCTAATTCTCAAATTCAAGGAAATTAGGTTTGATCATACTTAAAAACTCGGTATTCAATACTTGAAAAAATATTATTCCATTTAGTTTTGTTTAAGCCTGAAGGTTGTCTAAACAATGCCAGTGGAGATGTATTCTCCTTCAGCATAAAGGCCTTTACAGTGTAATGTATGATACATCCACTGAAAGTTCTTTGTTCTCATAGTATGTACAAGATATGGACTGTATGCCTGCATTAAATGCTTCTAGTTGGCAGGAGACAAAAGACGTACACACATAACCATAATAGAGTCTAAGCATTAATTTTCCAAAACAGAGGTCTTCTGATTAGAGTGTTACATTATCTCAGAATAAGAGGAGAATTCTCCCAGCTTCCCAGGTCAGGATGGGCTTATGGCGAAGTGGTCTTTGGACTTGGGATTAAAAGATGTATAGGGTTGCGAATGGGGAAAGCGGAGGGGCGGGGGAAGCACATTGCAGGGGATTTTCTATGTTCAGCAAAGGCACAGAGTTATGGGAAGTAAACAGCCAGCAGAAATGATTAGTTTGGGCATAGGGATAAAAACAAGGAGTAAACAGAGGTAAAGTTTTGCAGAGAGAGGCTGGACAAAGCCAGATTGTAGAGTTATGAGCAGTTTAATCATAAAACACTTGTGTGCTGAGAGTTATAAAATCCATATGTCTCTGGGATTGAAAGTCCTGCCCTCCGTGTGCCAAATGGATTGTTGTCAAGACAGGGTGCAGGCTCTGGGAAGGATGTTTCTGTGTCTGTGAAAAGGGCAAGGAAGACACTAATCTAGCGGGGCAATTCCCTTCAGAATCGAGAGGGACTGATCAGAGAGAGTGAAGAGTCTGAATTAAAAATAACTTGAAACTGAATGAATATGGAATTAGGCGGCAAGTAGACAGTCAAAATGACTATGTTTTTGACCTTGGGTGATAGACATTGATGCTGTGAATTTAAATAGGGAATTCAGAAGAAGATGTTTTAAAAGTAGGAAATAAGGCACATGAAGTTATTTTTTGCAAACAATATACTTAAGGAAATCATTCCTTCTACATGTGTGCGAAAATGTATTACATATTAATAAGGGAAATGGGTTAATGTTGATTCACTTCATTAAACATCCGAGTCGCCAGCTGGGTTTGGTTCCTTTGGCAACTCTGTTGAATTTACGTTAATCATATGGACGATGTTGAACTTGATATACCTGGATGATCAACACAGGTAATTTTTCTCTTTTCTTTGTGAAAATTGAACTCTCATGTTATCCTTGCTCTGGGTATAAAATTCTGTACTTTTTTGCTTTGCTTTTTTTTTTTGCTTAATTTGAATGCTGAGAGAATCCATCTCTAAGAAGTATGCTTATTAAAGTATAGTAAGGAAAAACTTATTATAGATTAACGGAGCTGAGAAATTAGTGAAACATACAGAATAATAGGAAGACATTTATTTATTGTTTCCTTCTCCTCCCTAAACTAGGAGGCCCTGTGCTAGGCTAGTAGCAGCGTGGGCTTTGGAGTTAGGCCTGGGTTAAAATTCCAACGTTATCAGTTTCTAGCATTGTGACCTTAAGTAATTTATTTAACTTTTTTGATCCTATAAAAGGGAAAAAGGGGGATGGAGGTTATTCACTCTATAGATGTGGGAATGGGTTACCTTAATGCTACTTGGACATAATGTGGTATGTAATAAATATTTCTTTTTATCTGTGAGTCTTATAGAGACAGTGATCCTTGGAGAGAAGATAAATTATAGAATGTATAAGTATCGATATTGTTAATAGTTGACTGAAGTAAATTTATATATAGTAAGTTGCCTTTTTAAGACACAAGCAAACAATACAAATATTTTATATTATTTAGGGAATCACAAATCTGTGTATTATTAAAGGTTAATAGGAAATATAAAGGTCATATTATCCAAACTCCTTTCTGCTAGAGTGTTTGGTATTATGTTGAAAGGAAAGATATTCTTATAGTTTCATGAGAACTTGAGTTCTACTCTTAGGGTGTTACTAGTTTTTTAAATTGAGAAACAAACTTATCAATCATTGTGGCTCTTTAGAGATATGGCCACTAGGGATGGGAATGTATCTTGCTTCCTTGTGACACACTTTTGCAGGGTATGTATGTGTTTGTGTTCCTTGCTAGATTAATTCCTCTCTAAAAGCAATTCACTGAATCTGTTCCATTTATCTGAAAGAAAAGTTGTACAGTGTCCAGGCCCCTGAACCATTTCTAACCTGGTGAATCTGTCTCACTGGACTTACAGAGGTATACCTGAAATATGGGAGAGAGTCACGTGGTTTTCTACTTCTAGTGCTTCCAGGCCTTTGGCTGTAACCCAAAGCTTACACCCACAGAAGGAAGTTAACCTTGAGGTGTCATTCAGGTTCAATCTCAATTCAAAGCATTTTCTGTGGAAACGATAGTTTGTCCCTGTGATCTCTTTTTTTCAAATTTGAGGCCCATAAAACCAAACCCTTTCTTAGGTAACTGCAACTAAAATTTACCTTTTTGAAAATTTCT
Source organism: Marmota marmota marmota (assembly GCF_001458135.2). Lineage (NCBI taxonomy): Eukaryota > Metazoa > Chordata > Mammalia > Rodentia > Sciuridae > Marmota > Marmota marmota. The sequence continues at coordinate 39,424,901 of NW_025999900.1, forward strand.
CTTTCATTCTTGTTTTCTTTCTCTTGCTTGTTGTTTCCTTCTCTTGTCTCAGACGTTTTCAGTGTGAAAGTTTTGCTTGGGCTGAGTTGTTTTGATTCAGAAAAAAAGCCAAATTAGAGAAGTAGAGCATCTGAATAATAAGTGGGAGGATCATGTTCATGATGTTTGATTTTTATTATTTTTAATTGACATAATAATTGCACAAATGTGTGGGATACAATGTGATGTTTTGCTCTATGTATAGTTTATGAAATGCTCAAATCACAGTAATTAGCATATCCTTTATCTCAAACATTTATCATTCCTTTGTGGTAAAACATTTAAAAACCTCTCTTCCAGCTCTTTGACATACACAAGATGTTCTTGTCAACCAGGTTGTTGTCACTTTCAAACACCATTTAGGATGGCAACCTTCTGACACATGAGTAATGATGGGTGGGATCTGTAGGCCCACAATCTTGAGAACATTCTTCATTTTCTTTTCATGTTTTCATGTCATTAACTGAGAAGTTGTACTTTTCCCAAGGCATGATTTATTTATTGACTTGAGCAGACTTTCTCATTTAGTTTTTCATCCTTCATATTCACATTTTGGATTGGAGGTGTGTATAAAAAATGTATTGGTCACATTCAAGATCTATTTAAAAGAAACTTTAATTATTCATTAAGACACCCAGACCCGTCAACCTTTTTCATATTCCCAGATCCTAAGTATCCTGGGTCATTGAATTTCCCAGTGTGGTGACAATATCTGAAATGATCATTTAGGGGTCTTTTAGAGAAGCACTAATAATCCTCAAAAGACCCCCTCCTCAAGATATTTTTATTTAGTAGGTCTGGGCTGGGTCATAGAAATCGAACTTTAAAGAAATCCTAGGAGAATCTGGTGCCGAACTAAGTTTGAAAGGCACTTACTTAGTTTTTGTTAGTCTCTAGGTACCATAGGTGTTGCCAAGTCATGGTGAAATAGGTGTTTTTAACTGGATATTTTATTTCATAGTGATTCATAGACCTCTTAGGGTATGGAAGAACAGAGCTCTTGTCATAGTGCTAGAAGCAAAAGATTTTTTGGTAGCTTTTTCTTATAGATTTTCTAGTTAACGCCCTTGTTTTACATGTGAAAAAACTGAAAGTATGGAGAGGCCGAAATAACTTGCTTAAGGCTCCCCAGCAATTGCCTAGTGAGGCTCTGACGGTCCAAGGAGCCTGATCGGTCCAAGGAGCCTGATCGTACAGGTCAGAGTTCTTGGTAGCATCTGATGAAGTCACTTTCTTATCAGCCACAAAGTGCCATGACCACATTGTTGGAGCTCAGCAGCCATTGGCTGAGTCAAATAAATTTAAATATATGCGGCAGATCTTTGGCTTTGATGCTTACCCTCAGGGATGTGACCTAGGTTCACTTCTCTTATTTGTCATGCTAACATTGTATTCCACGTACTGGATGTCTTGTTTCTTGGGTAAAGATTTTCTGAACTGTTTACTCCCTTTTATGATTAGGAATTTTTTTTCTTTTTGAATAAGAGTAGATTGCTTTCTGATTTTGTTTGATTTTTTCCCCTCTGAGTATTGTTAACAATGTCTCTAAACAAATTTCCAAACTAGACTGGTAATTTGATTTAGTAGAACTCGGGGCTCTTAGATGGTGAATGGAAGAGAACATTTTAGCTTACCTTGACCTGGTTCCGGGTCAGGAGGCAGTACTCTGTGATGGAAAATGCTGAACAGGGAGCTAGGGGCTCTGGGTGGTAGATCCCAGCATTAGTTCCTACTGCTTTGGCTCTCTGAGGGTGAACTTGAACTTCCTATCTCTGTTTCTTGTTTTGTCTTTCTCTCTTGTGTATTCTTTTCCTCCTTCCTTACCGATTATGAAATACTTTCACAAAAAGAATACATTCAGTGTCCATGTACGGTAGAAAGAAGAATAAAATATGAACTTCACGAACCAACCCTGACCTAATAAATAAAATAGTATTTCAGCTTCACGTTATCTTTTGTAATGTGAGGGAATTCATCTAAATAATGTGCAAATACCTTTCTGCAATGCTTTCAAAGTTGCGTTCTGTAAACTTTTAGTCTTCTCAGAAATTAATGGCTGATATCAAAACAATGCTGTGAGATGACATACATTCTAAAGATCTTTTGAACATTTTTTGGAAATATTTTAGACAATCTATCTAAGATAACCTAAATTGCACTAAGGCTCAACCAAATTTAGTCAGGCATTAGAAGAAAAAAAAAACAATTTAATTGTGATGATTTAACATTCAACAGTGAAAGTTAACCAAGCTGTCTCCTTGGTGGCAACTTGTTTCTTTGACTTGTTAATAACATTTATGACATTTGAACAATTATTATGCAGTAGTAATTTTATGTTATATAGATAGCAGCAACAATTATTTAAGTAGCAACACTGTACATTGTCAGTAACCTAGTGTCATGGGTGAATTAGGGGACTGAAAAGAAGGAGAAAAAATTGATGTTCTTATATGTCATGGGATGGTTCCACAGCTTTGTCACTGATGGCTTCCTTTACCTGTTAGTTTCTAGGTATTGATTCCTTTTCTACAGGAATTTGAGTCTAACCTTTGTTTTACTCTGATATCCCAAGGTCTCTTTCCCTAATATTTGAGAACTCTCAAAGTCCTGGGAAGAAGCTAGTGTAGACATACTTCCAGAAAGTAAACATAATGCTGTTTTAGTTTCAGAGGCAGAGGTATGCAGCAAGGAGCGGGAAATGAGCCTAAAGAGGTGGGGTCCACAGAAAAAGTTAGATATAAGGACATCTTCAAATTCATACAGGGCAATGATAGAACTAAGTCTGGGAACCTGCAAATCCTGGTGATCAAGGCAGGACAAGGATTGGAAACCATTTAACCAGCAAATGTATATTGATGTCATCACCCTGCTAGATGTCAGGAATGCAACTTAAGGGCGGAGTCTTGAATGAGCCCACAAGCCAATAGGGGGAAGATGGGTGATTGACAATTTCCTTGTTGGTAGAGGCAAGCCAAGGAGTCTGGGAGGAGATAGAAGGGTCCTGGACGCCACACCAGAAGGGGGTGATTAGGTTGTAGAAGACATTGGAGGATTTGGCAGTTGCCTTCGTTCTTAAAAGATGAACAGGATTGACATGGTGGAGAAGGGAAAAATGTCTAGGGGACTTAAAGACTGGCACATGCAAAGGGGCAGAGCTGTGATGTTTTATACTGAGTTCTGTAAACTTCACGTGGTTCTTTCCATGGACCTTGATTTCCATGACAAAGGGTTGAGAAATAAAGCTGGATAGGTAGATTAGGTCCAGGCATGAAAGACCCCATGCTTCATGTCAGGGAGTTTCGATGCTGCATAGATGTCTTCCCTTTGTGCACCCTCTACACCCACATTCTACCCCTCTACATGCTCTCATTTGCTCCAGAAAACTGAGCTATGTTGACTACATTTGCAGGGCTCCTGTGACCTTGGGTTTCCAGTTGAGTATGGTCAGTAGAAGCCTGGAGAGAAACCAGAGGATATTTCCTGCCTTGGTGCTCTCTCTGCAAGGTCTTGGCACTGGCTGTATCCATTGATGAAGGTCACTGATGCTCTTGGGGCAGAGTGTTCTCTTCTGGCTCCTGACAGCTTTCCTTTTCCTCTGCTTATCCTTTGGGCCCTCAGGTAGCTCTAGTTTTTATTATACATCTCAAATTCAGTGATTTAGACAAAAGATCTGTTATGACAGTTGCTGTGGGTTAGTGACATGGGTTCAGACAGGTTCCTATGGCTCATCATCTCTCAAAAGACTACAGTCAAAATGTTGGCTGGAATCTCAGTTTCATCTAAAGTTTTAACTGGGGAAAAGTCTACTTCTAAGCTCTCTCCTGAGGTCCTTGGCTGGGTTCAGTTCCTCAAAAGCTGTTGGAGTGATGACACCAGTTCCACACTGGCTTTTGGCTAGCAGTCACTCTCAGTTCCTTGTCACATGTCCTGTCCATAGAGCAGCTCACACTGTGGCAACTTGTTTCAACAGTGAACAAGTGAGAAGAGGCAGAGAAGGGGTGTGGGTGATAGTAGGCCTAGTCTTTGATATGCAATTTTGGACAAGATGTCCCATCTCATTAGAAACAAGTCACTGGGTCCAGCCCTAGGTGAGAGCTAACTTTGATAGGTTGCACTGGAATCAAGGAAATCATTGTGAACCATTGTGGAAGCTTCCACAATATATGGCTCTACTTCCACTAGACAAGGTTTTCTGATTGTTTGTTTTGTTTATGGTTCCTCTCTACACTGTTCCTTCTTTATACTTGGTGCTTTTGGACGTAAATCTCTCTTGAATTGTGCTGTTATCTGTCTACCATCTGTTTGCTGATAAGATTCTGACTCATGCAGGATTATCCCACAAGCCAGGGGAAACCCGTGAGGCCCTTTTTTACTTCATTAGGAAAATTCTCCATGGAAGGATTGGAGGCAGAGAAGTTATATGTTCAACGTGAAGAATGGCATTTGAACTAGGGAAGTCCATGGTAGGTTCATGGTGGGGGTTTATGGGGTGGTCAGTGTAGAGGGAGTTCAGGGTGGAAAGAGGGTGAGAGAAATGGTGGGAGTATAGTCAGGAGAGCAGTTTCAAGAATGCCCAGGAATTCAGGTAAGGACAAATGACATCCATTGTCGGTGGGAGTGGTAATATAGATGAGGGGGTACATTTGACAGTTGTGTTGGAGGCAGAATCAATAGGACTTGGTGACTGATAAGCTGAAGGGAGGATTTGAGGTAATGAGGAAGAAAGACAAGGGGTCTTCACTATGTTATTCCTGAGAGTTCTCAGTCTCCTGGGACAAAGTTTTGAACCACAAGCCTTTAGAACTGGATTGTCTATCCGCCTTCTCCCTGTATGTATATACAGGAAGAGTGTTGTGCTAAGAGTATGGAGCTGCACCAAGATAGCAGGGTATGTATTCTGACTGAATTTGTACCAGCTCATGTTTGGCTCTGCCGTTGATTCTACTTCCTGTTAAGTCCAACTCTGTCTTTTGCAAAGTGAAGGGTTATTTAGGCTGGTGATCTCTAAAATATTCTTCAGTTATAACCTTCTAGGGCTTTCCTAATAAAGAGTAAAGAAATCTACACTACTATCTATTCTTTCTTAACCTCTTTTGTTATTCTTTTAATTTCCTTGATAATGTTAACACAGACAAAAACCATAAAAACCGGTAAGTCTGAATGCTTAAAACAAATGCTTGTTTTGGTCCTGAATATTTATGGCTTGCTTTCTTTCACTCTTTTCTTTTTTTAACATTAAATAAAATTCCCAAGGACTAACTTCAGAGGGTGTTTGGGGTAACTCACTCAATTGTTCAGACTGCATTTTAAGATTCCTTTCATTCATTTTTTTTTTTTTTAAATTTTTGCCTTAGGAAAAAAACTGTTCTGTTTTCCTTTTCTCCCAGGATTAGACTTGCTGGAAGAAAACCTTCCCATCATATTATCTTGGTTGGCAGGAGACAGGCAGACAGGCAGGCAAGTCCCAGGCTATGGTATCAGTGTCCACAGGTGAAAGGGAGGGTATTTTTACAGTGGGGACTTGCTCAGTATAGTTTAATATGATGTGTTTCCGTGAGTATAACTTTCTAATTTGAAAAGCCTTTGGTCTGTTGAAGGCTTCATTTCATCTTCCCATTTTTTTTTCCTCTTTTCATTTCAAAGAGGGCAGGATTTTGCTAATATTGGCAGTTTATCTTGCTGTTGACACTCCTTTGCAGTGGAGAACTTGAATGACCAAAGAAGAAGTTCCCTATTGGCACAATTTCGAAAAAAATTAAAAGCCAATAGATGGCTGTGAATGGAAAAAAATAAAAGTAAGCTTTAAAATCATGGGAGTTAGGAGGGTTATTTTTAAAGATTCTGTTAGTTTGCCAATACAAATGAAAAGAGGAAATGAACAATCTTTTGGGTCGGCCTTCTCAAGTCTAAAAATGTATTCTATCGAGGGGATGGAAAGTATATGCAAAGAGAGAGATATAGACAAGTACCCCCTCCAAAAGAATATCGATAGCCCTGTGGCCAATAATATCAAAAGACTGGAAAGAAATATCCATTGAAAGACAGCTAGTTAAGTCATTAGAGTGGGTAGGACTCCTATTTGGAATGATGCCACAGTTTATTGGATCACTGTTTTGATAGATCTAATGATTGTCTTGAAAAGGAGGATGTCTACTGGTATTGTGTGATAGGGTCAGGGTGAAAAAAGTGTGTGTGTGTGTGTGTGTGTGTGTGTTTTAACTTTCAAGAGTTTGTCATTTTTTATTTTTTATTAAAAATAAAAAATTTAATTTTATCTGTTAAATATGATGGTTATATAGATTTGCCCAGGAGCAATCTTTTCTATTGATTCTTTTCTATACCTTGGTGCTCATATCCGGGGTCATTTTTCTTGTGTCTAAAGAACCACCTTTAGAATATTCTTTAGGGCAGATCTGATGAAGATAAATTTGCTCAGTTTTTGGCTAAAAATGTCTGTGTTTCATCTTCAGTTTCTGAAATGTTTTTTTTTCTAGATACAGAATTACCGACTGTCAGTTATTTCTTTCCATACTTTGATACCTGTCATTGTTCTTGTCATCTGTTGTTTCTGTCGGGAGGTTAACTGGAAGTTTTACTGTTGCTTTTTTGAATGTAATCTATTTTTCCCTTCTACAGATTTTTAGATTTTTTTACCTTGTTTTCAACAATTTTACTGAATTGTGATTTTCTTTCTTTTATTTGTTCTCCTTAGAGCTCATATTACTTTTTTAATTTGGTGCTTGGAAATTTCTCAGCCACTGACTTTAAAATTTTAATATTGTCTTTGCCTAGTTTTTTTTTTTTTTTCCCCTCTCTTCTTGGAACTCGGTGTATATGTTATCACTTTTCCCCTCTGAGTTTCAGACGCTCCTCATGTTCTTTCTGTATTTTCAGTTCATTTGTTGTTTTGTATTTCAATATGTATATTTTCCAGGGACTCGTCCTCCACTTCACTAATTCTATCTTCAGCTGATTAGGTAATCTGTGGTTAAATCCATCCCATTGAATTCGTAACCTTAGTTATTGCTTTTTTTAAGTTCTAAGATTTCCATTTAATTCTTTTATTATAGCTGCCACTTTCCTGCCAAAATTCTCTATTTTGTCACTTAATTCCTAAAACATAAAAAAATCGTAGTTATTTTAAAGTCTATGTCTGATACTTCAAAAATCTTTGTTACTTGCTAGACTGTTAAAATTATCCCTCTCTTATTCCATATTTCTAGTTACTTTTTTTTTTTTTTTTTTTTTTTTGACGTTCTGGGCATTGTTTATACAACTAACACTGGAGAGAGAATTCAAAGCTCTAAGTGAATGTTATCTTACTCCTGAAAGGATTTAGTTTTTTCAAATTATATCAGTCAGTTAAAATGAGGACAGGTTACCTTAATCTAGCCAGGTATTATTTGTAGCTGATCTTTAGTTCTTATTAGGACTAGTATATTTCCATATCACCTTTCTTCTTTGTAGGAAGTCCTCTGTTTCCAATTAAAACTTGGGTGTTCATTCAGGCTTCTCTCGTTAGAGCCCTCTGACCTCTAATTTTTTAGCACCATGGGGCTGCTAGAGTCTCTCTGTTCGACTTCTCAGTTACGCTTTTTGCTTAAGAAATGGGTGATTCCTTTGAGAGGAAAAAGCAGTTCAAATCATCAGGCTCACCTTCCTAGCTTTCTTCTTCTTTCAGATCATATCCTCACACATTCGTACTCCCTTGGTTGCTCTTGGATGCCTTCAAACATATGTAACAGAATAGCTCTCAGCCTTCCTGATTGCTCTGAGGAAGAAGGTCATTCTGAAGTATCTAGTTAGCTGTTACCAGAAGTGGAATCCAAGAATACTGACTTGAAATCAGACAGATCTGTTTCTTAGAGCCTCAGTTTGCTATTGAAGTGTTTTTAAGAGACATCTCCTGAACATTATTGATTTAAGGTGGTGGCTTTAGAGATGAAGAAGAGTGAGAGAAACTTTAAGCACATTTAGAAAATAATTGAATTGGCATGTGATTAATTTTAGGTTGAGGAAGAGAGAGAAGGATTCAAGGATTATGCTCAGGATTTGGGCCTGGTTGGCTGATGGTGACATCATTTGGGAAAATAGCAAGAGGAGGATAACACTGGGCCTAATGTCACCACAGTAACCAAATGACATTTATTCACCTAACCTCGTTCTACAGGACTCTACAAAGAGGGAATATATCCAGGAAAACAACTCTAATATGAAATGGACCTGAACAAATGCTTTACCTGGAAAAAAAAAAATCTTACCTGGCTCCAGGAAGCTTTTTGGTCTGGAAAACAGGAAGTAGCTTGTATCTATCTGTCAGTACAACATTTCTGAACATTTCCGTGTTAGTTTCCTAGGTTACTACAATAAATTATATTTGAACCAGAAACTATGGTTCAAAACAACAGGAATTGATTCTCACAGTGTGAAGTCAAAGTGTGGCAGGGCCGTTTTCTTTCTGAAGCTCTAGGTAGGAACCCTTCCCCGCCCCTTCCTACCTCTTTGTGGTTGTTGGAGATCCTTGTGTTCCTTGACTTATAGGTTCTTTCCTTGTTCTAATATTTGCCTTCTTCCCTGTGTACCTACCTCCATGTTTGCACATGGACAATAGTCATTGGAGTTGATCCCCACCACCCCCAAATCCAGTACAGCCTCATCTTAATTAATTATATCCACAAAAACCCCATTTCCAAATAAGGTCATGCACATAAGTACAGGGGTTAGGAAGCATATCTTTTTTGGGGGGAATGATTGAATCAAATAACAATTTCTAGTCTGTCTCTGCCTGAATCTCAGTGCTTTTTGCAAAAATCCAATCAACAGATAGTATATTTATTGAACATTTGCTTCTGAAAAAAACACCGCATGGGGAATAAAAAATAGCATAGTACACAGTTTCTATCTAGGCAGGCTTCAATGTAATTGGGGAGACCAAGAGTGCTGCAGGATTAAGGAAGAAAATAAGCATTTATGGGCCATAATAAATGTACCAGATACTGTGGTGTGTACTGTACACATATTGAATCACTTAATCACCAGAATAGCTTGTTAGGTAGGTGGTGTTCCCCATATATTATAGACAGGGAAACAGAATTGCAAGGAGTAAATACTGGCATCAAGTGCTGGTATTGGTATTTAAATCTATGTTTACTTTGTTTGAAAGCCTGCAGCTTTTTGGAAGAAATCAGGTTATGTAAAATAATATCAAAGCTGTTTGTAAATAATTCTAAGAGAATTGATGTGGACAGTGCAGCTTACAAAGGAGGAAGAGATTTGAAGATGTGAATTGTGTCTTTTAGAAAGGGATGGCTTTGGCCCAGTGGAAACGAGCCAAGAAATCATTCCAGGTAATGGATGCTATGTGAGGAGAGGAGCCATATGTTTATAATATAGTTTATTTTATAATGCAGGTGCTCATAAAGTTATGATGGGATTCTGTTCCAATAACACTATTATAAATTGAAAATATGCTAAATAAAGATACGTTTAATGCCTGCACCCTACCGTGGCAAAGCAGCACACTGCAGGGTCCCAGCTGTTTCCCCTTGCAGGGTGGCTGACTGGGTGCTGAGACTTGCTTCTGCTGCCCCACCTCACAGGGGACTTGTGCCACTTGCTGCTAGCCTGGGAAAAGAGCCCAGTTCAAAATTCAAAGGATGCTTTCGATGGAATGCATGTGTCTTTTACATTGTCCCAAAGTTGAAAACTCATAAGTCAAGTCATCCTGGAGCGGGGGCTGTCTGTCCTACATATAGAAGATGTACATGGTGTAATTATAGCCTCATTCTTCACATGAGGACTCTGAAGCGAGAAAACATAAACATTTTTAGTTCTCAAACTCATATGGTAAGATATTGGTAAAACTGAGCTTCCTGCCAACCAATTTTCTTTCTTCCTTTCATTTGAAAAAATAGTTGTTTTTTTCCATTTTAAAAGTAGTAATTCATTTTCAAAAGACTCCTAGCGCCAAGTGGAGAGAAAAAAAATCTCATATATTCCTATGATGCCTATATGATTAAAATTAGCATTTGGGCCTGTTTTCTTCCAGTCTTCTAATTTGTATCAGAAGTATACAATATGTTCACCTCGTGGGTAATCATGGCATGCATCCTATTTTATGCTTCCCTATGTCCTGTGTCTTAGCATTAATCTGTGCCATAATATGATGTCATCATTGTCAAGTTTGAAGGTTGTGTAGTATTCTATGTGGATAACCTACCATGATTTGATTATGTAGTTTCTTGGTTGGCATTAATAGCAAAACTTAGAATGCTTAGATCAAAACTCATGACTTATATCATGACTCTTAGTTTATAGTGCTTTCTAGAAGGTCAGACTGGACTACCCTGGGCTTTTCAAAAATGTCTGGTGCCACTGAGCTACAGTACATGAGTGAGGGGATTCCTGACAGCCAGGGCTAGTGTTTTCTTTACTCTCTGCCTCTTCACTATACCTCCATCCTAGTGTCTGATAGCGTTGTGGCAACACCACCCTTGATGTCAGGGTACTCAGAAATTTTCAACTTGGAATTTTTCCAAGCCATTTGTTATTTTATCCTCTATTTGTTTTTCATAAGCAGCTAACTAAATAAGAATAACATTTCAACCTCTTTCCACTCCCCACAGCATTTTTCCTGCCGGTACCACCTCTGCCTACAATTTAACCATGGGTTGCTTCTTATATTTTAAAGCTAAATACAAAAGCACAGTTCTGAGAAGCAGCCAAGTTCTGCAGCCAAGTTTGAAGAATAAAACTTTGAAACAGCTCTTCTGTCACATACTTGAGAGGGGAGGCAGGCTTTGCTATAAATACAGTCACATTCCATTTCTATCTCATCCTCTGCAGTCCTCTCGGGTAATGCTTTTTGTATATGACTGCAGTGTTCTCTAACTGCCCACTCACCCCTTTCAACCTTCCCTTTTATACCTCAGTTTTATTTCAATGTTCCGTAGTTTGGGAGTTTAGGGACCCGGCATGACAGAGGAGTAGACTTTTCTCGCGCTTTTCAGGGTTAGGTGTGATGAGATCGGGTGACTGACTTATTAAAACCTGTGCAGCCTCTTTATCTGTAACATTTTCAGAGGCTGCAACGTGCAAGGTTCCTATTGCTGCTGTAACAAATTGCCACAAACTGGGTACCTTAACACAAAGCACGCTTTTCCCCTTGCGCTTCTGTGGATCAGAAGTCTACAGTGATTTAGCAGCGTGGTGAGCCCACTGGAGACTAGAGGGGCAAATCCAGTTCCTTCCATTTTCCAGCTTCCGGAGTCAGCCTGCCTTCCCCAACTCATGGCCCATTATCTTTCCAACCTCTGCATCCATCTCCCCATCTTCCCTGTCTACAACCCTCCTGCCTCTCTCTTACAGAAATCTTGTGCCTTCATGGAGCCCACATAGAAAAATCCAGGGTAACCTCCCCATCTCAGAGTCTTTTTATTTTTATTTTTTAAATACATGACAGAGGAATGCATCATAATTCTTATTACACATATAGAACACAATTTTTCATATCTTTGTATATACAGTATGTTCACACCAGTTTATGTCTTTATACGTGTACTATAGATAATGATGTCCATCACATTCCACCATCATTGCTGACTCCCTGTCCCCTCCCTTCCCCTCCACCCCTCTGCCCTATCTAGAGTTCATCAATTCCTCCCATACTCACCTTCCCTATCCCACTATGAGTCAGTCACTTTATATCAGAGAAAACCTTTTGCTTTTTGGGATTGACTAACTTCACTTAGCATTGTCTTCTCCAGCTGCATCTATTTACCGGCAAATGCCATGATTTTATTCTCTTTTATTGCTGAGTAATAATCCATTGTGTATGTATACCACATTTTTTAAATCCATTTATCTACTGAAGGGCATCTAGGTTGGTTCCATAGTTTAGCTATTGTGAATTTTGCTGCTATAAACATTGATGTGGATGTGTCCCTGTAGTATGTTGTTTTTAAGTCCTTTTGGGTATAGACCGAGGACAGGGATAGCTGGGTCAAATGGTGGTTCCATTCCCAGTTTTCCAAGGAATCTGCATATTGCTTTCCAGATTGGCTGCACCGATTTGCAATTCCACCAGTAACGTATGAGTGTGCCTTTTCCCCCACATCCTCGCCAACACTTATTGTTGTTTATCTTCATAATAGCTGCCATTCTGACTGGAGTGAGCTGAAATCTTAGAGTAGTTTTGATTTGCATTTCTCTCAGAGTCCTTAACCACACCTACAAACTCCTTTACCGTATAAGGTAACATATTGACAGGTTTGGAGGATGAGGATGTGGAGATTTTTGAGGGCATTATTCTACCTACCACACTGCACTGTCTGTCTTAGCAAAGGAAAGGAAAATCATTTTGAAGTTTTACCTCTTTTTATGTTTTATAAATAGGGTAGGTATGCTATCATTTTGGGGTTCCTTTCTGTATTTACTATGGTAGATATGTGGTAAACTGAACTCTGGCTGATGCATCGATTGGGATTATCCAAAGTCCATTGGAAGGCAGAAAAAAAGAGAGATTCAGTGACAGTAAGGTGCATGTCTGTCTACTTATGGACCCCAAGGAGACTTCTCTTTCCACCATTTTTTATTGTTCTGGTGAGAAGTTGTGAGGCAGATAAGGGCCAATGCAAGGTGCACAGATGACAATAAAACTGCCCAGGGGGAGAGTATGACCTTGGTACTAGCATGACTTGGAACAGATGAGCCCCTTCAAGGAGTTAGTCAAGGAAACAAACGATGAAACCTAACTGTTGGGCAGAGATTGGGGAGTGAGCTTCTTTTCCCCTTAAGCAAGTTATTAATATCATTAACTTCACTGCATTGCTGAGAAAGAGAGGTGAGTAAATGAAGAGAAATCTACTGTGGCTGAGGACCTGTTATAACTACAGGACAGCTGTCAGCTCGTCATCTGTCCCCATGCCAGCTTTATAACCTTCAAGCTCAGAGTGATTTTTTATATATTGAACTTGTTGGGAAAAAATAAAAAGAAAGCAATCTTTCATGACATGTGAAAATCATGTGAAATTCAAATTTCAGTGTTCATATATCAAGTTGAAACACAGCCACACCATTCGTTTATGATTTTTTTTTTTTGAGCTACCAAGAAGGAGTTGAATGGTTGTGACAGAGATTGTCTGTATAATCAGCAAAGCCTAAAATATTTACTAACCGGCTTTTTACAGAGAAGTTTGCAGCCTCTGTTTTAGGAGATTTGGAAGAGATTGAAAAAGTATCTGCAAATGTTCTTGTTGGGACAATATTTCCATAGGAACCTAGACCCAGTGATTCTGTGTAGTGCTGACTCGGTGCCAGCAACCCAGGGAGGGCCTCACTGGGGAATGGGCATACAAGATGATTTAGAAAGCACTGCACATTTGTGTGCTATAAATAATCTAAAATTCTGCCATTCACCCCTTGAATAATATGTTTCCCTGAGGGGTCACATAATACATATTGGTACATTATTGATGAGACTTTTGTTTGTTTGCTTCTTAAATAATAATATATTTATTTTTTTTTAAAAAAAAGAGCATCTTGAGCTGCTGGAAGTGTTGAGCTGTGTGTTCTGAAATATCCCAGGAGGATATGCCACCTGCTGGCTGGCGACCTCCCTTTCGCAGGCAGTGTCCAAGCGGCTTTCGTCTCGGCAGGATGCACGTTGCGCCAGGCGTTGGGCCAGTGCTTTGGGTGTGGGCACTGCTGCCAGATTCCTCCCACTCAGTGTACAAGGAAAGGGGCTTACGGTGGGTAAACTGTGCCTGGGGCTCCGCAGCAAGTGGGAAACCAGAGTCTCTGCTCAGTCTGTCTCTTCTTCTCAGACCGGGTTCTTTCCACCAGGCTTGAAGGAAGAAGAGACTCTAGCTGGGGAGCTACTTGCTTCTGGTCTTTAGGCTAGCAGGGCTGTCAAGGCTTCATAACCACCAGTGCTAGTGTTCTGTGGTAACACTGACTCCTATTTCCCTCAAGAATGCTCTCCATTTTGGAGTGGGCTCTCTCTGTGTGTGTGTGTGGGGGTCCACCTCAGGATTCAACCAATCTCCAATCAAACATATTCAGAAAAAAAAATTACATCCGCAACTGAATATGGACAGACTTTTTCCTTGATCATTATTCCCTAAACAATATCCTGTAACAACTCTTTACCTAGCATGTACATTATTTTAGATATTATAAGTAATCTAGAGATGATTTGAAGTATAAAGGAGGATGTGTGTAGGTTATATGCAAATACTGTGCCATTTTTTATAAGGGACTTGAGTAGCCAACATTTTGATATATAAGGGAGTCCTACAAACAACCCTGTGGGTACCAAGAGATAACTATTATGTTCATAAAATCTTATGAATTACAAAAGGGAGAGATTATCTATTTCTGCTTTATAAATGAAAGAGGCTCAGGCAGATAAAGTGACTTGGCTGGGGTCATTCAACTTTAAGCTGCAGAGCCAGTGGTTTGGAGTTCTGTACACTACTTCTCATGACTTCTGCAGGAAGCAGGGCCAGGCATATCACTGAAGCCTATCTTAGCAGAGGACCATGCTGCAATCCAGGAATTATGGTGATTAAGTTCCTCCTCAAAGGGGGTCACTTCCAAATTCCAGATCAGGCATTTTGGACATTCCTTTAAAACTGTGACTATATCAAATGGAGCAGACTGCTGCATCCAGCATGCCTGGTCTCTTCCATACCCAAACTGTTGCTTAGCTCCAAACCAAACAAAATGAAATGAAGCCAAAAACCACATTCCCATTCATGGTTCTCCCACCTCTGACTGTGTGGCTCCAACTGAGGAAGAGCAGAAGGCATGTATTTTATTCAGAAAAAGACTGAACATTTGCAGGGAAATATATCCTCCAAGGAAGTGTGCATTCTTTGGGGTACAGGAATCTGTCATTAATCAGGACTGCTACAGATAGTTGCACAGGGTGTTTATTGACACAGCTCACTTAAAGTGAATTTTCAATACTGCAGAAGATCATTCTTGGGCTCATTTAATTGCCATCTGTCTTGGTTTTGCTGTAGTCTTGACACATGGCTTCTCAGTCTTCACAGGGAGTAGGGCCCTCAGCCCCCGTGAACCCTTGGCCCTGTTCTCTCCCATATGCCATCTAGGGGCAATCTACATGGAATTTCTTGCTATCATGTTCCCTTGGTTTCTTCCTTCCCTTTCCCCATCATTCACATTCTTCTCTGTGAGGGGGGATGAGAAAGAACAAAGCAGAAATACTAACCTATGTTTCTCTCACCTATTAAAATTTTCATTTTTTTAAATGACTAAATGTGTTGTCTCCTGCATCTCAGTGTCTGCTTTCCTTCTTAGTTTCTTTCTTAAACTTTTCTCTTATGATAGAAATGATTCCTCATTAATATTTTTTACAGTTCAGAAATTAAAGAGAAGCACCAAGAAGGAAATAAAATGTGTAATCCCCCTTAATCAGACTTACGTTAACTTTTGAAGAATCTGCTTCCATACTTTTTTTTTGATGTATATAACTCAACAAAAATACTTATTTTTCTTAATGTTAGAAAACTTTGCTTAATATGTTGAGAGGTATTTTTTTTCCATGATAATCAACATTCCTCTAGATAGGGACTGGAATTTTTTTTTTTTCTATAAAGGGCCAAACAGTACCGATTTTAAACTTTGTGAAACATACTGTTTCTGTTTCAGCTGTTCAACTCTATCACTATAATTCAACAATAGCCACAGACAGTATGGAAATGAATGGGCATGACTAGGTTCCAATAAAACTTTATCTATAAAAACAGATGGCAAGCCAACTTTGGCCCATAAGCTGGGTGGTAGTCTGGTTTCTCTAGAATATCCTATTTAATGGCTAAATATTATTCTACTGTATCTGGATAGCAAGATTTGATTAGAGTAATAGCTAATGGTCAGGCCTTTACTCTGTGCTTGCTACAGAGCCTAGTTTATTCTATTAACTTTCTTACTATTCCTGCCCACAATACCAAGGTGTAGGTGTCATTATTTCTTTCTTACAGATGGAGAAACTCAGATCAAGAATAGGCAGATAATATGCCTAAGTTGGCTAGTAAGTAAAAATTTAAATTTGCGTTTTAGAAGCCACACCCTTAACTGTGCACATCAGTGATTATTTCCTGAGGACCAATTCCTAGAATTAGTCCACCAAATACATTTTAAGGTTTTGATATATGTTATATTGCCAGGTGTATTTCAATCCTGTTTCTCAGGCGATTTATAACAGGGTTGTGTTCCTACAACCTTATGCACAGTGAAGACTTTTTAACCTTTGCTAATTTAATAGTTGAGATGAACGTCATTATTTAAAAAATGACATTAAAAATTATAAATGCAGATGAACATTTATCTTATGCATTTCTCTCATCAATATTTCTTCTTAGGTGAATTTCTAATTCATGTTCATTCCCCATGTTCCTATAAGAATGTTTGTATTTTCTCTTGATTTGTTGGAGCCCTTCTTCGTATAAGGGACTTCTGTGGTGTTTAAGTTAATGTTATGTTGCTTATTAGGAAAATGACCCTTTAAAGAGATGTTGTCTTTATAATTATAGAGAATTAAACAGGAAAGTATTTGGTTTTAACAGCGCTTGTTAGACTTCTGAAACTAAAGGGGGAAAAAAATCCCCAACTGAAAGAGATAACTTATTCTGTTATGGAACTTAGCCCTTTACTTTTTCTCTCTTAAGTCACTAGAAGTTGTATTCTTTAATTGGAACTCTTGCTTTTCTGTGGCCATGGCAACATATCTTAGCTGCCATGAGCAACATGCAACTTGACAAAATATTTTTTTTTAGGGAGTGGCTTTCAGATGAAATTTATTATCCAATGTATTCATGGGGAGTTTAGATGAATTAATGGATGGGAGACCCATAATTTAATATTAAAAACAGTAATAACAATAGTGAAATTAACAGTTACTATTTACTGATCACGTACTGTATTCTAGCTATAGTGCTGTGTATTTTCATATGACCTCATCTGGTCTTCACAGTGATCCTGTGTTTTAGATATTAGTATTATCTCTATTTTATACATGAAGAAGCTGAAACACCAAAAAGTTGTTTCTTGCCTTGGGCCATACAGCTTGACCTTGATCTTGATTTTCTACTGTCTGAGTCACAGGCTTATTGTAGAGTGGACTTTGGAGTATATGTGTAATTCAATGGTGGAGGGATGGGTGGTAATCTTGAATGTCAAAGCTAGTGTCCACACCACCAAATGCAAGACAGCAGTGGGATTCACTGGGACACAGTGAGTCTGACCCAGGATTTCATTACTCATGTTCATAAAGACCAGTGTTATGAGGCTGATGGGGTAACTGCCCCAATGTATCCTATTTTGAATTCCTCTTGAGAACAAATTGAAAGAAGGCCTCTGCTGTAGAAAAGGTGGACTTGTAAGGTACCCAGCACACTAACATAGAAAGGACTACTTTTATTGGCTATCTAAATTTCTCCCAGTTGCCCAATGGTTTACATTCAAACTCCTGGCCAGACAGTTAAGGGGTCTACAAACTGACCCCAAACTACGCTTGAGTCTTCCCTTATGTGACTATTCCACACACAATTCTCTGGGCAAAGAGACAGTACCAAATGCACTTGTGCTGTTCCTTGTCTCTCCCTGTTCAACTTGTTCTATCTGCTTGGAATGTCTTCCATTTCTCTGCCTTACCCCAAGACCCCACACATCAGAATTCCCAAATTAATACTGTGGTCAAATACTACCTACAGATCAATTCCTGTCTGTTACAGACAAAGGTGGCTTCTCTCCTCCTGATTTACCCTGATGGTCACTGATAGTGTTCTCAAGTGAGTTACAACCTGCATATTTGTAGAATAGTTTTCTGTGTAGAGACCTTTTCACTCCAGTTGCTACTGGAAGACTCTTGGGATTGGGATCTATTTCATGTTTAGATTCCCTACAGGATTTTCATGATTCCTTGAAGATAGTAATTTTCCAAAAGTAAATAACGGTGTGCCGTTTTAGTTGACTTTGTCACTGCTGAAACCAAAACACCTGACAAGAACAATGTTAGAGGAGGAAAAGTTTATTTGGGGCTCATGGTTTCAGAGGCCTCAGTCCACAGACAGCCATTCCCATGCTCAGGGGCCTAGGCTGAGGCAGAACATCATGGCAGGAGACTGTGGTGGAGGGAAGCTGTTCAGGACTTGGCACCAGAAGGCAGGAGGAAGGGGAAGGCATGCTCCTCTCACCATGGACAAAAGCATGCCCCCAGCGACCCACCTCCTGTAGCCACGCTCTACCTTCCTGTTTACCACCCAGTTAATCCCTATCAGTGGAGCAATACACTGATTAGGTCAAAGCTCTTGTGACCCAATCATTTTGCCTCTGAACCTTCTTACGTGGTCTCACACATGACCTTTTGAAGGCCACCTCATATCTAAACCATAACAGTCCCTTGATTCTGTTCATGGGGATCCTGGCTCTGGAGAAATGAAACCACGGCTTAGAGTCTCATTATGGACTGAACATGTCTTCTTCCCTGCCAATCTACATTTTGACATCCTACCATTCCAGGACCTCAGAGTGTGATCTTATTTGGAAATATGTTTTTTTGAGGTGTTCTTAGGTAGGATGAGGTCATACTGGAGACCCCGGATTCAGTATACCTGGTGTCCTTATGAACAAGAAAATTGGGGCACAGATATGCACATAGGAGGAACACCATTTGGAATTTGAGTTATGCTGCTACCACTAGGATGAGCCCTGGACCACATCCTTTCCGGGAGCCTTCTGAGGGACTGTGGTCTTGCCAGTACCTTGATCTCAGACTTTTAGCCTCCAAGACTGTGAGATAATACATTTTTATCGTTTAAGCCACTCAATTTGTGCTACTTTGTTGTGGCAGCCAGGAAACAGATGAGAGTGCTGCTGCCACTATCCTCGGGACCAACAAGATGCGGTGTTTTGGATGATCCTGTGGGACTGGGGGTGTAAGTGGGATGGCCCAGTATCCAAGACACCCAAGAGCCTTCCCTGTAATCTGTCCTTCCAGTGGTGGGCTCCAGCCAAGGTTCCCTGTGGTGTTCTGGGCAACTGCAGCACTAGACACTCTCTGCTCTTTCAACCAAACACAGTCCCTCTCCCGTCTCCTAAGCCCATCCCAGCTATTATTACCAGGTCCCTCAGTGATTGCTCCCTGTTTTTATCCCTAATTAAAAAAAAAGAAAAAGAAAAAGAAAACACTCTGGATTTCTACCTTCTTTTGGAAAATAAGGAAGATCTGGCAACACGAGGCTCTGGGGACTGCTAAGCAGTAGTGGTCAGAGAGTGGGGGCTGCCCCTACCACAAAGAACTCAAGCCTGTTGGATGTCACATGCCCAGGCCTCATGGGCAGTGGACACTGGGCCCGTGACAGGGCGGAAGTGTGAGCGCTGCCCCTCCCTCGTGGTGATGTCAGTGGAGAGCCATAGATCACAGGCTCTGAGGCCCACTGCAGGGGTGGCATCTGCTGTGTCACTTACTGGCTGGAGTGCAGCCATGGGGAGGCTCCTTAGTCTCCCTGAGCCTCTGTTTCCTAATCTATAAATGGAGATAATGTAGTGCTCACCGCAGAGGGCATTGAGAGAATTAAATGATTTCTTGCACGTCAGGAGATTAGAACCTGATACATGGCAGGTGCCGCGTAAACGTTCACCCGTGTTACTATCTATTCAAGGAAATCTTGCCACTGTTTATCCAGTCTGCCTTATTATTTTTCATCAAGAAGGGCCTGTTTACTGCTCAGTTTTTCTTTGCTTCTCCCCATCCCCCAGCAGTTTCACACAACACTGAGAAATGTGGTGGAGTTTCCTCACACACACAGTCAGGGCTGGCCTAGCAGGGAATCTGGAGCAAAGCTCTTGGGAATCTAACTTGGCTGAGCTCCTGAGCCTCGCCTGGCTGCAAAGTCCCCTGTGCGTCCCTGCCTTCTATGTTGTTTAGGTTCCAGTGACCAAGGGCACAGCTTGGTAACTGGCCTCCCGGGGGCCTTCTGAGTTGCCCTGGGGGGTCTCTCTAATTAGTTACACTGTCGAGCATGCAGGTATTTATCCCGCAGGCAAGAAAGGCTGCTGGGATTAGCTGCTGAACAGGAAACCCAGGCAGCAAGTCAGGTGTCAGTTAAAAGCTTGTTACCTGTGATTTGCTGGCAGAGTCGGGGCAAGCAAACAGGGAGGACCTCCCCGCCACCACCATGGCTTCCTCGGGTTGTCATCCCCTTCTAAGGTCACCGCTAAGCAGCGCTGACTCATTCAGCTGTTTGTTGACTCAAGTTTCATGAATCAGTAGGAATTTATTAAGCATATCTGGGTGCCAGATCCATTACAAGGTAAAAGTGATAAATGGAATGAGAGGTGAGGCACAGGCCTCCTGCGAGGAGCATCCTGCCTCGGCCTTGGGAGAGGCCTCTGAGCCAACAGGGGGCAGAATGGAAAGGTGGGAGGTGTTGGTTAAGGGACCCCAGCAGGGGGATCCTGACCCAACCTGGGGTTAGGACTGGGGGCTGGCCGTGTTTGTCATTACCGATTGTCCCTGTAAGACTATGCTCTGTCAGGACAGGGTTTATGACTACACTGCTCTATGCCTAGGCATTGGTGAGTTGGGAATTAAGTGTCACCTAAGCCAAGAGCTGAGGGAGGAGTCAGTGAGGAGGAGAGTGGGGGGAGGGGGAGACACAAAGTGGTGATGAAGGAAGGACAGAGGGGAGGAAACCGCCTGCACTTCTTGGGGAGTGACAAAGACTGTAGCTCCTGGGGTGGGGTTGGGTGGGGCCTTTCCAGGGCAGGGACCTGGGGAGGGCTGGATGCTACAGAAGAAAGACATGATTAGATTTGATATGTATGTTCTGAGGTACAGGAAATAGACAAGAGAGCATGACGGAGTAGAGGAAGAGATGCCATTTGGTGGCTCCTGCAGCAATAGTAATGAGAGGTGGTGGTGGCTGGACAAATTGCTGACCCCTGAGACAGGGAAGTGAATAGATTCAAAAGCAACTAAGGATGTAGACCTGGCAATTAACTGTTCACAGGGAAGGAAGAGGAGATGTCTGAATGATGCCCAGGCCTCTGGGGGATGGGAGGACCATGCACTTACATGATAAATAGGAAAAGGAGCAGTGGAAGGTTAAATTCCCATGGGGACACACTGAGGCTGAGTTGCCTGTACAAGGGCCAGTGCACACATCCGCCTTCGCCTCACAAGAGTGACCTGGTTTGAGAGAGAGGTGTGGATGCTCATTGCCCTGCAAAACCAGGATTTTATAACCAAGAAAGTCTATGGATAAGATTCACAAGTCTCATGAACTTCAGAGATTGTGTTAACCCTGTAACGGCATTGTTCTGCAGAGTTATCCTGTGTCAACTTCTCAACCTGTCCGTGTCCTCGATGGGTTAACCCTTGGTGGATATGAGGATTGAAGCTACAAGGAGAGATGAGATTTCTCAAGTAGAACAAGAAGGGAATAGGGCTGAGGGCTGTGCTGTGGGGAGCATTTGCATTTCAGGGATGGGGGGCACGATTTTGGTTTGGATCTGGAATGTCCCTCAAAGTCTTGTGTTAAAGCCTGGTCCTTAGTGTAGCAAGATTCAGAGGTGGACATTTTAGGCAATGATGATTCTATGGGATTAAGTGGATTAATCCACTTGATAGACTAATCCATTAGTGGTTGAATGGACTACTGGGAGGTAGGACCTGGTTGGAAGAAGTAGGTCAAGGGAAACCCTGGAAGAGTTTTTCTTCTCCCTGGCCCCTTCTTCTTTGTCCCTCTGCCTCTTGGATGCCATGCGTAGAGCAGCTTTCCTCTGTCACACCCTCCCCCCATGACATTCTGCCTCACCTCAAGTCCAGAGCAATGGAACAGCTGACCATGGACAAGAACTGTGAGCCAAAATAAATCTTTCCTCTTTGAAGTTGTTCTTGTGAGGTATGTTAGTCATAGCAATGAAAAGCTGACTAACGGGGACTGCGCCAAGTCAGAAGTTGGGCTCAGAAAACAGGGAATGAGATAAAAGATTTACAGGTAACAATAGCTCTACCATTGATTAAGTGCTTTCACGTGCGTTGACATTTCCCCTCTCAGTAACTCAATTAGATATTTATAATTTGGCTCTGTGTCAGGTAGGGTTCAGTACAAGACTCAAAAAACTTGGCTATAAATTAAAGAAGGGATCTTATACAGGGACTGAACGTGTTTACAAACCACTGGAAGGGCAAGCCCCAGGGAAAGATTTCTAGAACAATGTAACCAAGGTCAGCGTGCACCCTGGGCTGCCATCTTGGCATCGGGGAGCCTGGATTGGAAAGCCACTGTTGCTGCTGACACCGCTGCAGTTGCTTCTCTACTGTCATGGAACCACAGAAAGGACACTGGGTACTGCTGCTTTGAGAAGACCCCTGCTCTCTGCCCTTCCTCCACAGCAGTGAACAGTAAAGAAGGGGCCAGAAGATGGCCCCATCTCACCTCCTCCTTCTGGAGCTCCTTGGTGTGCACCTCCAATAAATGGAACCCATTTCTCTCCTGGATCCCTAGTTACTGAGAAGTCTGGAAAATATCTTTAACTAGACCACCTCTCCACCTATGGAGAGTAAAATGGAAGGGTCTCTTTGTTTAGGAAGGGGCCAGATGATAATTAGCTGGACTTCTGTACCCACAAGTTCTGTGTCCACAGAATGACCCAACTGTGGATTGAAAATGTAGGTTGACCCATGAGGGTTGCATCTATACTGAACACGTACAGACTTCTTTTCTTTGCATTCCTTACACAACACAGTGTGACTACTATTTACAGAGCATTTGCATTGTATTAGGTATCCTGAGTTATCTAGAGATGATTTAATGCATATGAGAGGATGGGCCTACTTTATCTGTAAAACCATGCCATTTTATATAAGGGACTTGAGCAGCTGTGGATTTTGGTGTCTGAAGCGGGTCTTGGAATCAGTCCCTCATGGATAGCAAGGGACAGCTGAACTTCAGTTTTAGGGAGCCATGCGGTTTCTGTTGTAGCTCCCCAGCTTTCCCGTTGTTGCTTGAGAGCACCATACACAGCACATGAGCGAGTGAGCGTGGTTGTTTCAGAAAGACTTCAATGATAAAAAGAGAGCATGGTCCTGATCGGGCCTGTGGGCCATAGGATGCTAACCCCTGAGGTAAGCAAGTCCATTCTATAGGACCTTTTTACAGATGAGGGAATTAAAACCAGAAAAGTCCCTTATTTAGCCAGTGCAAAGAAAAACACAGCCTGGTTATTTTGGTTTCAAAGTTCACATGCTTTTCAGCAAACCATGAAGCCTGACCCCTCCCCTTACAAGGTTTGTGATCTAAGGAGGAGATAAAATGAGAGCTTCATTGTTGCAGAACGTGGTAGATGCTCGGAGTGATGAAAATGCTTTTGAGTACGAGGCATTTTGGACAGAAGAAATCGGGGAAAGTTTCACTGTGGAAGTAGTTTGAGCTGATTGTTGAAGAAAGATGTAATTCTAGCAGGTGGTGATGGGTAGGAGAGGGGTCAAAACAGCCTTTTAGGTGAAGCGAGAAACCTCAAGGTAAGTTTAAGATGCCAACTCTTCTGAGCACTGTGACCTTTAGGGTGTTAGTGGAGTGAAGACTAGATTATGGAGACCCTTAGATGTTAGGATAAGGAATCGAGGCTTGATGAGGAGGAACATCAACATCGTTTGAATAGGATTGTGACACACACATTACTTCAGTAAGACTTATCTGGTATTGCCATACAGAATGCTGAGTCAGAAGTTAGGGCCAACAGGAATTTACTTGGGAAGTTATTACAGGATCTTTGCATAATGACGCAGATATAGGTGGACTAGAAAGATGACTTTGATAGGAGAAGATGAGATGGATAAAAAGACTTGGAAAGCTGGGAATGGGAGCTTATTTTTTTGTGTGTGTGTGAAAGGAGATGTGTTCCATCTTGGATATAAGGTGCTAAGGAGGAGAAACGTAAAAATGGGGAGGCAGTTGGATATGTGGTTTGAGCTTCAAGTTGGAGTTGGTTGAGAGCCATCATTTCACAGGTGGACAGAGAGCCACATGAGAGCTCAGGGGAGTATGGATAGCAGAGGATACCCAAAGGAGGACCCATGGGACTTAGGTAATCAAGGACCATGAGAAGAGCAAGAGATAGGAAAGTGGAGTGGGGGGGAGTATGTGGAGAGCCAGGATGGAATAGTGTGTTAGAGGAGTCACCTGTTTCCAGGTAAAGGAATGGCCAGGAGGGAGATCAAGAAAGACAATCACTAGTACCCATGGGCAGTTGGTCCCAGGACCCCGTGGATCCCAAATTTCACAGATGTTCAAGTCCCTTATATAAAATGGCATAGTATTTGCATATGATCTATGACATCCTCCTGTATACTTTAAAAAAATCTCTAGATTCCTCATCATGCCTAGTACAATGTAAATGCTATATAAACAGCAAAGTCTGTATACATTCAGTACAGATTTTTATTCTTTCTTTTTTCCTTCTTTCCTTCTTTTCTTTCATCCATGGTTGGTTGGATCTGTGGATGTGGAACCCATGGGTACAGAGGGATGTCTGCATTCATGCAATGCCCCTGGACTTGGTGATCATGATGACCTCTGTGGGTGACCCCTGAGAGCTGTTTGTGGTGTGTGGGCTCCCAAGGATTTTGAGGTTGGAAGGAAGGAAGAGAGGAGAGGAGAGGTTTAAATGTGCATCTGTTGTAAAGTTGATTAATGTTTCGGTGCCTAAATACCTCTGGTGACTTGGACTTAGAAATCCTGATTTCTCCCCAAAGCTTTCTTAAAGGAAAAGCAAGTCAAAAGAGAAACATCATTTAGTTCTCTCTGGGGTTCAGGATTCATTGTTTTGATCAGTCCTTTGTGTGATCCTGATTTTGGTTCTGCTAGTGGCCTCTCCTGGAAACTGGTGTGCACCAGGCTGTGCAGTTGTTAAGCAGCTGCCTTTAGCCGCTGTGCCCTGCTAAATTGGGAACACTTTATGAGTCCCAATCTAGTCTTCATTCAGTGGGGGGGATAAAAAAATAAGTCCCTGTTGATTTTGAAATTTCAGAGGCTGCCCATTTGTGGAGTATGAAATCGGTGTGTCGGTGATTGCAATCTGACGTCATAGATTTTTTTTTTTTAAATCCACTGGAACATTGCTGTGTGGCACTGTAAAGATTTAGTTCTCTCCAGGGCCTTTTCTAGAAAAGAAAAAAAAAAAAAAGCACACATGTCTGGGCTCCAAAAGAAACTGATTAGTTTACACCAGCGCT
Source organism: Marmota marmota marmota (assembly GCF_001458135.2). Classification (NCBI taxonomy): domain Eukaryota; kingdom Metazoa; phylum Chordata; class Mammalia; order Rodentia; family Sciuridae; genus Marmota; species Marmota marmota. The sequence goes on from NW_025999900.1 coordinate 39,450,207, forward strand.
TTTTGACATCATAAATAGAATAGGACACAAACATGTGTCCCACCAAAACAAATGCAAACCCTGACAATACAACCAACCAAACAAACTCAAGAGGGTCAGATAGAAAAGATTGTATCAGTCTAAGCTAAGGATATATTCTAACTCCTGTTTTCTTTCACACCTTGATTTGTGGCTTTAACACAGAATCATTTTGGTTTAAAATGGGGGATGAGACAGTTGCAAAAAGGGGTTCCATGAAGGAAAACCCCTCCCCTTTCCAGTGGAATTCCTCCCTCACTCTTATATTTCAACAGTTATTTTGCACCTAAATGGCCCTAAACTTCAGAGACTGGAAGAGCTACAGTACTCCTTCACATTTGTCACAACTTTGGTCTTTGAAGCAGTTAGACATTTATGAATCTCATTTGACCTCACATCAATCTATGAGCGAGGCAGTCCAAGTGTTATCATTAAGTCCATATTGCAGTTAGAGGAACCGAGATTCAAAGTGGTTAATTGATTAGTCCAGGGTCACACAGCTCATTAGAGGCAGATTTAGGAGTGAAGGTCACACTTTTCAGCTCCAAGTCTATTTTTACCACTTGCCTTTGGGTGGCATTTTTGACATTAGTGTTTTCTTTCATTCTTCAGTACTTCAATGTCTAAGCTTCATGTAACATCAAGTTGGTTTCTGGAAGTGCATTGATTGTGGAGGGTTCGGAAGCAGAAACCGCAGACCTTAAAGGACAGTTTACCCTTCTTGGAGGTTTGGCCTTTATTGAATAGAGGTCTCTTGTTAAGGGAAGATCTACACTGAGGCCAGAGGCTTGTGAGTGATTCAGAAAGTGGGAAGTCCTGGCCTCCTGAGGATGGCCAGAGATGATTATGGAGGGATTTGCAAATGGGAAGTACTTTATAAATGTTGGAGGAGGTGCGTGGATTGTTTATGGGGAGATGGGTTTCCACGTCTGTGACCCTCTGGACACTGCTGGCTTTGGTGTGGAGAGTCGGCCCTCCATGCCGGCAGATTTGCCATCTGCATTTACAACCAAACTCAGAAGAAAAATCTTAGGAAAAAATTTGCGTCTCTATTGAAATCCACAAGATTTCTTTCTTATTGTTGTTTCCTAACACCAACTATTTACAACAACTATTTCCATAGCATTTCTATTGCGTTAGGTTTTGTAGGTAATCCAGAGATGCTTTAATGTATTTGGGAGGATGTGGGTAAGTTATATATAAATGCTCTGCCATTTTATCAAAGGGACCTGAACAGCCACAGATTTTCATCTTTCTGGAGGTCCTGGAACAGTTCTCTTGTGGATCTTGAGGGACGCTGGTACTAGTTTATATAAACGAGTTTGTTTGTTCCCTAATAAGAAATCAGTCTGTTCTCTAGTTCTGTGGTGGTTTTCTATATGTGTGAGCTTGCACGTCAGGTAAAGGGAACACTTGTATTATTGCAGAGCTGGGCTTGGTGATGTTGCCAATATCTTGGCCCTAAAGTAGTCCTTAAATATTCTTAACCCTGGGAGCTGATCCAAGAAATTGCTTATTTATTCCCTGTACCACGCATTATATAAATCTTGAATTCTTGCTGACAGAAGATACATAAAGTGCAAATCAATAAGCATTTGTGTTTCTGTATTTTAGGGAATGAGACAATGAGTGAGAGAGCCCCTCAATGAGGACCTAGGAATGTTATCATCATTCTGTGGATTAACAGGGCCATGTGTCATGACACTGCACTGAAGGATTTGTTTTAAAAACACTTCATTGAGATACAATGCACATACCATTCAGTTTACCCATGTAAACTATATTATTCAATGTTTTTTTTGTATGTTAATGTTTTATAAAACCATTGTAATATGTGTAAGATTAAAGTTGCCACTTGGATGATTTTTTATGTATAAAAAAATGGGGTTCATTGCATTCACAATTTTTGGTGACTGTCACAACTATCTCCAAAACTTTTAATAGTTCCCAAACGGAAGAGTAAATCCTCATGAAAGGGCTTTTTAATATACTTTGATCATCACTTTCAGAAACATACAGCCCATTCCCCTCCTTCAGGTATAAGGTCTTTGAGGAAGAGTTTTCTTTTCTTTTTTTTTTTTAAATTTAATTTGTTATATATGACAACAGAATGCATTACAATTCATATTACACATATAGAGCACAGTTTTTTATATCTCTGGTCGTACACAAAGTAGAGTCACATCCTTTGTGTCTTCATACATGTACTTAGGGTAATGATGAACATTGCATTCCACCGTTTTTTCCTATCCCTGTGGCCCCACCCTTCCCCTCCTACCCTTTTTCCCCTTTGCCCTATATAGAGTTCATTTAATCCTCCCATCACCCCTCCCCCCACAGGATATTATGAATCAGCATCCTTAAATCAGGGAAATCATTCAGCATTTGTTTTTTAGGGATTGGCTAATTTCACTTAGCATTATATTCTTTCCAGCTCCATCCGTTTACTTGAAAATGCCATGATTTTGTTCTCTTTTACTGCTGAGTAATACTCAATTGTGTATATATGCCACTTTCTTTTTTTTTTATCCATTCATCTACTGAAGGGCATCTAGGTTGGTTCCCCAGTTTGGCTATTATGAATTGTGCTGCTTTAAACATTGATGTGGCTGTGTCCCTGTAGCATGCTGTTTTTAAGTCCTTTGGGTATAGACTGAGGAGAGGAATAGCTGGGTCAAATGGTGATTCCATTCCCAGTTTTCCAAAGAATCTCCATATTGCTTTCCAGATTGGCTGCACCAATTTGCAGTTCCACCAGCAATGTATGAGTGTGCCTTTTCCCCACATCCTCACCAAGACTTATTGTTGTTTGTATTCATAATAGCTGCCATCCTGACTGGAATGAGGTGAAATCTTAGAGTAGTTTTGATTTGCATTTCTCTAATTGCTAGAGATGTTGAACATTTTTTCATATATGTGTTGATTGATTGTATATCTTCTGAGAAATGTCTGTCTGTTCAGTTCTTTGGCTCATTTATTGATTGAGTTATTTATTTATTTTTTTTGGTGTTAAGATTTTTGAGTTCTTTATATATTCTAGAGATTAGTGCTCTGACGTGCGTGTGGTAAGAATTTGTTCCCAATTAGAAGGCTCTCTCTTCACCTCACTGATTGTTTCTTTTGCTGAGAAGATGCTTTTTAGTTTAAATCCATCCCATTTATTGAATCTTGAGATTAATTCTTGCACTATAGGAATCTTATTAAGGAAGTTGGGGCCTAATCTGACATGATGGATATTTTGGCCTACTTTTTCTTCTAATAGTCACAGTGTCTCTGGTTTAATTCCTAGGTCCTTGATCTACTTTGAGTTGAGTTTTGTGCATGGTGAGAAATAGGGGTTTAATTTCATTTGGTTGCATATGGATTTCCAATTTTGCCAGCACCATTTGTTGAAGAGGCCATCTTTTCTCCTATGTACATTTTTAGTGCCTTTGTCTAATATAACTGTAATTATGTGGGTTGGTCTTTGTGTCCTCTATTCTTTACCATTGGTCTTCCAGTCTATTTTGGTACCAATAGCATGCTGTTTTTGTTACTATTCCTCTGTACTCTAGTTTAAGGTCTGGTGTAGTGATGCTACCTGCTTCACTTTTTTTGCTAAGGAATGCTTTAGCTATTCTGGGTCTCTTATTTTTCCAGATGAATTTAATGATTGCTTTTTCTATTTCTATGAAAGTAATATCATTGGGATTTTGATTTGGAATTGCATTAAATCTGTATAGTGCTTTTGGTAGTATGGTCATTTTGACAATATTAATTCTGCCTATCCAAGAACAAGGGAAATCTTTCCATCTTTAAGGTCTTCTTTAATTCCTTTCTTTAGTGTTCTGTAGTTTTTACTTAGAGGTCTTTCACCTCTTTTGTTATTTTTTTATATTATTTTAAATTTTATTTATTTATGTTATTTTTTTTACGCTATTGTAAATGGGGTAGTTTTTCTCATTTCCCTTTCAGAGGATTTGTCAGTGATATATAGAAATGCCTTTGATTTATGGGTGTTCATTTTGTATCCTGCTACTTTGCTGAATTCATTTACTAGTTCTAGAAGTTTTCTGGTGGAACTTTTTGGGTCTTCTAGGTATACAATCATATTGTCGGAAAATAGTGCTAATTTGAGTTCTTCTTTACCTATCCGTATCCCTTTAATTTCTTTCGACTGTCTAATTGCTCTGGCCAGTGTTTCAATAACCATGTTAAATAGAAATGGTTAAAGAGGGCATCCCTGTCTTGTTCCAGTTTTTAGAGGGAATGCTTTCAATTTTTCTCCATTTAGAATGATGTTGGCCTGGGGCTTAGCATAGATAGACTTTATGATGTTGAGATATGTTCCTGTCATCCATAGTTTTTCTGATGTTTTCAACATGAAGTGGTACTGTATTTTGTCAAATGCTTTTTCTACATCTATTGAGATAATCTTGTGTTTCTTATCTTGAAGTGTATTGATTACATGAATCACATTTATTGATTTCTGTATGTTGAACCAACCTTGCATCCCTGGAATGAACCCCACTCGATCGTGGTGTACTATCTTTTTGATATGTTTTTGTATTCAATCTGCCAGAATTTTATTGAGAAATTTTGCATTTATGTTCATTGGAGATATTGGTTTGAAGTTTTCTTTCTTTTCTATTTCTTTCTTTCTTTTCTCTTCCTTCTTCCCTCCCTCCCTTCCTTCCTTCCTTCCTTCCTTCCTTCCTTTCTTTCTTTCTTTCTTTTTTTGATGTTCCTTTGTCTGGTTTTGGAATCAGGGTGATAGGTGATACTGGCCTCATAGAATGAGTTTTGATGGGCTCCCTCTTTTTCTATTTCCTGAAATAAATTGAAGAGTATTGTTATTAGTTCTTCTTTAAAGGTCTTGTAGAACTCAGCTGTGTATCCATCTGGTCCTGGGCTTTTCTTGGTTGTTAGGCTTCTGGTGGTGTCTTCTATTTCGTCACTTGAAATTGATCTGTTTAAATTGTGTATATCATCTTGATTCAATTTGAGCAAATCATGACTCTAGAAATTTGTCAATGCCTTCGCTATTTTTCTATTTTATTGGAGTACAAGTTTTCAAAATAATTTCTAATTATCATCTGTATATCTGTAGGGTCTTTTGTGATATTTTCTTTTTTATCGTTTATATTAGTAACTTGAGTTTTCTCTCTCCCTCTCTTCATTAGCATGGCTAAGTGTCTGTCAATTTTATTTATTTTTTTCAAAGAACCAACTTTTGTTTTGTCAATTTTTCCAATTGTTTCTTTTGTATCAATTTCATCTCTGATTTTAATTAATTTATTTATTTCCTTTCTTCTACTGCTTTTGGTGCAGATTTATTCTTCTTTTTCTAGGACTTTGAGAAGTAATGTTAAGTCATTTATTTGCTGATTTTTTCTTCTTTTAAGAAATGAACTCCATGCAATGAACTTTCCTCTTAGAACTGCCTTCATAGTGTCCTGGAGATTTTGATAAGTTGTATATGTATTCTCATTCATCTCTAAATTTTTTTAATCTTCTCCTTGATGTCTTCTGCAACATATTGTTCATTCAGTAGCATATTAGTTAGTCTTCAGGTGTTGGAGTGCCTTTTATGTCTTATTTTATCATTGATTTCTAATTTCATTCCATTATGATCTGATAGAGTGCAGGGTAGTATCTCTACTTTTTTATATTTGCTAAGAGTTGCTTTGTGGCATAGTATATGGTCTATTTTAGAGAAGGATCCATGTGATGCTGAGAAGAAAGTGTATTCATTCATTGATGAAATATTCAATATATGTCAGTTAAGTCTAAGTTATTGATTGTATTATTGAGTTCTGTAGTTCTTTGTTCAGGTTTTGTTTGGAAGATCTATATAGTGATGAAAGAGGTGTATTAAAGTCACCCAAAATTATTGTGTTGTGGTCTATTTGACTCTTGAACTTGAGAAGAGTTTGTTTGATGAATGTAGATGCTCCATTGTATATATTTATAATTGTTATGTCTTGTTGGTGTATGGTTCCCTTGAGCAGTATGTAGTGTCCTTCTTTATGCTTTTTGATTAACTTTAGCTTGAAATCTACTTTATTTGATATGAGGATGGAAACCCCTGCTCTCTTCTGCAGTCATGTGAGTGGTATGATTTTTCCCAACCTTTAACCTTCAGTCTGTGGATGTCTTTTCCTATGAGATGAGTCTCTTGGAGGCAGCATATTGTTGGATTTTTTTTAATTCAATCTATGTCTTTTACTGGTGACTTTAGGCCATTAACATTTAGGGTTATTATTGAGATATGATTTGTATTCCCAGCCATTTTTGTTTATTTTGGTGTTTAACTTGACTAGGTTTCTCCTCTGATTAGTTTTTCCTTTAGTATAACACCTCTCTCTGCTGATTTTCATCACATTTTTCATTTCCTCTTCTTGGAATATTTTGCTGAGGATGTTCTGTAGGCTTTCTACTTGTAAATTCTTTTAACTTCTGTTTATCATGGAAGGTTTTTATTTCATCATCAAATCTAAAGCTTAATTTTGCTGGATATAAGATTCTTGGTTGGAATCCATTTTTTTTCAGAGTTTGGTATATGTTGTTTCATGATCTCCTGACTTGGAGAGTCTGGGTTGAAAAATCTGCTGAGATACAATTTGGTCTCCCCCTATATGTGATCTGATTCCTCTCTCTTGTGGCTTTTAAAATTCTCTCCTTATTCTGTATGCTAGGCATTTTCATTATAATGTGCCTTGGTGTAGATCTGTTGTAATTTTGTACATTTGGTATCCTGTAAGCTTCTTGTATTCGGTTTTCCAATTCTTTCTTTATGCTTGGGAAATTTTCTGATATTATCTCATTGCAGAAATTGTGCATTCCTTTGGTTTGAAACTCTTTGCCTTCATCTATCCCAATAATGCTTAGATTTGGACTTTTGATGCTGTCCCATAATTCTTGGATGTTCTGTTCATGGTTTTTTACTATCTTCACTGTGTTTTTATTTTCCAGATTGTATACTTTGTCTTCATTATCTGACCTTCTTTCTTCCAAGTGATCTTGTTTGTTGGTTATGCTTTCTATTGAGTTTTTTAATTTGACTTATTGTATCCTTCATTTCAAGGATTTCTGAATGGTTTTTTTCTTTTCAGAGTCTCTATCTCTTTCTTGAAGTAATCTTTTGCTATGTATTTGCTCTCTTATCTCTTTGTTGGAGTGATCAATTTTTACCTGTATTTGCTCAGTTAGGTCATTCTTTAATTCACAAATCATTTTAATTATGAACCTTCTGAACTCCCTCTCTGACATTTCATCAACTGTGCTGTCCGTGGGTTCTGTTATTATAGTATCCTGGTTTGTTTGGGACACTTTCCTCCCTTGTTTTTTCATGTTGTCTGTGTGTCTTCCTTTCTTGCAGTGTGGATCTGAGACATTACAGTTTCTACCCTATATTCTTGTAGTACCCATGCTGATTGTCTGTACCTCACCTTGATGTTGGGCTTCCAGACCCTGCTGGAGTCCCTCAATGTATGCTACTGCAACTAAAGGTGGTGGCGGCAATAGCCAAGGTAACTCAGGATAGTAGTGGAGGTGCCCCAAGATGGATGCAATGTCTTACAGAGATGGGGCTGAAAGGATGGGCCTCACACTTCCTTTGGGATGCCTGCTCTGAGGTGCAGCTGCTTCTAGGCCTTGTCCTCAAAAGTTAGGGGCTATTGCATGGGGAAGGCTATGGCGATGTCTGTAGTGTCCTAAGATGGAAGTGTGTTAGGTTTGAGCTCCCAGGTGGGGGTCGGGTGGCAAACTTGGACCCACCCTGGGCCTATGTCAGTGTGGGTGAATCTGGGATAGGCCTGAGCTCCTGCGGTGACTTTCTGGTCCTGTGAAAGAGCCTGAGGCTCCTGTGGGTGTTTGCTGGTGGCCAGGTAGACCTGGGCCTACTCAAAGTTTTCATGATCTGTTCTTTTAGGGGAAGTTTATTCTTTTAGAGATGCTCTACACAGTATGTGACACCAATCTGGTTCCCTCAGGAAGCAGTCTCAGTGAATAACCCTGCAGACTTTATTAGGATCTCTGTCAGGGTCGACACTGTTGGGGAGGGGAAGGAGGCAGGGTTGGGTAGGAGAGGCTGTGCAGGGTCATAGTCACAGGATCAATAGTTCTGAACCTGGGATCCTTGAGTTGAGGTACTATGATTTGAATGTCTCCTCCAAAACTCATGTTGCAATGTTATTGCCACTTGGATGGTATTAACCAGTGGTATCTCTAAGTGATAGTTAGATCACGAGGGCTCTGTTCTCATGAATGGGTAAATACTGTAATCTTGGGAGTGAGTTCTGATGGGAGTGAGCTCCTGATGAAAGGATACGTTTGCCCCTCCTTCTTTCTTTTGCACAGATAATCACGTGCCCTTCTGCCATGTTATGTTGCAGCCCTTGCCAGATGCTGGCCCCAGGATCTTGTATTTCCCACCTTTTGGAACCATGAGCCAAACAAACTTCTATTGTTACCTTCTTACCCAGTCTGTGGTAATTTGTGATAGCAGTAGGAAATGGAGTAAGATGTAGGGCAACGAGATGGGTCTTTATGTTTCCGTATCATCCAGTCATAGGATGTAGCAGGCTGCCCTCAGGAAGGGGCAGGTGCTTGGGCTAGGTTGTCCCCTCAACCGAGAGCAAGAGAACCTTGACAACTGAGGGGTGTGAGTCAGCAGCATTCAAAGCCAGGAGTTCAAATGCTTACTCAGCAGTTCCTTAAGCTTTGCTGCCTATTGGAATCATCTTTGCATCCTTGGAAACAGGGGCCTGAATTCACTGGTCTGGGATAAGAACTGGGTGCTGAGTAAGAAGTTCTAGTGGTCTGGTCAATGCAGATTGGGGACAGCTGCTTTCAGTCTTGAAGATAAAATCAGAGATGCAGTTAAAAACACTTGCTGTAAGAGCTGGGCTGGTGGTGATGCCCATCTGTAATCCCAACTGCTCAGGAGGTTGATGCAGGAGGATCACAAATTCAAGGCCAGCCTTGGCAATTTAGAACTTCTCTCAAGGAAAAAAAAATTAAAAAAGTAAAAGAACTGGTGATATAGTTTAGTGGTAGAGTGTGCCTAGCTTCAATCCCCAATATTAGGGGAAAAAAATCCAGTAAGAAAAATACCATGTTAATAGTAAACTGTTTCTCCCCACCAGAGTAAAAGACTACAGATGTATTTTATTTTCTATCCCATATCTTGTAATTTAATATTTATAAAAAGCATAGAACTATTTTTAATGGTATATATTTCCAAAATTACTTATATATCTATATCCCCTCCCCCCAAATCCATCCAGCAGCTTAAAAGAAAAAGTCTGTAAACCAAAGAATGGTTATTCCTGGAATGTGAGATCATGAGTGATTTTATTTTCTTTCTTATGCTTATTTTTACTTCAATAATTTTTATAATGAGATTGTATCACTCTTATAAGAAATAAAAAAATAGCTTTTTTGTGTATCGGTGTGCTTGCCTGACTAGTTTTCCATCCACTCTCTCATCTATTTCACGTGAAGGATCCTTTGGCTAGTGATTCTTTCTCTGAGTCTTTCTTCCTGTTCTTATTTAAATAATCATGATTGTGTGTTAATTGTTGTATGCTTTACCAACTAGGAGCAAATAGTCCTTTCTCCCATTTATTACTCAACTGTTCATTTTTTTTTTTTTGCTTTAGTCATCATTATTATTTTTCTTAAGTAAAGGTTAACCTTTAGATGAGGTCTTTCTAAGCATGGCACCCAGCATCTACCATTATGGCTTTTTGATTCATCTATCGAATGGTAATGGATCCTCCAAAAATGTTGATATTAAATTAAATCGTTACGTCTGTGTACCTGGGAAGACTTTGAGGCTGTAGAATTTACCAGGTGGGTAGGATATGCATGGAGGAAAATGCATGGTAACACTTCCACAGTTGGAAGCTCTTTGTGGGTCTGACAAGTCTCATTTATCCCTTGGGGCCCTAAATTGGACTTCCTCTGAGGTGCCTGCCCATCCCGACTCTCCCAGGGAGAACTGGTGCTGACTTTTCCACAAGTTTATTATGGTTCCAGTTACATTTTATTATAATTAGTTGTTGATGTCTATCTTCCTGTAAGGCCTCCGAATAGCTCCCAACATGTCTCCCAAGGAACCCCACCTCCTGGAATTCATGCCCTTGATCAAAAGATGACGGCAGAGGTGATCATGGGCCATTTACAAGATTAGGTTATAAAAGACTAAGGTTTTCATCTTGGATGCTTCCTCTTGGCCCACTCTGGGGAAAGCCAGCTGCCACACTGTGAGAGCAATCAGCCAGTTTAGGTAGAGAGGTCCCTGTAGCTACAGTCAGTAAGAAACAGAAGCCGGCAATAAACATGCCTGTGAGCTTGGTGCAGATCTGCAGGTCTTCTGCTCCTTGAGTCTTCAGATGTTAACAGGCCCTGCCGTCAGCCGATTACAGCCTCCTGAGACACCCGGAGTCAGTCACCCACCCAACCGGCTCCCAATTCCTGACCCTCGGAATCTATGGGAGACAATACACATTTGTTGTTTTAAGTTCTGAGGTTCGGAGTAATTTTTCACATGTCAGTATGTAACAAATTCAGATTTTGGCACTAGATGTGGGGTGCTGATGGAGAAAAAGAAAAAAAAATAAACCCTGAAATGTGCTGGGGTCGTTGAAAGCCGCAGGCAGTGGGGAAACAGTAAAGATTGAGGAGCATTCAGGTAAAGGCTGGAATACACTCTTCATTGGAGTTTGGACTTTGAGAAGGCTGCCAGTGAAAAGTTAAAGGAAAATGAGAAAAATCCTATAGGAAATCAGAAAAAGGAGAATCCTTGTTATGTAGTGGCAAAAAATAAAATAACAAAAATAAAAATAAACTTAGCAATCCCATCACCTGCAGTATGTGGGAAGTAGAAAATGTGGCTAAAGAACTGATGACACTGTTAAGGAGATTTCTAGCCAGGCTGTTGAGAGTGCTTTTGGATTTTTTGCTGTTGCTTTTAGTAAAATTACAAGAAGAGAGAGAGGCTGAGAAAAAAAAAAAAAAAGAGTCAGGACTTGCTGGTTTTGAAGGTTCCCAGCCGCTCCATGTGGCACCTGATGTTAAAATTAAGAAATAGCTTCTGAGCAAAGATCAAATTCAGGACACTTAAAGGAAAATAAGTTCCAAACACGAAGCCAAGGATGTGATTGTAAAATCTTTTCTTCAGATCTTAAAAAAAAAAAAAAAATCAAAGATGGTGTCTTAGACTAGTACTCAGTCAGACCAAAAGCCCCCGCAAGGGATTGTTTGCTTTCCAATCCTCTGCCCAACAATACACTTCTAGGAAGTTAAGGACACTATATCTCAGTAGAAGTCCAACATAAAGAAGGCCCTATTACAAAGAGATTTGTGACTGTGGCCTTTGTCTGGTAAAATGAACCCTAAAAGGACTCACAGAAGTCCTACCAAGTTTAAAGAGTTAAACTTGAAGAAAACCCATTAGCTCAAAGTGAAAGGGCTCTGGAGAGAATAAGAGGAAGCTCCTTTGGAACACGGAGTGTCAGCCAAGAGGAAGCAGGCGGAGAAAGCTACTCAGCTGAAAGCCCAGTTACCTTTCGTGCAAAGGAGAGATGACCGAGAAGGTAGAACCAAGAGTCCAGAGAATGTGGCTAAGAGAATTATTCCTTGGCTTCCATGAGAGACCTAACCAAGAACCTTTTTCAGAACTGCTGTCCCCCATCTCTCCTTCATGAGTGAGAGTGTTTACAGTGTTTATCTTGTGCCTGTCCCACCATCATATGTTGTGTGTTGGTATTGGGACAAGACATTTGTCTTTTTAGCTGCAGGTGCCTAAAGGTCAGGAGGAACCATCCTTGAGAAGATGTCAGAGACTACCCCTGACAAGCCTCATCTGATCCTAGACCTGACTTAAAAGAACAGAGTCTAAACTTGAGGCTGATGCTGTAAAGGGACGAGAATTTGGGGGACTGTGGACGGGGTTAGTGTGTGTTGCACATAGGAGGGATTTGAATCCTTGGGAGCAAGAAGGTGAGCTGTGGAGGGCAGCCTCCAAGCCCCACCCCTGACTCCAGGGCTTCAGAGTGGCTGATCCCCTCCCCCTCTAAGTTATACCAGGGTTGGTCCATGTGCAATAGCGTAAGGTGGAAGTGAGTGGGAGTACACCACTCTCAGGATTAATAAAAGACCGCAGCTTTTGTTTTAGACATGGTCTTTTACTTCTTGGATCACTCATTGTGGGGAAAGCCAGCTGTCACAAGTGAAGGACACTGGGGCAGCTTTGTAGAGGCCCATATGGTGCAGAACTTCCAGCCAGTAGCCATGCAAGTGAGCTTTCTCATAAGTATACTTCCAGTTCCAGTCAAGCCTTCAGAAAATGCAGCTGGACCTACTGTTGGTCTGCAAGCTCAAGAGATGCTGAGTAGAAACAGAACTGCTATTGGAGGCCTGAGACTGCCATCCTTAGAAAGGCCTGCTGGCAATATTGGCTCTTGGTTGGGACCTGGGAATTTGGATTTAGACGGGAGGATCCCCGTAATTCCCTAGAGGTTAGGTAAGTGGCTCTGTGTGTTTCGACAGAAAAAAAAATTATTTATGCTGGATACCTGCTATCCATCTGGAAATCTGGAATCTGGATATGTTTGAGGCAGAAGAAGTATATCTGAGGCTGCCCCCAGCATAGATCTTGGGCACTGACTCTGTAATGAGCATCTTAGTAGACAACACTTGCTATATGTCGTCACAATGTGTTGCTGCAGGAATTAAACCCATCCTGTGAGATTCCATGGAAAGAGGACCCTTGGGAGCTTGTAGCTGGTTTCCTACTCAGCAAAGAGCCAAGGTTCTGATTTGGTTTAATAGCCGTTTGTTTTGCTGTAATGAATCATGGCCCTGAGTAAAACTGTGTGAATCCTGTGAATCCTCCTAGCCATACCTGAATCTGAGAGTGGGCTTGAGGACCACTCCCACCCCACAGAGACCCTCAGCCTGAAGCACCTAGATCCTCCCAGATTCTGGACTTTCAGAAATTGGGAAAATAAATGTGTGTTATTTAAAGCCACTGAGTTCTGGAATAGTTTGCAATAAGTAACTAATCTAGGAAGCCAGTCATTTCTCTTTCCCCAGCATCTAGCTTGGTGTCTGGAACACAGGTGCTCTATGGCTAGGATATGAGCTGAGTGTGTCCTCCAGAGGCTCATGTGCTGGAAGCTTGACTCCAGTGTGGCCACCTTGAGGGGTCAGAACCTTTCAGAGGTGGGGCCTACTAGAAGGACATTGGGTCATGAGACCTCAGGAATGGATTAATGCAGCTCTTTGGAGTGGGTTGGATCTTACAGGAATGAATTCTCTTAAGAGCCAGTTGGTGTAACTTGAGGCCACTTCACATGCTTGTCCCCTTCCCACTTCCCTGCCATGTTATGAGTCTCTTTGTCAGTGCTGACACCATGCTGTTTGAACCTTCAGGCCACCAGAATCATGAACCAAATGAATGTCTTTTCTTGATAAGATATCAACACAAAATGGGTGAAGATAGGTGTTAAAGAAATTTATTTGTTGAATGAATTGATGATGTTTCTGCTTTTGAAGAATTTTATGATCTGCCTAAGAGTTTTTGGGTTCATTCCTATTTGAATAAGATCCACAGGTATAAGAAATAATGTGTGACTATGGCTTTTCTCAGTTACTATCTTCTTGTATGTTGTGTGTGTGTGTGTGTGTGTGTGTGTTTTCCCTCTCTCTCTTCTATACCATGGTGATGCTAGCTATTCTTACCTTTGAGATACAAAGTTCTTCCTGCTGAAAAATTAATTACCAAGTGTTTCAGGGCTTTATAAGATATTTATATTTCCTCACTGAGTATTGCCTCTTACTCTATCATGTGATTACCCTGAGAAAAGTTCATATGAATGAACTTTTCATTATACATTGAGCCCGACATCCCTTACTTCCTCAATTTGTCTTGAAATAGACTTTTATACAAATATAGCAACCAGTCAGGCTGATGACTTTAATGTGGGAAAACCCAAAGTATATTCTAGGAGTAGACTTTTTTGAATAATTTACAATTTTTTCTTTTTAAAAAGTAATTTCATTAAAAGATGTGCATAGAAGTGTGTGGTTGTGCATGCACACATACACACACACACATATGCACACACACGTACCCTTCACTGATTCCCATGGCACACCTCTTGGTAGTTATTGGAACCTTTTCCCTCCTTTTAAATCTCCTCTGTCTTTGCACACAACCTTGATTCTTAGTTTCCAGGATCTCTCATGTATCTCCTTTCTATCTAAGTTTTTTTTTTTTAATTTGCTTTTCCCCTGGGGTCAGAGAATCACCTATCCTTTCCAGGGGTGCCTTCTCTACCTTTTCTAGGCCTGTTTTCCAACACATATACCATGGGCTTGATGGATCTTTCCAAAGTGAAATCCTTGCCCACTGGGGCATCATCTGCAAACTCCCCAGGACTATTTCCTGAGGGAAGGTAAGCTTTGTCCCCTTCCTTTCCTGCTTCCATTTTGCTCATGGTGCCTCCTTGAATTAGATTCTGCTAGTGGAATACAGCTTTGAAGGCAATTCTACAGACTGAACGTGAAACAAAACCCAGGAGTGTTAAGAAACAGGTGTGTGGGCATCTGTCACACTCTCTCACCTTGAGCCTCCCCCACTCTGCAGGCTTCCCAGTGGTCTCATCCCTCCCAGGGATGACCCTCTTCCTTTCTGCTGTGTCTTCAGTGCTCTGATGACACAGGGCAGTGTTTATGCTTATTGTGACTCAGGGTTTGGGGATGAAAATCCACTGGGATTTGAAAATAGTTGAACTTTGACTGATGCTATTCTTATGAAATTTAAGAATGTATATAAAGAATTTTTAACAAAGTTACATAGTCATATTTATAAAGTTAGAATATATGTGACTTTGAAATAAGTAAATATTCATGTATCAGAAGTGCATGCTCCAATTTTTGAGTGAGGAACACAACCTGAATGATCTGGAGACCAATAACAATTGTGCATCACTGGGCATTTTACAATTCAATATTAATTTTAAATATGTAATTGAAGTGACACTTTTCATTTAATTGGGCTTTTGATTTGGAGAGAACATTCTTAAAATTTAGATAAGTAAAAGTTAATAAATTAAAATCACAGTGATATGAGCACTCAGAAATAACAGTTATCAATATTTTGTAATTCCCTTCCAGCTAGTTTTCTAGATATACAAGCATGGTTTTCTTTTTAAAAAGGAAAGATGATGCTATATTTTTAATTTGTCTAACTTTTGTACATTGCTCATTCCACTTTAAAAAATATTGTGAACATTTCTTTTGATAACAAATATTTTCCCCATGTTCTAATGACTTTATCATATGAAGACATAAAAAAATTTGTTTAGATACTTAATTTGTCTGATGTTGGATTTTTAGGCTTTTTGGGTTTTCTCTTTCTTCTATTATAAACAGTTCTTTTTAACATATGTTACTAGTCATATTTTATGTATCCATGATATTTTCTTAGAAGAGACTCCTAAAAATGGTGTCTTCCTTTGGGAATTAAGGTGTTACCTCCAACTTCTGAATTAGGCAGCTTCCCATCACCATGACAAAAATATCTGAGATAATCAACTTATAAGGAAGAAAGGTTTCTCTTGATTTACTCACAGTTTCAGAGGTGTCCGTCCATGGTCACCTTGCCCTTTTGCTTAGAGCCTGTGATAGCACAGTGTGTTATGGCAGAAAGTATGTTATGGTGGAAGAAGACTATTTACCTCATGGCAGCTGGAAAACAGGGAGAGGAAGAGGAGAGGCCAGGGCCCCAATATCCCCTCCAAGGGCATGCATGCCCCAGTGACCTAACTTCCTTCCATTCCCCATCTCCTAAAGATTTCACCACCTCCCATTAGCACTACAGGCCAAGTACCATGACTTTAATACATGGGACTTGGGGGAACCGTCAAGAGCCAAACTATAGCAGTCTTTATGGGAATTTTGTGTGACAGTGAAGAGTTTGCACCAGAGTTTGAATTGTGACTTTGAGCAAGTTGTGACCTTCCTATGCTTCATTTCCCCTCATTTGTAAATTGGGGGTAAAAATAACCATATTGCTGGGTTGTTAAGATAATTAAATGACTTAATAAGTGGAAAGAAATTAAAAGTGAATGCTTTTGTATAAATAAACAAATATTTTTAGCAACTTTTTCTAGGATTGTTCCTTTGTCTAGTAAGAAATATTAATCATTAAGTAGCTCCTGCAAAAAGACAAAACAAACAAACAACAACAACCAACACAGTGAAGAGAATGGTCTACAGAATGGGAGAAGATCTTTGCCAGTTATTCATCTGACAGAAGACTAATATTCAGAATGTATAAAGAACCCCAAAATAGCAACAATAAAAAAGTCCCCAAGTAATCCAATTAATAAATGGGCAAAAGAGCCCAATAGACACATTTCAAAAGAAGAAGTACAAGTGTCCAAAAATATACTTTAGAAAACTCAACATCTTTATCCATCAGGGAAATGCAAATGAAAACTGCATTGTGATTCCATCTCACCTGTTAGAATACTGTTATCAAGAAGACAATATAACAAATGCTGGTGAGGATGCTGGGAAAAAGGAACGCTTAAACGCTGTTGGTGGGAATATAAACTATTACAGCCACTACAGAAAACAGGATGGAGTTTTCCCAAAAGACTAAAATAGAATACCATATGACCCAACTACACTACTTCTGTGTATATAGCCAAATAAACCAAAGTCAGCATATAATGGAAATACCTATATACCCATGTTTATCATGGCACAGTTCGAAATAATCAAGTTGCAGAATCAGCCTACATGGACAACAGTGGATGAATGAATAAGGAAATTGTGGTATAGACACATTGGAGTATTATTTGCCATAAAGAAGAAAGGAATCATATCATTTTCTGGAAAACATCATATTAAGCAAAACAAGCCAAATTCAGAAAGACAAATATGGAATGTCTCCCCTTATATGGAATCTAGAAAAACATAAAAGTAAAGGGCACTATTAAGAAAGGGGGTTAGAGATGGTGGAGGAAGGGAAATAGGGAGAGATGATATGATTGAAGTATGTTATATACACCTATGAAATTGTCACAATGATTCCCATTATTTTGTACAATTAATATACACTAATAATTAGAATTAAAATTAAAACAGTTTCTGTAAAATAAAGCATATTATGTTCTTTAGTAAGGTGAATGACATATGAAAAACTCCTTTTTTTTTTTTTTTTGGTGCTGGGAATTGAACCCAGGGCCTTGTGCATGTGAGACAAGCACTCTACCAACTGAACTATATTTTATATAGACTCCATTTTACCAGTTCTGATAGCCAGGAAGCATGAACACAACAATCTCAGTGGGTGGGGATGTACAGAGATAATGGGAAAAACTTGAAGATTTAAAAGGTAAATAGGAGCCATTTGATAGGAAGAATCATATATTGACAAATCTGGGAGAATTAAAAGTCTTGTTATAAAGAGGTTGCCATTTATTTTGTGATCAATGTAGTTCATCTACCACAGACTTGGTGAACTCACGATTTGCGCACTGGTCCAGCTTTTGGCCATAGCAGGCACTCGGTAAACAATCGTGAAACAAATAAAATGTTGGTGAGCAAGGGTGTCTGTGCTTTGTTGAAGGTATTGCAATGTATGTTGTAAAGACAATGAAAATGTTGTTTGCAGGGCTGACAATTGACAATAAAATTCCTGTCTGCAAAGCTGGGTGTTTTAGGCTTTCTCCTGATTACGTTGCATTGGAGGGGGAACAGATTCAGAAATAAGGTAGTAGGGCGTGCTCAAAGCGAATCCTTCACTCGATGCCGGTCATGTCCTTTAATTCCTCTGCCACTCCCATGTGTAAGTTCTGTCCTTATTGTAGCTGCTGGATCTGCTGATCTTGCTGTGAAAAGTGTTTCCTTTCTGCTGACCCATGGGGTTTAGTGTTTGATTAACAAGTTTCCCATTTTCTGAGCAAAATACCTAGGTAAATCCCCCATGGCTGATATGAGGATCTGCAGTAATTTACAACCTCCCTGTCAGAATGACACACTCTTTGTAAGGATGTGGTGTAATTTATGATACTGGCATCAACATCCAGTCGGAGAGTATTCTCAGTGCAGTGCCTGGACTCCAATATTGAATAACATTGACAGTCAAGGAAAGAATGACTTTAGTTGCTGCTGTTGAATAAAAAAAAAAATCAGACTTACAATAAATGGATTTTGCTCTCTTCAAAGTGGTGACCTTGGGATTGATGTAATTCTTTGATGCTACTATTGATGTTGCTATTGCTCCAAATATTTCCTGAATTCTTTTTTCAGTTGCCCTTAGAGTGTGTGGCAGATTCTTGTGAATGTTCTCCAGGCCGACAAAGGCTGATTCTGGGTAGAGGACTTTAGTTTTTGGAAAGTGTGAAGAATCTCTGGCATCAAGTTCAGCAGCTCAGATGGGTGATAGGGGCAGGGGGCCCTGGTTTTGTTCGACCCAGTATCCAAGGGTCTTTTAATTATGTCACATGAGACTTATACATTTGTTCCAAATGTGATCTCTTTTCAAAATAATGGTTCAAATGATGACATATTTCAAGCTTGCAGAACACTGTTGAATGTTATATGACAGAGAGGCAGGTTCTAGAAGCAACATAGGCAGATGCTTTCATTTTACTGTATTGTTTGTGCATGTTCTTTCAGCTTTCTCTTCCCCTTTGTTCTTTCTTGGAAAGGAAAGGTGTTAGATATTCCTAAAACCCCACTCTGCCCACGTCCGTCTCTTTCATCCACTTCCTCCTGTAGTTATATGTTGGCCAAAGTTGCTATGCTTTCAATCCCAGGTATGTTCAAACCTTTTTGGTGGGGGTGTTTAAAATAAACATAAGGGTGTTGTAAGCACCCTTTCTACATTGTTTTTGAGATTTATCCTTATTTACTTGTTTTTACTGCTCAATAGTTTTGGAGTATATGCATAAGTCAGTTTATTCATCTATTCACCTGAGAGGCAGTTACGATGGCTCCACTTCTTTGCTATTACAAATAATGATGCAATACATATATGTGCATATCTGTTTAGAAACCTGTACAAAGATTGCCTAGAGCCAGTACCTGGAGGAGAAATAGCTAGGTTCTTGGACTCTGCATGTCTTCAATGGAGTCTCCTCCTAAGCTGCACTCTAAAGCACTTGTAATTAAACTTCCATTACTATTTCCCCATATCCTTTTGGGTTTATTTGGTTTTTAATTTTTGCCAATCTGATTGGCATGGAATTACATCTTACTGTCTTAATTTGCATTTCTTAGTTTACTAGTGTGATTGAGCATCTCTCTTCTATACTCAATGGCCATCTGAGTTCCCCCTTTTGTGAATTACCCATTCATATCCCATGCCAGTTTTTCTGTGGTCACCGCTCTTTTTATTAATGATTTATAAGAATCATTTATATTCCAGATATTAATTCTTTGTCAGTTTGATGGACCACAAATACCTTCTCCTAGTCTGTGGCTTATGTTTTCACTTTTGTATGATGTCACTTATTGAACAGAAGTACAGATTTCTGTGTACTCATATTTATCATATTTGTCCTTTCTGCTGTGGACTTTGGGTGTGTTGTGTAAGAAATCCTACTCTACCTCAATGTCCTAAAAATAGTTTCCTATACCTTCTTCAAAAAGTTTTGAAATGCAATGTTTTGCAGTTCTCAGAATAGATTTTTGTATATATGTGACATGGACATCTACTTTTATCCTTTTTCCGCATAAAGGTACAGTTGTTTCAGTTACACATATAGCAGATATCTTCTCCACAAAATCCACATTCCTACATATGTGGGTGTTTCGTTTCTGGTTTTGTTGATGGTATGTTTAGTTGCTTCCCCTTTTAATTGCCTTAGGCTTATAGACTTAGGTTTTACATTATTTTTCTCCTGATTCCTGGTGGCAACTTTAGGCTCTTAATATTTTCAAATACATTTTAGGAATGTGGAAACCCTATGGATCTTTTATTGGGATTACTCAAATGTTTCACAGGTAAATTGTGAGAATTTGGCTTCTCAGATCCAGCCACAGTATAATGTTTGTTTAGCTCTTTCTTTAAGCCTTTCAATAGAATGTCATAGTATTTGCTATACTTTTTCATTCAAATCTTTGTTAAATGTATTCCTAAGTATCCCATATCCTTTTATCTGGCTAATAGCACATTTTTATTTTATCTTTTCTGGATATTGGTGTATAGAAATGTTGTTTTTGTATATCTTGTTGAATGCTCATTGATTTCTATGGTTTGTTTGTAGATACAAGTAATGTAGACAGAAATGTAATATTTTAATAATGAGAGATCTTAAATCATGTGACTTTTACTTTTTTTGTATTAATATACTAACCATTTGTTTTTGCAAATACAGATTTATTGAAACACAACCACATCCATATTATCTATGGCTCCTTTTGTATTACAATGGCAGAGTCCAGTAGTGGAGGCTGCCTCCTCCACAAAGCCTAAAGTATTTGCTACTGGGCCTTTGCCAACAGTTTGTGGATGGACTGGAGATGTAGCTTGGTGGTAAAGTGCTTGCTTCACACGTGTGAGGTCCTGTGTTTGTTATACACCACTGTGAAAAAAAATAGGCTTGTTGACCTCCAGCTCCCCAAAAAACTGTTGAGCAGAGTCAGTGTTAGTAAACTTTCCTTTCTCATTCCTGTCTTTAAAAGGAGAACTTAGACTAGGGCACCTGCAAGAATCATGCTCCTATAGTTTGTTGGTATGTGTCCTTTGTTGGGTTAAAAAAAAAAGGCCTTTTTTTTTTTTAATTTTTTATTGTTGGTTGTTCAAAACATTACAAATTTCTTGACATATCATATTCCACACTTTAATTCAAGTGGGTTATGAACTCCCACCTTCACCCCATACACAGATTGCAGAATCACATCAGTTACACATCCATTGATTTACATATTGCCATCCTAGTGTCTGTTGTGCTCCGCTGCCTTTCCCATCCTCCACCCTTCCCCCTCCCCACCTCTCCC
>NW_025999900.1:39474161-39612234 GCF_001458135.2 Marmota marmota marmota
AGCCGCTTAGTGCTTGGTGTATGCTCTGATAGGAGCAGGGTCAAAGAAGCAGCCTCCGCAGGCTCCCCAGCCCTGGGCCCGGGCGGTTCCGGGAGCCGGAACTCGGCCGCCCCACGCTCGGTGTTCGCTCCGATAAGATCAGGTTCTAAGAAGCCCCCAGGCACTGAACCCTAGCAATCTGTCTGCAAGCCGCAGGCGAATGGCAGCCTGAAATTACCTGTTCTATGGCTGAATGAGCTGCGGTCAGTCGAAAAGAGGGATGGTGACGTCAGCTTTCCAACATGGTGGCTGCTGGCCTCCTCTGTGGTCTGACCGGTGTGGAGAACCGAGATGGACCGCTTCCTTCCCCTGTCTCGAACCCAGAATTCAGCCCTGAGTACGGTGCTTGCACGGCTGGCAGAAACTGCAGTGCTGTATCCCTGCGTCGCTATCTCCTCGTTTCCCAGCGCGCGCTGCAGACTCTAGCCGCGGGGCAATTTGCTGAATAAGCAGTGTTACCCTCCGTGCGACAAACCTCTCATGTTTGAGTCCCCGTAGCCGATCCTCGTGCGATGGAAATCCTTCCTCCAGGTTCCGGAGCACCCCACTATTGCTGGAAATTCCTAACAAGATAGCCTTTAGCCGTCCTGACTTTTCATACTCCCACACAGTGAAGCAGCACACGGGGGCAATGCACTCCCCTCGCCGCCATCTTCCTCTCCCCGAAAATTAATTTTAAAAAATGTTAAATTCCCGAATGAATTTGACATTTGAACAAACTGTTTTCACTCAGTTTTATCTCTTCAGCTCCTCCATTATAAGAAACAGAGACAACTCAAGCTAGCACAGGAAGGACCTGTCGAGAGTATGACAAGGAAGTCATGGTGTCAAGAGGATCTGGGGACAGGAGCAGGAATGCAGGCTGGCTTCACAGGAACTCAAAAAAAAGGCCTTTTATTCCTAGATTTATAAAAAGTGTTTTCTTATTTATTTTTAAAAAATAATGAATGTTGATTTTTTTTTTTTTTTTGCAAATGCAGTCTTGGCAACTGAAATTGGCTTTCCTCTCCTTTTGAGCATGCTTAATTATATTCTCTTTTAACTTGTTCTATTATTTCCAGTTCTTGGGGCTAGAGTCCTCCTCCTGTTAGTGTTGTTTTATCATGTGTGAGCTTAGTGGGTTTGATTCTCCTGTGGCAAAAGCTGGAGCAGATCTCCCACAAGCCATGCTGCAGACAATTCCCACATCCATCACTGGTCCAGGGTTGGGGGCATATCTGTATTGTGGAGGAAGCCTAATTTCGATCTTCCAAATGTTCCAGGGGCAGAGGTCTGGGGTTTAAATTTTGTGAGTAAGTCTTCTGTTTTCCTTCTCTGAAGACAGACAGGCTAGCAACCTGAGCTTGGGAGGCTGTCTCTCAACGCCGCCATGGATGCTCTTGGAGGGACCTCATTTTGGGGTAGCAGCCTTCAGCCTTGGGCAGGCCCTGCAGGCTTTGCCTCTCTTCCCTACCTGCACCAGGCAAATTTTCCTTCCCCTGGACCTGTATTTATTCCCCCTCTTTCCCCTCCTCTTGATTTTTCCCTCCCTGACAGCAGACATCCTAGGTTGATTCCTGTGCTTACTTCTGTTTTTTAGTTGTTGCTTTATTTCTGGCATGTGATAATTTCTTCTTCTTTCTTGCAAATTCAGCTATGAATTTGGAAAAAAAAAAAAAAGAAAACTACGTGATCTTTCCAGGTGCTTGCAGCAGGTGTGTGCATGATGTCTTCATAGTTCATTGTCTTGCTGGAATGAGAGGCTACCCTCTAAATGTAATTTCAAGATTCAAAACAGAAACCCATTTGTCTTACCTGGTAATTCTAAGAGAGGATAATGATTGTGCTTATCTGTGAGAATTTGCAATTTTGCATGAATTTAAATTCAAGAAAAAATTGAAAAGCAGTGATTTAGGAGTGTCCAATGCTTGAAAAAGAAGCGGAAGGTATACTACTAGAAGTTCTTTGTGATCTGCAGGGAACAAATAGGGTCACATTGTTCTCTGTTGGCAAGATATTAGAGTAATATATCTTACTCTCAGGTCTACTAAGACATGTTTTAAGGACATATTGTCATATGTGTGGTTTGTGGAGGGCTACAGAGAGGCGATTTTTCTATCTTCTCTTGGTTTATTTGCTCATTCTCTGAAATCAAGGCAGACCTTCTGTAAAGATGGACTCGGTGGTCATGATATTTTTTGATTAGGGCTGAAGTGGCTGACATTTTAATCTCAGTTAATGGTTGAAGATAAACTCTAGGGGACTTCACCACAGCTCACCCTTGTTCACAATCTAATTTAGCAGCATCTTAATTTGAATTGGAAGACAGCCTTGGGAATTTGTGCTCAGTGCTTGTAAGAGTGTTCTGGAATGCCTCTTGTTACCCAATGGTACCTGAGAGAGGGTGCTTGGACCAGTTGTGGTTTCTTTGAGCCCTGACCTATCTGCAGGAGACTGAGAAGTGACAGAACTTCCGTCTATCAGCTACGTAGACCTGTGTCACTATGAGGCTTTGTTAATGACTTTGCCAAGAATCTCCTCAATGCACAGTAGGCACATTTGCTAGAGGAACTGATCTTGCAATCCCAGTCTATCTAGAGCAGTCAATTATGAATCTGCTAATTAGCTTGATGTTTGGTCTCCCAGTGAAGTGAGCTCTTATAAATTCTGCCAGAATCTGGTTTTCCAAACAGTCTAACAAGAGGATGGGGAAGGATTGGGTCAAAGAAAGCATTTCAGGTCAATTTTCTTTTAGTGGGAAACTTGCTTAGCCCAAGTACCTTTCTTTCCTATAACCAGAAAATGCTGTTCTTCCCCTTTATGACTGCTAGCCTGTACCCCTTTTCTGGTTTCTGTCTTAGCACTTGGACAAGCCTACAGCTCACGGTCTGAGGTGTGGCCTCTCCAGTCGGTGGGTCTCACTTCTCTTCTCTGCCCAGAAGGAGGCCACCATCTTCTAATCTTTCTAACTCCAGCTGCTCTGTTAACTCTTCCTCTTCTTTCTGGTGAGTCCGTGTGACAGTTCTCTAGGATTTGGTACTTCTCAGTTGTCTTTATCTCTTTACTAGTTTTTAGACTGGTAAAGAAATACAAAACCTGCAAATATTGATTGACCATGTTCCATGTGCCAGAACCTATTTAATGCATTTTAATAGCAATAACTGATATGTTTAAAGCACCTACTGTGTGGCGTCATGAGGAATGTGCCAGAAGCAGCCAGACAAAGGACATCTCAGCAACTCTTTTGTTACCTCACCTTGGAGTACTCTGACATGGACTCTGTTAGTCAGCTTTCTGTTGCTGTGACACAATACCTGAGAATAACAGCTTAGAGGAAGAAAGATTTATTTTGGGTTCAGTTTCAGAAATTTTAGTCCACGGTTGGCTGGCTCATTGTTTCTGGGCATGGGGTGAGGAAAAGCATCCTGGTGGAAAGGTGTGGTAGAGCAAAGTTACTCACATCATGATGGCCAGAAAGCAGGTGGGCGGAAGGGCTGGGGACAAGATAGTCTTCAAAGGCATACCCCTGAGAACTCACTGTCTTCACCTAGTTCCCACCTACAGTTTCCACCGCTTCCCAATAATATCTTCAGATTATGAATCCATTGGTGGATTAATCCACTGGTGAGATCAGAGTCTCCACGATGTAGTCACTTCCCAATAGCCCTTTGGACATTGTCACATTGGAGACCAAGTTGACAACACGTGAGCCTTTGGGGTATGTTCAAAATCCAAGTTAGAACATGTTGTGGAGGAGAAATGGAGTTGGGCAGAGGCTGACCAGGGAAGGCCTGTCTGGTGAGGGGAGCCTGGGAAAGGAAGAGTCCCCAGGGAAGTGAAGGAATGAGAGGGGTGCTGTCACAGAGGGAGGCTTCTTGTGCAGCTCTTCCCACCCTAGCCCTCTGCTCATGGGGCTTTTTCTCTCAGACCTGGCTCCAGGCCCACACCCTGACCATTCCCTCCTTTTTCCTTATCTAATTGTCAAACCTCTTTGACTTTCCTTTGAGATAGTTCTGTCAACCCTTCCTTTCTGCTGCCTTCTTGGAGAGGGAACTGCTGCCTGGCTGAGCACTTTGCCACCAGCTCCTGAATTCCAGAAGCTGCCTCCTTGGCTCTGGATGCTCTCCTCTCCGTGATCCGTTGCCACCAACACGCTAGGACACAGAGAATACTTTGTGCCATGCACTGGATCCTCCAAAGAGCTTCATGATGCTGTGACAATGACCATTGGTATTTTACAGAGGAGGAAACAAACTTTGTCAAGGTCACTTACGGCTAAGTCAGGATTTGAATTGAGGCACAGAGAAATCCATAGACTCCTGCTAGTCCCTGGCTCAGGCAGCTTCTACTTCGCTGTTTAGTGTGATCCAGACCCTCCTTTGATCTCTCACTCCTGTGCTCAGAATTCATTCATGCTTCCTATCATCTGTGGGGAGAAAGTCCACACATTTCTGAGTCATACACAAGATCTTTTATACTTGGGCCACACTTGCCTGTCTTCCAACTTTCCCCTGACATAACCTTTGGCCACTGTCAAATGAACCCCGTAGGTAGATAGCTACACCTCTGATCTCATGGTGAGCATTCTTTATTCCCTGTCCTTAAACTCAGTCCTGCTTTATGCCCCAGCTCAGACTCAACCTCTTAACTTCCTCTCTGTCCATCTGTCCATCCAGCCTCCACTCTCCATTAGAAGGGGTGTTCGAGGCCAAATTGATCTCAAAGGATGTACTTGGCCATCCTTGGATCATTGGTCATTCTTCTGGTCCTGATCACCAACTTACCATTCCCACCGATTTCCTTAGGACGTTTTCACATGTGATCTTAACTAGGGAGAAAACTTACACGTCCAAATGAGCACAAGTTTTCTAAGCAGTGGGTCTGGGGAGATATATTCTTATTTCACCGGAGCTTGCCAGGGCTCAAAACACCTTTGCTGGAGCTCCTGTTTCTAAATTGCCTTTCAGCTCCCCAAGAAAGTCAATTTCCTTTTTTAATAGCTGCAACTCATTTTTGGATTCAGGATGGCATGAACCCAGTCCAGTCGCCCATCTGAGCCATCTGTAGGGACTCCATTTAAAATTTGACTATTTCTCCATGTCACATCCGTCCTCAAGGGATTAAAACTAGGTATTCACTGGAATGTGCCATAGGAAATTCTGAAAATGTGACGAATGTCCAGGGTTGAAATTAGGAGCCCAGTGGGGCCTGAACACTGTCTTTATCTCTACCCCAGTGTCCTTCACCCCTCTGCGTCTTAGTTGAAGGGTAGGGAAGAATGAAGCCCAGAATGAAAGGAGAAACATTCAGAGGCAGTTATAAAGCCTCCAGAAAAGAAAATTAATGGCATCCTCTCCCTAATTTAAGGTTTCCTTGGGGGAAGACTGAGCAGGACATTTCATTTTTAAAATAGAATGAGATCTGGCTGGCTTCATTTGGAAAGATGGATGATGGAGGCAGGAGAAATAGGGTGGAAAGGAAGGCCATTTATTTGCAAGCAATTCTCCCCAGGTAAGGGAGAGATGTCACAGAGAGGGAGGTTGAAGGGCTGAGTGGGGTCCAAGTTAGATCGCTAACTGGGACTTTTTTGTTCTTTCTTCATCCTCTTTATTCGAAAGTTCTGCCAAAGGCTGGGGTTGTCGCTTAGTGGCAGAGCGCTTGCCTAGCATGGGTGAGGCACTGGGTTCGATTCTCAGCACCCCATATAAATAAATAAAGAATAAAGGTCCATTGACAATTTTAAAAAAATATTAAAAAAAGGTCTGCCGACAGTGAGTTCATTGAAAGCCACCCCTGAGTTTTACTCTACTTTGTACACCTAGCATTTAGCACTATTTTTTGGCACACAGTAGGAACTCAAGGATTGCTGGGAGAGGCTAAGGCTTTGTCATTTCCGTTCTGTCATTTCTGGTAGTGACCACTAGGTGGTGCCCTCCTAGAGCAGGAGCAAATGAGATCTTCTAGTGGTGAAGAACTGAAAGAGGCCCTAGGGTATCAGACTCCCCCTGCCACCACCCCACTTACGCATGCCCTCCTGCAGGTCATCACAGTTTCTTGTTCCTGATTTGGACTGTGCATACGGAATTCAGAAACATGGCTAGCACTGGTTTTCTTAGGTCAAGTTCCCAGGAGGGTCCATGGAATTCTTTCCGGAAAGTTTTCATTTTTGGCTAAACTCTGGGATTCGAAACCACTTCTAGCTAAGGTCTGCACTGTGTCAAGTGGGTTCCTAGCATTCCAGCTTCTCCTGTGTCCTTCAAGAGCACACATTCTCCCATTGGTTCCTTATTTTTCTGAAATCCTTTCACACCCAGCTTCTTCTGAAGCAGATGGGTTGCAGTACTGGGTACCCCTGTGTATTTTAAGCTTCTACCTGATGAACACCTATTGTTTGTTTGTGGTTTCTTTGTTGAAATTCTTAGCAATTTCCCACAAGATGGGCATAAATAAGGAAACCAGCTTGGTAGGCTCAGGCAGTGTGACAGTTTGGATTTGAGGTGTCCCACAAAGCCTGTGTAATGCAGGAATATTCTGGGGTGAAAAAAATTAATTATGAAAGCTATGTTCTAATCAGTGCATCTAGTTTGAATGGACTTACTGGTTGGTAATGGTAGGTAGGTGGCATGTGGCTGGAGGAGGTGGGTCACTGGGGGTTGTGCCCCGAAAGGTGCATCTTCCCTGTGGCCCCTCCCTCACCTCTCTGCTTCCTGACAGGAGTGGAGCAACACCCTTTCACCACGCCCTTCCACCATGATGTTCCACCTCACTCAGGCCCACAGCAGTGGAGTCAACCCAGCAGGGACTGAACCTCTGAAACCATGAGACAAAATAAACTTTTTCTCCTGTAAGTTTTTTCTTGTTAGGTATTTTGGTCGCAATGACAAAAAGTTGACTAACACAGGCAACTTTCCCAGAGTAAAGCACAGATAGATGAGTGGCAGAGGGGTGGGGTGGGAGGGAGGGAGGAGGACTCAAACGTAGAGCCATCTGCCCACAGGTCATGCTGTAATCTCTATTAGTTTATGCACAGTGTGGCTTAATGTGTCCATATTAATGAGATCCAGAGACAATAATGCAACAAAATTCAGGTAAAATTGAGTTTCACTGTGTGAGTAGGTACACGGAGCTCTTGGCAGGTTGCAGACAGTTATAAAGGAATAAATACTCAGCCTGAGGCTTCTTTGTGCCCACAGACCTAATTAAGGAGAGTAGAGATTCTGATTGTCCTGAGCTGGAGGCAGATGCTGGGTGAGACTGTAAGTGGCCTCATATTCTGTTTATTTGGACCAGAGATATGGAGTGTGTGTGGTTTGGGAGGAAATGAGTTAAATCCTACATAAATCTGGAAAGTGCTCCCCCCCCCCACCCCGGCCAGGACTAGACTCAGGCAAAAACAACAGAGTAGATGAACTTTACAGTGACCCTCTAAGCCCACAGAGTGCTCCCCTAATAGGGACAAATCAGTGTCTGACCTCTCCTTCAAAATTTATCTGTCTCATGTTTTAGGTTTCTACTATTGGGTAGGTCACAATGAAATGTTCAGGGTTAATCAGATCAACAGAGCAACATATGTACTTAGTAAATGGTGTTTCCTTGGGGAGAAAATGATCTAGCTAATTTAATGTATCTCCAGGCATGGGGGATTTTTGATGGTGGGCTGTCAGCCATGGTTGACCTGATGGGAGGGTGAAGGGAGTGGAAGTCCGGATGGTGATGGGAGCTGGGCTTAGGGAGGATTGGAGGAAAGGGGCAGGGGATTTGGGCAGGAGTGCCTCTGTTTTAGATGTTGCTCTGTGTTTTTCCATAAAGCTGGGCCTGATCATCTCCGGTTTTTGTGGTTCTTTGGGCCTTTCAGAAATTTTCACAGTAGCTAAACATGTGATGAATATATTTGAACAGGAAATGGAGGTTCAGGGAGACCATAAACTAGTTAATGACGAAGCTACAATGCAGAGCCAGGACTGTATGATAACAAAGCCAATCCCTTAACCATTGTATTTTTCCATGAGAATAGCATAGCAAACCTTAAAATAAAAGTTCTCACTGTCAGTGATACAGCAAAGAATCATTTATTCATTCAACAGTGAATAATCCAGGTACTGTAGAAGGCACAACGGTTATAGGGTGAATAAAACAAACGAACCTGATTGCATGAAGTTTACTTTCAGAGAATAACAGAATAAGAAGTTCCGGTCTACTTAGGAGCAACCTGGTGTTTTGCAGTCATGGTTACAAGTAGCCATCGGAACTAATTTTGAACCTGCTTATTTGGTCACAAATTTGATTGAATGCAAGTTGGTTTTCAAACTGATTGAACAGACCAGGAGCAGATCCTTACTTCAAGAAAGGCTGCCAGTCAGGGATGGACACTCTCCAGCCCATGGGCCTCTGAGTACCAACCCCACAGCAGCAGACTTACCTGAGCACCCACCTGATGTCAGTCTATGAAGACCTCTGAACTTTCCAAGACACGGAGGGTGGATGAACCACCCGTTCCATTTGGAGGGAGTCTTTGGTCAGCACGGTTTTCTCTCACTATGTGAGCATCCCATTCAGCCTTGTGGTTGTTTTGGTAGCCAAGTGGCAAACAGGTATACACATGTCAGGTAGTGTAAGGCTACAGAGAAACTAGCCCAGGTGAGAGGTTAGAGCAGGGCAAGTGGTGGTGGTGGGGATTGCTTTAGGTGGGAAGTTCAGGAGCACTTTATTGGTGGCACAACAAATGTGGAGAGACTTGCATGATTTGAGAAGGGTTCAGATAGTCATGGAACTATCTAGACTCAGAGATTTCAGAAGGAGAAAGTCTCCAGAAAGGAGAGGATATCTGTGTATTTGGGAAGGAGAAGAAGATGAAGCTGGAGAGGAAATGGGCAGAGTCTGATCCTCCAGGCCCTTGTGGGCTATGGCATGGTCAGGATTTGGGATTTTTGCTCCTTGTGTCATGAGAAGGCAGGAAACCACTCAGGGAAGGACCATGTCCTCCACTTTAAGAATTATCGCATGAGTGCACGCAGGTACGTGTGTTTTGGAGAAAAGGAAAGGGGTCAGGGGAATGTAGGGTCAAGAATGCCTCTTCAAGTCTTTTATTTCATGTCTTACTGGGTAAAATGTGCATGTTTATGTACTCACGCTAGATATGCAATTAGGTTAAAAGATTCTAATCTCTAAAGGTGTTTATGCCATTGAAAATGTGAGTCAGCACCTCCTGCATTGTGCAGCTGAACTTGCTCACTTTCCCACTGGGGATCCCAGAAGGAGGCGATTTTACTACCACTGAGGTAGCCCAGGGACAAGTGATCAGTGACTTAAAGGGTGTGGTTCTGGAGAGGTTGGTCACTGCATGGTGAAGCTGTTGTCATTCCAAGTATAGAGTATGGGAAGGTATATAGTCTGGGGCTGGAGTAGGGCCCCAAACTAGTGCGAATGCCAGCCCCAGTTGGAGCAGGGGTTGGTCTACTCTTAAAAATAGACACCCAGCTGTTTTTCTTGGCCAGTCCATGGAGAGCTCCATGTCTGCATTCCCCAATCATGACTTCCTTCCTTCCTTTCTTTCTGATGGGGACAGATACCAGTTAAAAGGGTGAAATGCTTCACTTTGTTCATTTTATAGTAGTTTCTTCAGCGAGATCACCTGAATGTCTTCTGTTGGGATTGCTTTTGTTTGTTAATTTTTTCATATTTTTATTGGTGCACTATAGTTGCACATATTGGTACAAGAGCATAATATAACACAATAATTTGGCCAACATTACTCCCTAGCACTTCCCCCCCTCCGTCCCCCTTTCCCAACCCTTGGTCCCTTTCCTCTACTGATCTCGCTTTGATTTTTAGGACATCCACCCCCACATTTCTTTTCCTTTTTTCTCTCTAGCTTCTGTATATGAGAGAAAAGCATATGACCCTTGACCTTCTGAATCTGACTTTATTCACTTACGTGGTCTCTAGTTCCATCCATTTCCCTGCAAATGCCATACTTTCGTTTTTCTTTATGGCTGAATAAAACTCCATTGTGAATATATCTCCACATTTTCTTTATTTATTCATCTGTTGATGGACACCTAAGCTGGTTCCATAGTTTGGGAATTGTGAATTGTGCTGCCGTAAACCTGGACATGCATGTATCACTCTTTAGGATAAATGCTGAGGAGTGGTGTAGCTGGGTTGTATAGCTGGGTTATATGATAGTTCCATGCCTAGTCTTTCAGGGAGCCTGCCTCCATACTGATTTACAAGTTAGTTGATTCTTGGAGCATGATTTAAATTGCTTTAGGAGACGAATGTCATGCATGCTCATGGTTTTCTTTGGGGACTGAGTGACTGTATGTTTATGCTGCTGGCTCTTGCTGACATTGACATTGAATTTAAGCTGTGAGATGACAAGGCCAGCTTCATTCTGTGTGGGTGTGTAGGCTTCTCTTTAATCCCTGGCTGCTTAGCTTTTATGGAAGCACTAACTCATATCAGGCTACAAATCTCTTTTTCATCACTCCCAATTACTAAACCTCTTTCTTCAGCCACGCCTCCAGACCGCCTTGGAGACTGCAGGCAAGTGCTTTGCTTGTTCACATTTGAATCCCAGCCTGCTTTACAGACAAACCCTCCCTGTGTTGGTAGCTAATTGCAGAATTACTGAGTACCAGTTACACTGAGTAGCAGGAAATAAAAAGATAAGCAAGAGGCACAAAAGGAATATGCTTCAATATAAGAAAGGCTCATGGCTAGCATCATGCCAAATGGGAAAAGCCGAAAGCTTTCTAAGATCTGGAGCAAGACAAGGATGCCCACTTCCCCACTTTTATCCAACATAATACTAGAAACCCTAGTTAGAGCCATCAGGCAAGAGAAAGAAATAAAGGACATCCAGAATGGAAAAGAGAAAGTCAGGTTGTCCCTGTCTGCAGATGGCATGAGTCTCAATATAGAAAACCCCAAAGATGCCGCCAAAAGACTATTGTAAGTAGTAAATGAATTCATCAAAGTTGCAGGATACAAAACCCAGCAGTGCTGCTATATGCCCATAGCAAATTATCTGAAATGGAAATCGAGAAAGCAAACCATGTATAATAGTTTCCAAAAAGATGAAATACCCATGAATAGTTTAACCAAAGAGATGAAAGATCTCTACAATAAAAGGTATAAAACATTGATGAAAGGAGTTGAAAAGGACACACAAATATGGAAAGATATCCTGTGTTCATAGATCAGAAGAATCAACATTGTTAAAATGTCCACACTGCCCAAGGAGATCTGCAAATCCAATGCCATCTCTATCAAAATACAAGTGAAATTCTTTACAGTACTAGAAAAAAAGATTCGAACATTTCTATGGAGACACAAAAGAACTGTAAATCGCCAAAGTCATCTTGAGCAAAAAAGAACCAAGTAGGAGGCATATCACTGCCTGCCTTCAAATTATAATACAAAGTTGTAGTGGTCAAGGATCTAGATGGTGTGGTGCCAAGCTAGAAACAGACACAGACCTGCGGAACAGAATAGAGAGCCTAGAAGGAAACCCATGGCTACAACCGAGTGATTTGACAAAGGTGCTGGGAACCTGCATTGGGGGAAAGGACAGCCTCTTAATAAATGGTGCTGAGAAAACTGTACAGTCCCATGCAGCAGAATGAAAGCAGACCCCTCTCTGTCACCATATAAAAAAAATCAACTCAAGATGGATTAAAGACTTAAATGGAAGATCCACATCTATGAAACTATAAGAAGGAAACATTGGTGAAGTGCTTCAGGATATTGAAATGGACAAGATTTTTTTTTGATAAGACTTCCAAAGCATAGGACACAAAAGCAAAAATGGACAAATGGGATCATATCAAACCAAAAAGCTTCTGTACAGCAAAGGAAACCACAGAGTGAAGAGACGGGCCACGGACTGGGGACAAATTTGCAAAGTATGAATCTAATAAGAGGCTAATATTCAGGACATATAAGGAACTCAACTTGATAGCAAAACAAGAAAACAAAAACCAAATTAACGATTAAGCATGGAAATAGGCCTAAATAGACATTTTTTAAAAAGAAGACACACAAATGGCCAACTATATGTGAAAAAAATGGTTAACATCACTAAGCATGAGGGTAATGTAAATCTAACCTCACTTCAGTAAGTATGCCTATTAAAAAAGACAAAAGACCAGTACTGGGTGTGGAGAAAAGGGAACCCTTATAATCTGATGATGGAAAGGTAAATTAGTACAGACATTATGGGAAGCAATATGGAGATTCCTTAAAAAATTAAAAATGGTACTAGCATATAATACCACAGTGTCTCTATTGGGTCTATATTCAAAGGAAATGAAATCAGTATGTTTAAGAGACATTTGTATATTCATGTTTATTTTGCAGCATTATTAACAAGATTCAAGAAATTGAAACAAGCTAAGCATCTACCAATTGACAAGTGATAAGAAAATGTGGTACATGTATAAAACAGAACACTACGCAGCCATACAAAAGGATGAAGTCCTATCATTTGTGATAACATGGACAAAACTGGAGTTTATTATGTTATGTGAAATAAGCCAGGCACAGCAAGACCAGCACCAAATGATCTCACTCATAGGTAGTGTTAGGGTCTGTAAACAAGTCAAGAGGGTGCCTGGCACTTTGCCAGAGGTTGTGGTTTGAGAAGTAACCATCAGCGAGCCATTAAGATGATAGAGATTCCTTAATGACTGATTGCTGTGTCTAGATTATGTCAATTAAGTTAAGCTGTGTGTAATCATTAAGATGATGAGGATTCCTTATTGGTTGACTGCTGTATATAGTTTATATTAATTAAGTTAAGCTGTGTGTTATTAGTTGGGTATATATACTTTTCTGTCCTGTAATAAAGCGGCTCCCACTCTATCAACCTTCACAAGTTCCTTTTCACTCGCCCCCCCGGTTATTTCGCCCAGCCAGACTGCGGCAGGTAGAATTTAATAATGTTGATCTCATGAAAGTTGGAAGCAAAATAGTAGTTAATAGAGGCTGAGGAGCATAGGGGGAGGAAGGTATGGGTTGATTAATGGGTACTGAGTTATAGTTTAATATGATAATAAGTCCTGGTGTTCTATTGCACAGTAGGGTGACTATAGATAATTCACTGTACCTATTTTTAATGTTTTCACCATAAAGCAATGATAAATATTTGAGGAAATAGTTGTATTTACCCATATTTGAACATTATACAATGTATATATTATTAAAACATCACATGTTACCCCACATGATACTTTTTATATATTAATTTTAAAAAGATAAGCAAGGAACTAGTGGAACTCAGAAGGTAGTCCTTGATTACTCTTTCCTCTCATCTAATACATCTTATAATCTTCTCTGAAAGGAAAACTTACTTAAACATACTAACCCTGTAGATAGTGACTTTTATGATAATAGCATGATAATATTACTCTTCAAAGTATAATAAATAACCTTTAAGTAAAATATCCCATAATGCCATTTCAAAGGACATGTATCCTGGAGTATATTACTAACGTGCTTTTTTTTTGTACAGAAAGACTCATTCTAAGGCTCTGTCTTTGCTCCCTTGTTGGGTATGAAAATCTCAGGTGGATAGTTGAAGTAGCTAGAGAAAATTTTAGTGCTTGTTAGGCTTCTGTGAAAATCTCTCAAGTTGGAAAATCATCATGGGTTGGCTCTCTGCTCCTTTGGGTCATCTAAAGAGTGAAAAATTAAGGTAGTCTTCTTGAAGTCTTTCCGACAGTTCATCATCTGTAGGTCAAATTGTAATTGAAATGTAACATGAAAAGAATTATAAAGAGAATATAGAGTCAAGTGGCTTGGGAGGCTGAGGCAGGAGGATTGCAAGTTCAAAGCCAGCCTCAGCAACTTGGCAAGGCCCTAACCAACTTAGAGGGACCCTGTCTCAAAATAAACAAAAATTTAAAAGGGGCTAGGGATGTTTCTCAGTGGTTAAGCACCCCTGGTACCAATATATATATATATATTCAAATTAAATTATCTGGTTTCTAATACAACTCTTGTTGCTTGGGTTTTGCTGATGAGTTAGGCAGGGTTGTATTTTGTTAGAAATTTCCTTACATCAGGAAGAGTCAACAGTGGATGGAGAACACGGGTTGAACATGGACATTGCTTATAAGAGACAGTGCACTTGAGAACAGACTGAGTGCCATCTGTGGCAGCAGCCAGTTTTCCATTGTCCCTCTTGGAATGACTGCTATAGGATCTATCTCGGAGGCCTATAGAAGAGTTTCAAATGTAATAGCAACTGCCTCATCCTTGTCACCCAAAGACCAAGATGTTGCTGGAATTGCACAAGTGCCCAGCAAGTATTGATATCAATTTCTTTTGTAACTTTGCCACATTAAAAAAAAAAAAAAACCCTAACCATAACCGTATTTTGATAGATCAGACTCAGTGTCCTCTGAATGTGCCTTAGATGCTCAGTTTCTTGAAGGCATTGGAACCTCCTGATGCTCAGTGATGTGATTGGCTCTGAAAGTTCCCTGGCTTATTCTGTTGGTTTTTGAGGTTGGAAATCTTCACAGAGGCTCTGCCTCTTGCACCATCTGTCTCCAGGGTCCGTAGGGCTCTCTCCACTGTAAGAACAGGATCTGAGCCGGGCAGTGGCATAGTGGGAATGTTTGCTGATTCCTGCTGACTTCCTAGTATGAGGTATGAATATGACCTGATGTGATACCTTAGCCTTAAGATAATCCCTGGTGGAGTGTCCTCTTCCTGAGTGGGATAAAAGACACTCTTTACCCTTTCCTTAGAATAGACAAAAGAGTTTGGGGTAAGAAAAGAACAATGTTCTTTGTTCTCAAGACAAAGAAAGGAAGGTCAAGTGCTTTTTCTTTCCATGAGGAGAACCAAGTCATTACAGAGCTGAAAGAGAATAATGGGTACCACAGTTAAACCAGGGGCTTGCTTTGAGGTGGAAGTAGTGATGGGATTTGCATTTCTTCCTTGAGGAGGCCAGCTGTCTCTTCTCATTGATAGAATGGGAGTTTGAGCTCCATGCAAAATATTCAGCCTCTTCTCTTTCTTTGATTCTTATCCTACCACTCCCTCTTCATTCTAGAGGGGTTTAGAAACAAAAGATTCTAAATTCCTTGCATTGTTTTGGAAGAAGTAGAAGTACCAATTAATATTAATTTTTAATAAATTAATGACACATGTTCTAATTGTTAGAATAACCCCTAAAAGAATAGTAAAAGACTGCATAGCTTAAATGTTAACAGTTTAAGCACAAGATAATTAAAAATTAGCCAAACAATAGCAACAAAGGCAAAAAAATAGGACATTGGAATAAAATCACTGCACACAATGTTAGACATACACACAAATATTTCATATGATATTAGGAAATTACATATATGAGTTACAGATGTAATTACATTTAAATGGGCTGATCATTGCAATTAAAAGACAGGGATTAAAAATCTTCAGGAGACATTTAAAAGACAATAAAATAGAAGTTTGAAAAATAACAGGCTGGAAAAATATGTCATGCAGATACCAAAGGAAAGCAGATGTAGCTTGATTGACATCAACATTGGTCATGTCATAGACATGGATGATTATGGTATTTTTTTAAATGTTATATGTATTCTCAATCAGAGTTCTTATAATTAGAAAAAATTAAATAACCATATAATTACTGGAAAGATTTCATGATTGGTTCTGAATTATTTTTCTGTTTGATAGTGATGTGGACTTTTTATGGCATCTCCAGGGGCCTTTCAACCATGATGTAAATAATATACCATTATTTAGGATAAGTGGAACATACATACTTTGTTCAAGCTATTTTACTCTAATTTTAAACATCTCGTATTACCAATATGTCATCTTAAAGTTGAAAGGGGTGGGGAGAATGGAAATCAAAAGTAGAGTCATTTTTCTTCTGTCACCGATTTGTTTTATTTCTAAGTAAAACAGGTTAAAGATATTCTTTGAATAAAAGATTTAACTTGATTCATTTGCATCTGATATGGATCTGAGGGCCTGAGTAGCACTTAGGTATTGAACTGAAAATCTAGAGAGGAAAAGAAAAAAGATCTTTAGTAACAAAAAATTTCTAGGGTTTGTGATTAGTTAACACAGACTATAAGACTCACAGTTTTAGGTTGTAAATATACATATATGCTTAATAGATCAAAACATTGATCAAATAGACCCCATTTCTCAGAAGAGAATGTTCATGCAGTGGGGTAGTCTCTTCTTTCTGGGAAACTTGTTTGTTTGTTTGTTTTTGATAAATATTAAATGATAGAGTTTATGTCTGGAATTTTTTTTGTGGTGACTTTCATTTTCTTTAAGGAATGTTAATTTACCCAATTGAGATAATCTATGAATGCTCACTTATGAGTGGATATGTAGGAAAAATTTCCAACCTATCTGTTGACAGATAATATTTTAATATTAAAGGATCTGTGTACTTATAGGCTTTTTCCTATGAATAAAATGCTTATAAAATATAAGTATATTCTTAGAGTGTATGATTTTTATTGTTTTTTAAAACAACTTAATTTGCATTTCCCCATACAGTAGAGACATCATCTATTTAGATACTGTAAGTTAACTCCCCCCAATCTTAGAGATTTTAAACAATACACATTTGTTTCTTGCTCATGTTACCTGTATAGCACGGATCAACAGGAAAACTGCTCATTCAAATTCAGGGACTCACGCTGACACTGTCAGGCGTTCCATTCATAGGCAAGCCTTCACACTCATCAAAGCAAAATACAATCATTCTAGTACTAGCGGTTAGTCTTCATTCTAGCAGGAAAATCACTTGCTTATATCTCATTGGTCAAAGCAAGTCACATGATCATGTTAACAGCAAAGGAAGTGGGCAAATGCAATCCTACCTAGGGCCAGAAGGAGGAGGACTGGAATATTTGGCAATAGTTCCAGGGACATTCTGAGATTGCCACTGAAAACATTTGAAATTTTGAAATGAGTAATATTCTGAATATTAGTTTACAGAGTTAGCACATATTTATATTTCAGTTCCAAAAAAAATTTTGGGGGGGAGGGGCGGTACCAGGAATTGAATTCAGGGGCACTCAATCACTGAGTCACATCTCCAGCCCTATTTTGTATTTTATTTAGAGACAGGGTCTCACTGAGTTGCTTAGTGCCTCACAGTTGCTGAGGCTGGCTTTGAACTCTTGATCCTCAGCCTTAGCCTCCTAAGCCAATGGGATTACAGGTGAGCCACCATGCCTGGTTCAGCTCCAATATTTAAAAGTAGAGTGGG
Organism: Marmota marmota marmota; assembly: GCF_001458135.2. Taxonomy (NCBI): domain Eukaryota; kingdom Metazoa; phylum Chordata; class Mammalia; order Rodentia; family Sciuridae; genus Marmota; species Marmota marmota. The sequence continues at coordinate 39,491,431 of NW_025999900.1, forward strand.
AATGGACATTTTGATGTGGTTACCATCCCTCCATGCTGTTGCTTTTTTTAAGTACTTGAGTTAATCCTTTTAGATTCCAAACTACATGAATGGCCCACTATGCATCTGCTTTGTAGTACTTAATTTAAGCCTTCACAGTGTAAGTTCTACATGGATACCACGCCTCTTTATTCAGTGCTGTGCTCTCTAAATGTAATGTAACAGAGGTTAAGTTTATAATAATGAAGAAACAAACCGGGAAAGGAGAAAGGGCTCTTTCAGAGGCAAATGGTAAAACTATTGTTAGAGGTTTTTAAATGCATACCGACAAGTTGTTTTCCAAAAGAATTATAGTAATGCACATGTCAATCAACAATGGTTAATCATTTCACCACCCATTGCCACCACTGATTATTTTTTCTAAATAGAACAGCAAAATAAATACTAGTTCAGTATTTTCAGCCCTGTAAGTGCATGTCTGATTATCAGTAAAATTGAGTATTTTAAAATACATTTTGGCCCTGTGGTGGGTGGTTAAAAAAATGTAACATTTGCCATCTTAAGTTTTAAGTGTGTAGTACAATAGTATTAGCTATATTTACATCATTTGCAATAATCTTTAGTGATTTTCAATTTTGCAAAATTGAAACTTTGTAACCATCAAACAGCAGCTTGACTTCCATCCCCCCACTACCACTGTGCTTGGCACACACATTATGCATCCTAAACATTTGACTGCTTAAGATACCTTGTATGACTGGAATTATACAGGATTTGTCTTTCACTTAGCATAATATCTTCCAGGGTCACCTATATTGTAGCCTGTGACAGTATTGCTTTCTTTTTAATGCTGAATAATACTTGGTTGTATGTATATGATGCATTTTCTTTATCCATTCATTCAGTTGACTTTAGTTTTCTTCCACCTCTTAGCTAGTATGAACAATCCTGTAATGAACATGAATGTGCAAATATCTCTTCAGGCTCCTGTTTTCAATTCTTTAGGAAACACACTCACTATGGGATTGTTGGATTGTGAGAATTCTATTTTTAATTTTTTGAAGAAACTCTACTGTTTTCCATAGCAGGTACACAATTATACCAATAGTTCACATGGTCTAGTTTCTCTATATCTTCACTGATAATTGTTATTTTCTCCTCCCCCTCTCCCTCCCCTCTCTTCCTTCTTCATAGTGACTTCCTAGCCAAGTAGGATATAATATCTCATTATGGTATTGATTTGCATTTTCTTGACAATGAGAAATTCTGAGCATCTTTTCATAAAATTTGTTAGCCATTTATTTATCTTCTTTGAAGTAATAGCTATTCAAATCCTTTGCCTATTTTCAAGTGTTTTGTTTGTTTGTTTGTTTGTTGAATTTTAATCAGGAGTTCTTTATATATAATGAATACTAACCCTTTACCAGATACATGGTTTGCAAATATTTTATCCTATTTTGTAAATTACATTTTTATCTGCTGATGGTTTCTTCTGTTTTTCTTTTCCTTCTCTATTCCTCCTCCCTTCCACTTGCTCCTCACTCGATTTCAACTAATCACAGGGTCTTATATAGGCTGGACAAGTGCTCTACCACTGAGCTATATCCCCACCCCTTTTTAAAATTTTATTTTGAGGCAGGGTTTCACCAAGTTGCCTTGAACTGGGATCCTCCTTCCTCAGCCCATGATTACAGGTTGTACCACCATGAGTGGACATGTGCAGAAATTTTTAAGTTTGAGGTAGTCTTCTTTGTCAATATTAGCTTTTATTGTCTGTGCTTTTTGTGTCATATCTAAGCAGTCATTGAAAATTCAATGTCATGAAACTTTTAGCTATGTTTTCTTCTATGAGTTTTATAATTTCAGGTCTTATATTTACATCTTTAGACCATTTTGAGTTAACTATTGTATGTGGTACAAGGTAAGAATCCCAGCTTCATCTTTTGCATGTGGATATCCAGTTTTTCCAACATTATTTGTTAAAGAGACAAACCTTTTCCCTTTGGGCAGGGACACCCTTATTGAAGATAATTTCACTGTATACCTGATCTTTGAATTCTGGGCTCCCTATTCGGTTCCATTGATCTATATATCTGTCTTTATGCCACTACTCTACAATGTTAATTGATGTAGCTTTGTAATATATTTTGGAAATAGGAAATGTGAGGGCTCTAGCTCTGTTTTTCTTTTTCAAGAAAGTTTTTGCTATCCTAGGTGCTTTGAAGTTCCATATCAATTGTAAGATTTTTTTTCTTCTAAAAGGACTAATTTATTTTTGGTAGAGATTGCATCAAATCTGTAGGTTATTTTGAGTAGCATGGATATTTTATTAATGCAAAGTCTTCTGATCTATGAATATTTCTTTCAATTTATTTGTGCCTTCCTTAAATTCTTTCAGCAATGTTTTGCACTTTTATTGCACAAGTCTTTGCTTCCTTGGTTATGTTTATTCCTAATTTTTTTTTCTGTTTTGGATGCTATTGTAAATAAGATGGTTTTCTTAATTTTATTTTTGGAATGTTTTCTTAATTTTATTTTTAGAATGTTTATTGTTAGTACGTAGAAACACAACTAATTTTTTCATCTTGGCTTTGTGCCCTGCTATTTTGTTGAATTAATTCTAATAGTTGTGTGTGTGTGTGTGTGTGTTCTTTAGATTTTGCTATGTATAAGATCATGTTATTGTGAAGGGAGATAATTTTGCTTTCGCTCCAGTTTGGATGCCATTTATAGTAGTCCTCATTATCCTGTGGTCTCATTTTCTGAGGTTTTAGTTACCCATGGTCAACTGTGGTCTGAAAATATTAAATGAAAAATCCCAGAAATAAATAATTCCTAAGCTTTATATTTCATGTTGTTTTAAGTAGTGTGATGAAATCTAATGTCTTCTGTGCTTTGTCCCACCTGAGTCATGAATCGTTCTTTTATTTAGTATTGTCATGCTAGTCAATTAGTAGTTGTCTTGGTTATCAGATCAACTACTGTGGTGTCATGGTACTTGTGTTCAAGTAAATTATATTTTAATTTGTAATGGACCCAAAGAATAAGAGTAATGCTTAGGATAAACCAAAGAGAAGTCATAATGATTCCTTTAAGTGAAGAAAATGAAAGTCTTGACTTAATAAGGAAAAAAAAATATGCTGAAGTTGCTAAGATCTATGGTAAGAATGAATCTTCTGTGAAATTGTAAAGAAAAAAAAAGTAAGTCTGTTTTTGCTATAACACCTCAAACTGAAAGTGTTAGAGTCACAGTGCATAATAAATGCTTAGTTAAGATGGAAAAAGCATTAAATTTGAATGTGGAAGACATGAGCAGAAAATGTGTTCTGATTGATGGCAAGGTTATGCCAGAAAGCATTGAACCTATACAAAGACTTCAGCAAGGATCCCCTGAAATGAGTGGCAACAAGCCATTTACTATAAGTAAGGAGTGACTACACAGATTCAGGAATAAATTTGGATCGAGAAGTGGGGGAGGGAAGGGGAGGAGAGGAGAGGAGAACATGAAAACAAATGTGAGCATGCATATACATGCATTCACGTAAATTTCCTCATAGTATATTGTTATAATTTTTCTATTATTATTATTAATATATTGCGATGCCCAATTTATAAATTAAACTCTGTCTTAGGTATGTTTACATAGAATCAAGCAGTATATATTTGTTTTATTACTATCCGCAGTTGCAGGTATTTACCGGGGATCTGAGAATAAGGGGGCACTGATATTATTCCTTTTCTTGTCTAATCGCTGTAGCCACGACTTCCAATACAATATTGACTATAAGTGGAAAGTCTATACATTCTTGTTTCATTCCTGACTTAGAGGAAAAGATTTCAGTTTTTCACCACTGAGTATGACATTAACCATGGGCTTTTCTTACATATTTTCTTACATGTTGAGGTTATTTCTTCCCATTTATAGTGTGTTGTTTGTTTTTATCATGTATTATTTTTATCATGTATTATTTTTTTAATCTATTTAGACCACCATGTGAGGTCTTTCTTTTTTATTTTTTAAAATTCATCCAGCCACTCTATGTCTTTTTGTTGGGGAATCTAATTCATTATCAGTAATAAATGATAGGGAAGGACTTATTATTGCCATTCTGTTACTTGCTTTCTGTATGTATTATAGCTATTTTGTCCCTATTTTCCTTTCTTATTGCCTTCTTTCATGTTTGGTTAGGTTTTTAGACAGTGACATGCTTTGATTCCTTTTTCCCTTTCTTTTGTACATCTTTTATAGTCATTTTCTTTGTAGTTGCCATGGGATGACATAAAACATCTTATAGTTATAATCAATCTATTTTAAATTGATAACAGCTTAACTTTAATACATACAAAATATCTGTCCTCTTACATCCTTGCCCTACTTAATGTTATCAACTCCACAAATTGTGTTTTTTGTATTATGTATCTATTACATAATTTTATGGTTTTCTTAAATTTTTATCCTTAAAAAACTATATTGAAATTAAAGGTTATTTATGTGCCACCAACATAGCATTTATAGGATTTAAATAAATCTATCTATTTGCCTTTACTGTAGAGCTTTATATTTTTACTTGTTTTAAGTTGATGTCTAGCATCCTTTCATTTAAAGGACTCCTTTTGGCATTTCTTACAGGGCTGGAAGGTCTGGTGGTGATGAACTCTTTTGTTTATTTGAAAAAGTATTTTTTCTTCATTATCGAAGGACAGTCATTTTGGACATAGTATTCTTGGTTAGCAAATTTTCTTTTAGCAGTTTGAGTGTATTATCCTACTTCCTCCTGGCCTATAAGGTTTCTTATCGGAAATTTTCTGATAATCTTATGGGAGCCTCCTTATACAAGATGAGTCACTTTTCCTTGCTATTTTCAAGATTTGCACTTTGTCTTTGATGCTGATAGTTTGCAAATAACATGCCTCAGTATAGGCTCTTTGGATTTATCCTACTTGGAGTTTGTTGAGCTTTTTGAACTTGGATGTCCCATTTCTTCTCTACATTTAGGAAGTTCTTAGTCTATAAGACTAACTAGAATGAAATACAATGACTCTTCTTACCTGTTCAAATTCCACTGTTGTTGGCTTTATTCATGCTTGCCTGGGGATAATGTATCTTCTTTCCTGGTTCCTTAAGGTCTCATAAAGACTTAATTTTTTTCAGATAAGTTCTCTGCTGATTTCTCATTGTATTCTCTTTGTAGGACTCTCATAATGCATACATTGGTGTGCTGGGTGTTTTAATCATTTTGCTTCTCTGACTGGAAACTTTCAAAACACCTGTGTTCAGATTCACTGATTACTTATTGCTCTTGATGTAGTCTGCTACTGAGCTCCTCTTATGTATTTTTTCAATTTAGTTATTGTATTCTTCAGATCCAGATTTTGAGTTTGTCCTTTTTTCTTATTTCTTTTTGTTGATGTCCTCATTTTGTTCTTTCTTCAATTTTCTGATCCTGTTTAATTGTCTGTGTACTCTTATATCTTATTGAGTTTAAGATGGCTGTTTTTAACTTTTTTATCACTTAATTCATATATTATATTTCTGTTTCTCTGGTTAGTTTTGGAAATTTATTTTAGTCTTCTTATTGAGCCATGTTTCCTTGTTTCTTCATTTGCTTTGTGATTTTTTTTACTTTAATTTGGGCATTAAAACAAACAAAATAAAACAAACAAACAAACAAACAAGCCCAGTTCTCCCAGTCTTTATGGGCTGGCTTTGTATAAGGTAATACCTTTACTGGTTAGCCTGGCCAGAGATTCTGAGGTTCTTTCCTTTCCTGGAGAGGTGTTGTCTTGTAAGTGTAATTTCTCAATTAGTGAGGCTTGCCAAATTTTCAAGCTTGTAACCCTATTCTCCCTCTAGTATTGGTCTTCAGTACTGAGTTCTCTGCTAAAGCCACAAGCTACCAACTAAACCTTTGTTGTCTGTGGCCTCCAGGCATCCAAAGTATATCAGTTCCCCCATCATAATTCTGGGTGGGACAAGAGAGAAATCATTCGCTTATGTATCCTCCTGAAAATCTAGAATATTGGATAAATTTTCCAGTTCTCTCTTTAACCGCTAAGGGAGAAGCCTGACTAGGACATTTTCTCCCAATTTCACTGAGCTGTGCTAGTGATAGGAAAGGCTAACTAGAATGAAATACAATGACTCTTCTTACCTGTTCAAATTCCACTGTTGTTGGCTTTATTTATGCTTGCCTGGGGGTAATGTATCTTCTTTCCTGGTTCCTTAAGGTCTCATAAAGACTTTTTGGACTGTGTATTGTTGGTAATTCAGTGTCTTTGTGGAAGAATGAGATTTGAGGTTTTCTGTTCTGCCATCTTGCTTAAAAAATATATCTATCAGTGTATGGCAGTGGAAAGGCCTTTGTATTGAGGGACAGTAGATAAAGACTCCCCATCTTTTTTTAATGAATAATGGTAGCACTACTGCTATATTATAAAAAAATTAAAATGATACTAGAGTAGAGATTATAGTAGCATATTTTTCAGCAATAAAATCTCAAGTAATTTATTCTTTATCCTCTTCCTACTCTCAGAGATTTAACAATAAGGAAATTTCTTTTGACAGTTTTGCAATCATCAACACAATAATGCAGAATGTAAATGTAGACTAATGCTAATGTGTTCAACCTGTTTAATGACTTAACATGTTGGAGCATTTCCTTCATTTTTTGTATGTATCTGTATAATGTGTTCAAATTTATATATCCTTAAATATTCTCTGTACACAGTGTGTTTATTCTGTGATCACCCAGTTATATATAATGAATTTTTTATTCCATGTGAAGCAGTTAGTGATATTTCAGCAGGTACATATTGTCCTAACATATGGCTATGCCATACCTTATTTAACCGTGTAAGCATATCCTACATTTCTATTTGGGAAAGTTATTATAAATGTGGGACTATGAATATATTTGTAGAAATGTTATATCCTTTTAAAATGTGCTATTTCCTTCAAATATATTGCTGGAAATGGAATTTATAGGTCACAGAAGGTATGGACACGAATGGTTCTAGAAATTTTTTGTCCTTTACAAAGTGCTTTTGAACAATATGTGATGATATTTGTTACATTGCTTTTGTTCCTTATGAGTATTATATTTAAATTGTTTTTCATCAACTTGACAGGTAAAGACTATATTGCATTTTATTTTATATATATTTTTAATTATTACCAGGGCTGAGCAATATTTAATTTTTATGTTAATTGTTCTGCATTTGTGGTTTGCTTATTCTTATCTACTTCGTCCTTCTTCATGTTGGAGTATTGAAAATTTTTCTTTCAATTTGTTTTGTTTTTACTGTTTATTAAAGGTATTAATACTTTTTTTAGCTTTTTAGGAAATAATTTCCCCTGATTTATGGTGTATATATGATATTAAGTTTTGTCTTTCTAAAGATAAAATCTGGGACACCAAACTTTTTATTTTGTCAAATTTGCATTTTTATTTTGTAATTTCTCTCCTTTGTTATTATACCTGTAGTTATTATTTTCTATCAGATATAAGATATTTTCCAGCTAGATTTTCTCTTAACTTTCTTGGTTTTTAACCTATACCATTTTCCTTCTCCCTGAAGATTTTTTTTTTTTTTCACTACAGAAGGAATTTATTGGCACCCAGGCTTCCTAAGCCTAGGGATACCATAGGACATGTGTGTCTGGAACCACGCAGCAAAAGATGTCACTAGCCATATGTTTTTCCCTCTCACAGCAGGAGCTCCTAGAGGAAGGGGGCAGGTCCACTCCAATGGGTCAGAACTAGGTCTTGGAGCCTGGCCTGCCTGGTTCTGGGATGTGCTATGGGAACCACGCAGGAGGAGAAAGGGAACAAAACAGAAAAGTGAAGGGTGGAGGGCTATTTGGTTTTCCAATTCCTGAACATTTAGATTAGTTCCAATTTTTATTACACATGGTATTACCAAGTTTTGACTCCCAAGGCCGGGTCCTCTTTCCCTCCTAGAATCATGGAACTAATAACAACACTGAGCAGTAGGGAGACGTTTCTTATGGGCCAAGAACCAAAGTGGGGGATAAACTCACACATCAATTTCCTGTCCCCCTGGGGGTTGGGAGGTTATAGATGTGGGGTGAAGGAAATGAGGGGGAGAAGTGGCTAGTAAAGAGGGGAAGTAACCCTGTCTTTTCTTGGTAGAGGTGGATGCTTCCTTGTGGCTGGGAATTCAGGCGTGCACTCTATCTATCTATCTATCTATCTATCTATCATTGGTTCTTTTTAGTTAAATATGACAGTAGAATCCATTTTTATGTAATTATTAAAGAATGGAACATATCTTGTTCTAATTCAGTCCCCAGTACCTCTCTTTCCCTCTCTCCCACCCCCTGCTGCCTTCCCTCTAATAATCTTTCTACCATTTACCCATAGTTTTTTTTGGTTTCTTGTGGATGTACACAATGGTGAGATTCACTGTGGTATATTCACATGTGTACTTCAGATGGTTATGTCAGATTCATTCCACTGTCTTTTCTTTTCCCATCCTTCTTCCCTTCCCTTTATTCCCCTTTTTCTAATCCACTGAACTTCCCTGGAGAACTTTTTTTTTTTTTTTTTTTGGTACCAGAGATTGAACCCAGGGTGCTTAACTACTGAGCCACATCCCCAATCATATTTTTATGTAATTTAATTAGAGACAGGGTCTCCCTGAGTTGCTTAGCTTTGCTGATTTGCTGAGCCTCTCTTTGAACTCTTGATCCTCCTGCCTCAGCCTCCGAGCTGCTTGGATTATAGGACTCCCTGGAGCACTTTTAAGAACATTTTTGGAGGATAAATCTGATGGCAATGAGTTCCCTTAGTTTTAGCTTCTCTGAAAGTCATTAGTTTTTCTTTACTTTTGAAGGACAATTTTACTGATTCTAGAATTTTAGGTTGGGAGAATCCACCCACCACCCCAAAACTTTAAATAGTTCACTCCACTCTCTTCTTGCAGGGGCTCTTGATAAGCAGTCTAGTATAGTTTTATTCTTGTTCCTCCTCAGGTTGGATGCTTCTTTATGGCTTCTTTCAATATTTTTCTCTTTGACTTTGATTTTCAACAATTAGAATATGATAACCTCGGTGCAGATTATTTTTTCCCCTTCATTTATCCTGTTTGGTGGTATTCTGTAAGCTTCTTAAAGTAGTGTTTTGGTGCCTGTTATTTATTTGGAAAACTCTTGGTCATTATTACTTTTGCATTTGCTTCATTCTTTTTTCCTCTTCTGGTGTTCAATTACAAGTATCTTGTAGCTTTGAAATTATTTCATAGTTCTTGGATGGTTTTTCTTCTTCTTCCTCCTTCTCCTCCTTTTTCTTCTTCCTCCTCTTCTTTTTCTCCTTCTCTCCTCTTCTTGCTGCTCTTCTTTTATTCTTTTATCCTTCTTCTACCCCTGCCCATTCCCTTTCCCTCTCCTTTGCATTTCCATTTGAGAAGAGTCTGTTTTATTTTCAAGATGGCGGATTCATCCCTCAGCCATGGCTAGTCTTGAACTCATTAAAGACATTCCTTATTCTGTTTCAATGTGTTTTGTTTCTGGCATTTCCTTAGGTTCTTTCTTGGAGTGTCCATCAGTCTTCTGATATCGCCCATCTTTTCTTGCACATGTTCTACTTTTCCTATCAGTGCTCTTAGCACATTGTAATGGTTAATTTTTGGTGTGAATTGAACTGGGTTAAGGGACACCCAGATAACTGTAAAGGGTTATTTCTGGATCTGTATATTAGGCTGTTGCCAGAAGAGACTGACTTTTAAGTTGATTGATGGAGTAAGGAAGATTCACCCTCATTCAGTGTGAATGAGGTTGTATTCATTCAGATGAGGGTCCAGATAGAACAAAAAGGGAGAGGAAAGGCAAATTCATGCACTCTGTCTCTCTCCTGTGGCTGGAATGCCCATCTTCTTACCATGGAAATAAAAAATTTAGATTTGATGGGCTTTGGATTTTGTACCAGCAGCCCTTTCTCCCTCAGTTTTTCAGGGCTGTGGGCTCACACTGAGAGTTACACTGTCTGTGTCCTTTCTTCTCAAGCCTTTGGACTTGGACTAAGCCGTATTCCATGTCTCCTTCATTCTCCAGTTTGCAGATGTCATATTGTGGGACTTCTCAGCCTTCATATTCACAGCAGGCTACTGTAATGAATCCCTTCTATCTGTCTATCTTACATATGCTATTGGTTCTGTTTCTCCAGAGAAACCTGACTAATACACATATTAATCATAGTTATTTTAAATTTCCTAATAGTTCCAACCTCTGCCTGATGTGGATGATTGCTTCGTCTCAAACTGTGTTTTTCTTGCCTCGTAACTTTTATTGAAAGCTGAACAAAAATGGGTTAGATAATAGATCTTCAGTTTGAGGATTTATGTTAATCTAGAGTAGATTAGTCATAGACTAGAGGTGGCCTGTGCTTAATGTTTGCTGTAGCTGCCGGTGTCAGAAGCTTTAAATTCCTTTATTGTCTTTGAGTTTCCTGTTATTTGGGGGATTCTCTAAGAACTCCATAGGTAGAGTCTTACAGCTCTTTCACCTATAATTTACTTAACCTATTTACATAATACTGACATGGTGTGGTGCTTAGTTATTGAGAAGGAGAAGCGTTCTATAATCTTAGGATTAAATAGAAGTCTTTTATTGGCCCTACCATCTTCACAAGGGTTTCTTAGCTTTATTTTTTAATTCCCTTAGATGAGCCAGGAAGGTTAGAATAGGAGAAATGTCCTTCCCTCAAATATAATAAGACTCGGATAAAGTCTGTATTCTCCTCTGGAAAGTACACCTTTATTATTGAGATTCCTTTGGGATTTCACAGTGGCTACCATTATGGACCAAATATTTATGTCCCCTAGAATTCATCCAGTGAAGCCCTTATGATACTTGAAAATGGGGCCTTTGCAAGGGTAATTAATGTTACATGAGGTCATTTGGGTGGGGCCCCGATCTAATGGGATTAGTGCCCTTGTAAGAAGAGACTCCAGAGGGTTTGTATGCATGGGCATGTCCCCTCACCCCTACCACACCATTTCCATGTATGCACACACAAGAAAAGTCTTATGGGCCCATGGTAAGATAGCCTTCTGCATGTCAAGAGGAGGGCCCTCCTCAGAATCTGACCATGCTGGCACCCTGACCTTGGACTTCCAGCTTTCAGGACTGTGAGAAAACAACTTTCTGTTGCTTAAGCCACCCAGTCTATGGTGTTTTGTTATTGCAGCCTGAGCTGACTCTTCCACTCGGTTAGAGCCATGAGGGGATCTGTGAGGTTCTTGGAGGTAAGAACCTCCAAGTGTGAGGGTCTCCCTAAGACTAAAGCCCTCAAGAAATTCTCATGCCCAAGCTAGTGTACACTACCTCCATTGTTTGGGAAAAAAATCCTCTTCAAAAGTTCTTGTCAGCTTATGGCTGTAGCAGCTTCTGCTCCGGGAAGCAGATCTCATTTATGACTCACTGGATTTGCCTGCCTGTCCAGATTTTGGAGTGGCAATTTGCCCTGAAACCTCAGTTCTCCTGTGGGTCCAAGAAAGTCACTGGAAACTTCTTGATGTAAGAATGGAAAAGGTGACTTTTAAACTCTTTCCATGTCAGGGCTGAAACTGAAAGTCTTTTATGTGTTTTAGGTTTGTTTTTTTTTCCCTTTGAGTTTCACAAAGTATTTAATGCTGTTCAATAAGAAATATTTTGAATTGACTCAGAAATTACTAATTAAACAATCCATCTCTTTCTCGGTGATATATGATGCTTCCTTTATCACATTAAACACACATACATTTTCTTTCATTTGTCTCAGCATTTTTCAGTACTAACTTGTTCTGGGTTCAGTCTTTTTTTTTTTCCTTGCCCCGAAGTCATACCATTTTAATTTTTTATTCTTCACAATATATTTCATCATGAGGCAGAACATATATTCCCTTGGGAGTTCTTCCTGTAAATCTTTCATTCTCCACTAAATATTAATCCAGATAAAAGTGGTCATTTTTTGTTATCTCCTCTAACCTGAATCTCCCCAAAGCAATCCCACTGGGATTTTGGTCAGAACTATATTAAGCCTATAACATAACATGTGAATGATTGTCATAATATTATTCAAGTTCTAAAACTTTCTATTGCTTTTGAAAAAATATAAAGTTTTTTTTCATATAAACTACATTTTTGGATTTGCAGAAAAAGTTTTGAGGCACAAAGAATCCCCATATACCCAATTTCTCTTATTATTGATATTTTACAGTAGTGGTATAATTAGTGCACCAATATGAGCCCACACTTCACTCAGATTTATTTAACTTTTTCCAATGCTCTTTTTCTATCCCTAGATCCTATCCAGCATAATAGTATTATATTCAGTCATCATTTCTCTGTGTTCCTCTAACTACAGTAGTTTCTTAGACTTTCCTTGGTTTGATGACCTTGGTAGTTTTGAGGAATGCTGTTCAGGTGTGGAATTTCTCCCAAAGTTTTTTTTTCTTTTTTTTCTTTTTCTTTTTTTTTTTTGGTGTTTTTCCCTTGATTGGATTGGAGAGACAAATTTTTGGTAGGAAGGACCATAGTGGTATAAAGCCTCAGCCCTTACCAGAAGTATACATACTTTCAACATGACTTATCCCTGTTAATGTTGACCTCCTTCAATTAGCAAAAGTAGCGTTTTCCAGGTTGTCTTCATACCTGCTTTCCGTTGCTATATCCTTTGGAAGGAAGTCTCTATGTGAAGCCCACACTTAAAGAGGATGGGATTATGTTCTACTTTCTTATAGTCAGAATTACATGAATTATTTGGAAATCTTCTGCACAGGAGATTGGTCTCTTCCTCATTTATTTATCCAATTGTTTATTTATGTCAGTTTGGATTCATGGATATTTATTTCATGTTTTAGGGTATAATGCAATGTCACTTTATATTTTTGCTCCAATTGCTCCAGCTTTGGCCATTGGGAATATGCCGCAGTCCGGCTGCAGCAAAATAACTGGGGGGGGTGACGAATAACTTGTGTACTTGATACAGCAGGAGTGGGAGCCGTTTATTGCAGGACAGGAGCAGTATTTATACATTCCACACAGCTTATCTAATTAGCATAAACTAGATACATCAGTCAACCAATAAAGAATTTCCACACTTAATGGCTTGTTTTTGTTACTTCTCAAACCACTCCCTCTGGCATTTTGCCAGGCACCATCCAGACTTGTTTACAACTCTAACATTCCCCTGGCAAAATGCCAGGTGTTATTTTGACTTGTTTACAGACTCTAACATTGCAAAATGCCAGGTGTTATTTTGACTTGTTTACAGACTCTAACAGGAATACTTTCAGTTGGTGCCCATGTTCCTTTGACTTAACCTCTATCATTGGGTTTGTTTGTTGAATACTTCTTTACTTTCCTGCATTATAAGATATTCCAGGATTAGCTTGTCTATTCCCTGCCAAGCCCTAAAATCTACCATTTCTCCAAGGAACCCTGGCTCCCTTTTATTGGAGAACAATAATAGAACCAAACCAAGATCTGGGCACTGGGTGTTCTATTGCCTTTCAAAATATAAATTTAGCAGAAAATAGAATTTTTGGAGAAAAGTTCTTTGCCAAAGGAATTTATTGCAAATCTCACATATTTATCCCACTTCTCAGGAGGTCTAACTTCTAATAGTTGTTGAGTATCTATTCCGTGCCTAGCATTGTGCCAGCCAGTGGAGAGAGAGGAGAAAGTGAGACGTGTGTGTCTGGCAGCATATATTCTAGTTTGTGTCTGGAGGTGCAGAGGTTGTAGGAAGAAATGAATACTTAGACAATTTTGATAAGAGGTAAGCAGAAGATAAAAAGGACAATGGAGTCCAGAATGACTTGGAATTGGTCCTGCTGAATCCATGGACACTGGGAAGGTCTCCCTGAAGGTTGTCTTTTGAGTCACTTGGATAACGCAAAGGAGGCGACTCTAAAGATCATTGGGAAGACTGTTCCCAGCAGAAGATATAGCAGAAGGAAACAATTTGACATGTTGGAGAGACAGAAAGAAGGCCAGAACAGGGCCAGCTGGAGGATAGTGATTAAACCATTTGAATGGAGGAAAGGAAAATAGAGACGGAGCTGGACCCTGGTATGGTAGAAAGTCGGTAGAGTGTTGTCATGGAATACCAACCAACCTAACTTCATTCCTCTCTAGATATTACCATTCTCACCCAAAAACCTGATTATTCTTATTCTTTAGTTTCTCGGGGGCTCTTTTGGCCCTTGTCTATAAAAATTGGTCAACCAAATTTTGGATCAGAAGACTTGCTTTGGGCAGTGACTGAAGAAAGATCATGGCTTTAGATTCAGAAAATTCTGCATTTGAATCCTTTGAGATCTTAGAGAACTGACTTAACCTATCAGAGTCCCATTTTTCTTAAAACCTTGTAAATATCTTTTGTGGACTAGAGGTGATATATGTCAAGTGCTTTGGAAATACAAATGAATGTAGCTTATTATTCGTAGTCAAAGTTGAATTTTACATCATGAGAAGACTTCAGATTCTGGCACAAATTATGTACAGTTGAATCATTTCTCCTGAAGGACAGCTTAGGGCTCTGTTCTCGGGGTCACAATTAAGCAGATGTAACGGTTCCATTTAAATTTAGTTATGTTCCTTGGAGGAGTTGCCCAGCCAGGCTGACTTTCCAGTGACCCTTCTGTCACCTTCCACTGCTACTCTCTGGTCTTTCTTTTCATCTAGACAGGATTCTGGGTTGTCTTCTCCCAGCGTCCCATAAAGAGTCTCTCCAGCCCACCTTATGTCATCTGTGCTCCACCTGCCTGTGCAGAGTGTAGCCAACTCTGCCTGACTCTTGGGCTGCTACAGCGTTGTGTGCTCTTTGTGATTCTGTGTACCCACCAGAAATTTCATGGTTCAGAAACGTCACTGACAACTGGGGCAGGATTCACAGAGAGGGTCCTATCCCCAGCTGCTGGGCTTCCCTTCTTTTCCTTTAACTCCCTGGTCCCCTTCCCTTGATGATCTTCTTCCCATTTTGTTCCAGAAACAAACCAATTCTTCTCCATCATTTAGAATTAGGCCTTTGGAGGTCCACCATCTACCCCACATTGGCTTACCAAGATATTTCTTCTAAACAGACACAATGAATCTCCCTCCCTGAGAAGAAATTCTGGGGTTAACATTTTTTTACATAATTCTTTCCTGAACCTGTCTTCCTTGTTTCTTAAGTGAATGTTCAAAGGTTATCTTCGAAGGGACGCCTTTCTGACCATCCTGTCCCGCACCTTCCTTCCTCTTTCCCCTCCCCTATTACTCTCAATCCCTCCTGATTTGGCTTCTTATTTCTTCATGATATTTATCACTACCTGATATTATTTTATAGCATTCATCGTCTCATGAGGCACAGACTTTATCTTATTCACACTTCAGGGCTAGACCAGTGGTAGAACACTGCAGGTCTCAACAATGGGTCAACTGCCAGTTATTTTGTTCTGGGCCTGTGGAAGACAGAGATGAACACAGACCACCAGACAGTCCATAATTTAGGATATAAAAACAGACAAACACGTGCATACTAGATGCTGTCATGGGAGTGTGTACCATAAGGACCCAAAGAATAGCATAGTCAGGGTGATGTGGGTGAAGGAGCTTAGGAAGGTATTCCTGGAGGAACTCAAGAACCTACGTAGAATAAGATGTATTCCATTCATGTATAATTTTATCAAAATGGACTCTACTGTCATGTATAACTAAAAAGAACCAATAAAAAATTTTAAAAATTCTATATTTTTTGAAAATAATTGTGTGGATGTGGTGGCACATACCTATAATCTGCTGGTTGAGAGGCCAAGGCAGGAGGATCCCAAGTTCAAGGTCAGCCTCAGCAACTTAGTGAGGCACTGTCTCAAAATAAAATAAATAATTGAATTTTTTTTTAAAGAAAGGGGAAAAAAAAGAACTGAATTAAAAGAAGCCTGGGATCCCATCATAGGAAATGCTTTCTAAATGGAGGGTGACGCCTGCCAAAAGATATGGACATGCACCACCCGCATGGTGGGAGACTGTTGTGAGCAGAACAGGGGAGGGGACAGGAGGGCCCAGATCACACTGTTCAGGCTGGACTCAGCTTCCTGCTAACAAGGCTGAGCTGATATACATCCAGCACTCTCTCTAGGAAGTTTGGTCTCCTCACAATGCCTTATCTCTCTGGACTTCCATGCTTTCCCTTTAACACTCACTGAGAGTCTATTCTTCCTTCAGTCAAGGCTGACATGTTGCACAGCTCCAAGGGGCCTTGCTCATGGTGGCTCTAATGCATCCTGTTTTTACTTTCTCATCTGCCTCCAGACCTGGACTCCCTACCTTGGATTCTGATTCTGTGTGTGTGTGTGTGTGTGTGGGGGGGGGGGGTTTCTTTTTCTGTTTTGTGTTGTGTTGGCAGAGGAGGCTTCTACAGTTAAGTAGGCCCTTAATGTGTTCTCTGACATCTTGCTGCTCTTAACAAGCTAAAAGCACATGCTGCTTTCCTAGTCCATGGTGGCCCTGGTTCTAGGGCATGTCCTAGAAAGCATGGTCTGCTTGCCTTTGTGAGCTTATGTACATCTGTTGTATGTGGAGGGTGTGGGGTAGAGAGAAGGGTTTGAGGAATTCAGATTCCTAACACTTTCAGAGTCAAGTCTTGTGATCCAGCTGCTTCCTGACATCATCCAGTCATGATTAGAGAGGTCGAAGTATAGAAGTCAGCATTTGTTCACCAAGAAGTCTCTTGTTCGCCATTCTATCCCAGCCCCAAATTGCCAGCTATTGCAATTTGTCAGAGATTTACTCCTTGATTTTTACTTAATCATGGTTTAATGTTAAAATTTGAGCTTTAGACTGTTAGGCATAACATACCTCTTGTGTTCTTTTAATTTCATTGCTTTTTAAATTTTCCATGTCCAGTGTCTATTTTTAATCTGCTGCTTGACAACCTGAATCATTTTATTTCTGAAATTAATTCTCTGATTACACGGCATCCACATGGCTTGCGATGCTATAAGTTAGGCTGAGTCTGTCTACGATCCAGATCAGGGTTTTTGGCTTTTTTCAAGAGTGAGGAGGCTATTGGGGTCAGTATAGGAAGAGGAGATTGGCAGGTTCCAGGGTGTGGTTCTGTGGGCACACTTTCATGTGAATGGATAGCTCCCCCTCATCCTCTTCTTCTTCCTCCCCCCTCCACACTAAAAAGGCTTTTTGGCATTAGAAATGTCCCTTAATGGCTCTACTTTTCGGATGTCATTATCACTTCAGCGTTTCCTAGCTAATAATGGGGGGATTCTAGGGTAAAATCATATAGGATGTAGCTCTTTAAATCCAGACATGGCAAGAAATTCACCGCCTTCTGTTGAAGTCATTGGTACATTTTCCACTGTACCAAGCAACTCATTGTTTCCCAGTATTGACAAATAGTAAAAACCAGCTCCACATCATATAATTTTTATTTTCCTAGCTTTATGGGCCTCTCATTTCATTAGATGATCCAGTGGCTATGAAATGCACCATGACTATTGCACACACCACTGCTAAATCTCCATTCTCTTTATAGTAGGTGCTTTCTCCCCTGAATGCCAGCTCAGGCAGTCATAGGAAAAGGCTGCTGTTTATGTGAAATAATGACATCATGTACACCCAGAACTGTAACTGCTCCAGGTAATTTTCTGCTCTGGCCCATATCCTAGTATCTGAAAGTTCCTCCTAGCTGCTTTGGGTTGATAAACCAAAGAAACCCACAATTAAACTATGTTGTTTCTGGAAAGAATGCTAGGGTACTAGAAATGGCTGTCATTCACTGAGTGCTTCATAGCAGCCCTGCACTGAAGGCTGTCTGTATGTTACTTTGTTTCATCCTCACAACAAACCTGGGAGGTATTCCACCCCTCAACCCCTTATACAGGAAGATACTGAAGGTCAAACAGTCAAGAAGTGTAGCTGGGAATTGTGATCTCTTCTAGCCACACTCATTATCTCCATCGTTAAGACATGTTTTCTCAGATGAGTTAGCCAGTCAGGAGACAGCGGAGGGAATGGGACAAAGGAGAGGTGAGTCATGATCGGCATAGAGCAGAGAAAGTTCACTTCTCATAGGAGTTTGAACCTGAAGCTATCTGAGACAGTGCTAACAATGTGGCCGTGACCGTGATGGCCAGGCTTTTTCAAATGCAATATTTGACCTCTGGCAAACTCAAATGGGACATTCTGTGTATAATGCCCACTACCAAGGTAGGCTGTCACGTGGCACCTGAATGTGGATCTGAGGTTCTACCAAGCTAGGATTCCCCTGGGCAAAGTGAACTGTGCCAGGCGCAACGGTGTTTCAGATTTTTCCTATGTTGTTGTACTTCTGAACAGGGAGTCATGTGTGTCCTCAGGTGAATGTTTTAAATGCTTTCCCTTTAACAGAATTACCAAATGGTGCTTTAAACCCTGAATTTCTGTCAAGACATCAGAACCCCAGATTTTGTTCTTAGGATTTTTCTAGGATTATTCCAGTGAGGCCCTTAACTCACTTCTCCAGATTCCAAAAGACTCTTTTTTTTTTTTTAATTTAAGAGTCTTTCCATCCTTTGGGTGGAAAGTACCTATTTTCCTGTCCCTTGTTGCCTCCTGTCTCTCTGCAACTTAACAGAAAGAGAGACAAATCATGCCTCAGTATAAAATGAGGGTGTTTTGTGGGCTGATTTTCTTTTTGAATCAGAGTAGAGATTTATGGTCAGACCAGCTTCTCACCAGGTATTTAGAAATTTCCAGGCAATCAGTGCTTTTGTCTGTGGTTCTCATAGGCTTTGGGAAATCCTGGGTTAGGCTTCTTTCAGTACAGACTGCCCTTGGTTGCAGGGATACTTTTCTTTTCTGCAGAGCTTTTCTTCTTAATCAAAGGATATAGAGATATGAAATTGTTTCCACAGTCTCTAAAATATACACCAAGCCATAGTTGTTCCTTTTGAAATGGTTAAACTTTAATTTCACCAACAATACTTGGCAATTGCAGTAATTAAAAAACAATAAGACTCTCTATAATCCCGCCACCCCAAACTAAGTTCCAACCACGCGGATCACACAAGTTTTATGCAGCTATTGCATTTCATGCTGCCTATTCATTAAAAATTGAGAGACTAATGTGACTTTTATTATGAGGCTTGTTAATAATCACCCAGCATTAATTCACAGAGATGTAAAATGATAGCTATGATAGAGAGTCAGAATTTTATTTTTTCAGTTGGAGAGAGAAAGATGTAACAGTGACAAAAGTTTATCGAATGTGTATTTGTGTTGGGTGGTTCTAATTTCAAGACAGAGAAAGATCTTTAGGCTCTGCTTTCATTCTTCATTTAAAAAAATTAATAGAATAGTTTTCCCAGCAAAAACTTAGCAGGATGAATGAAGACATGGGAAATGGTGAGATGATTTTAATTTGGAAACTGCCATCCTTTGGAATATAGAGCTACTTATGGCATTGGTCCCAGATTTACTTGCCCCTGACATGGGCATTAGATTCAAAATGAAGAAAAGGCTTCAAGCCACAGGTCAGGTACTTATGAAGCTTAGCAAAATAATGTAAGTCCCTTATAATATCGACCTTTAAGCTTACTGCCTCCCTGTGATGAGAATAGATTGACTCTTCTGCAGATGCACTAAGATCCTCCCAGTAGAAAGTGAAGGAGTGGGTGAGTCAGGAGAGCAGTCAGCCAGAACTAACAAATGGGTTGGAGCATGTCATCTCTAACAGCCCACAGAGAGTGGCTGACTGTAGCATTTGCCCCAAGGATCCCCTTGGGGTTCAAAATAGTTGGAGCTTTGCATCTGAGGCCCTCTTGAAGTCATCTGACACATTTTCTCATTGGTTTCTGATCTTGAAACTGTGAATGGGAAAACTTTGGTGCCTCATCTTTTAAGACAGGAAAGGACTAGAAATTTTATCTACCATGTGTGGGCTCTGCCTTTTTAAAAATATTTGCTGTATCAAAAAAAGCAATTTTAGAAGATAGAAAATGTAAGGACCAAAACCAAGGAGTGACAGTAAAAATGAAAACATACAGCATCACAGATCTGTTCAAAACTGACCTGTGGGATAGTCTCGAGGCAGGAAAGGCATGTTTCTTTGATCAATAAGAAAAAAGAAAAGCAACTGGAAATTCTTGGGAAAACAAAAATTTGCAAAGGAAATTAGAATTTAATAAGAAGAAAACAAAAAGGTGACATAATTCTGAGTAATGGTATATGATTAAAAAACATATTGAAACTTGATACTTAGAACTTGTGTAGGAATATGCCACCTCTAACTGATCTCGCTTCAGTAGCTGGATCTGCATTTAATAATTAAATCTTCATTAATATAAATATAAATGTTTACATAATTGTATTATTACAAATATTTTATTAGTTTTCATAATTAATAAATAAGCAAAGTATAGAGGGAAAATGGAATTGCTCTAAGACTTGATGTTGCAGAATAATGGTGTAGGTGATAAAATGTAAGAGAGAGAGAATGGGCTAGAAGCTAAAGTGCGGCATAAGGGCATGTAGCTCTCATTTCAGGATGGATAGTTGAATGGTATTCTTTAACCTTGATAAAGAGAGAAATGGAGGTTTAGGAATATAATTACATGGTCAAGCTAACAAATAAAAGGTTATATACAATAGGGTCAGAAGACAGTTATCCCAACATGTTTTTCTTTCACAGCACCACGTTAATATAGATTTAAGTTCACAGAGACATTTTTGGAGAAGGTAAGCTCCTACTTTTCATTCTATGCCCTTGCTTAATTTTTTTTCTTTTTAAAAAGCTATCAAGGTGCATGCTTTGAAACTGAATATAAACAGCAAAGGTGAACCTATGATCAACAAGAAACTGTGATAAGCAATTGCACTAGTAAAACTTTGTGAACCCTTGCTATTAGAAGCCACAATCTCAAATGCAGGAAAGAAAACAACAACAAAAAAACTCTGTCTCCATGTTGTTTTCAGGAAGAGTACCTGAAGAAAATGGCACTGAATTTGACAATAAAAAGAGAACGTAAATTCTAAGCAAGAGCAGCAAAAAGAAAATAGGGCTGGTAAAATTATTATGAGGCACTTTAAGGCAAAAAGCATGAGGTAGACTAGGGGAAACATTTCCTAATGGGGAAAGGTCCAATCCATCAGGAAATAAATGACTATGCATGGATCTTTACACATGGAAAAGCAGCAATGAAAATTGCTTAAGCAAAAACTGTTACGAGATAAAAGGATTAAAGAATGAGATAAGAAAATGTTAGTACATGGAAAATTAGAATAACAAATGGATTCATTTAATGTTCAAAAATAAAATATTCTTTAAAAAGTCTACGTTTATGAAAGAAACTTGAAAAACAGGGCTCTTGGGTGTTATTGGAGGTGGAGGGGAACAGTTCATCTTAATCACAGGGCTGCAGTCACTGCCTCGTAGAAGGAAGGAAAAATTTTATTTCTGTGACATTTTCTCAGGGTAAAATCCCATAAAATTGAAAACTTGGAGATAAAGGTATTATCGGGAGATACTGTCATGATGTTTAGTAGGTGAGCTATAAATTCTGTTCTTATCACTAAGTCACTGAGAACTAAGACAGCTGATTTTTCCAACTCAGTACGAAAGAGTGGTCTGACCAAAAACTATTCTATTGACTCTTTTTCTCCATGCAACCCTTCCTGCCTCTAGAGATTATAGTCTGTCCCATTAGTGGGATGACTTGCTTCCTCTAAGGTTGGGGACAAAAGGAGGTCTGTTAGGTACCCATGCAAATGTCAGGTGGCAGGTCGGTAAGGAGGGAGGCAGGCAGGAGATGGACAAAGATATGCTTTGAGCACCAGGATGACCTTTTCTAGCACTCAGGACTTGAAAGAGAAATCTACATCTAAGCCAGAGAGTGCTTGTTCTTTTAAAAATATCCTAGCATATACCTTTTTAACAAGTAGCACCTTGATTTTATTGTAATCTATGGATAATAAATGGGTTAGTACATGTGATACTTAACCATAGAACATATTCATGGGCTGCTTTATCCAAAATCTGTGCAGGAGCTTGTTAAAGGGTGGCTAGAATGAACATAAGAGGTAGCAGTTCTAGATTTTCCTCCCTGGTTCTACTTTTCCCAATGTATGGGTTGGAAATGTTTGTGAAATCCATACAGACAAATTAACTTGGTGAATAGAGTAATTTCTCCCTGATCTCCTGATGCTGTGATAAAAAGCCTTGTCCTGGGTGGTTCTTGATACCAGATAGTAGACAAGGCTTATTTTAACCCGTGGACTGAAACCAATGGCTAGATTCTTGCCTGTTCAGGTTTTCTCATCTAGTAAGATTTCAACCAGCACAGGGGATTTTTCTTACTAGATTAAAAAAAAAAATGCTAACTATTTGGCAATGGTTTACTTTAATTCAAATCAGGAGATTTTTTTTTTAAAGGCAATTTTCTTACACTATTGATAGAGTTGAGTTTCAGACCTCCAAAGGTTCTTGCAGTAGGAGCAGATGTTTATTCAGATTTCCACTGGAAGCTGTATGTTAGGTCTCCCCCAAAAGCTCATGTGGGAGGCAATGCAAGATAGTTCAGAGATGAAATGACTGGGTTATAAAAAATTGAAGCTAATCAGTGAATTGATTCCCTGATAGAGATTACCTGGGTGGTGACTATAGACGGATAGGGTGTGGCTGGAGGAGGTGTGTCCTTGTGGGGGGAGGGTCGTGCCTTTGGGGTATATTTTTTGTCCTTGTTGATAAGAGCTCTCTGCTTCCTGATCATCATGTCCTGAGCTGCTTTCCTCCACCACTTTCTTCTGCCATGATGTTCTGCTTCCCCTTGAGCCCTGAGGAATGGAGGCAGCCTTCTGTGCATTGAGACCTCTGAAACTGTGAGCCCCAAATAAACTTTCCTCCTCTAAAATTGTTCTTGTCAGGTATTCTGGTCCTAGCAGTGAAAAAGCTGATTAAAATTGTATGACCGTGTTTTCTGCCAAGTATTGTTCAGAGGTCTCTTGTATCAGAATAGCCTGAACTGCTTGTAAAGAACGGGCTTCCTGCTCCTACCCTCCAGTTTCTAAATGATGGGCCTGGGGTAGCCTCAGGAATCTGCCTTTTATTTAGCAGGCTCAGGGGGCAGGGGTGGGCTAGTCCCCTGTACCCAGGAACCACTGCTCATGGCCCTTAGGTTTCCATAGACAAACCTGTTTTTCTGTTTTCATTTTGCATCATACAAAGTAGGCGTTTAAGAACTTATTTTTGGTAAAGCCAAACACTTTCTTCAAATTAATAAGAGCCTGGTTGTGTAAGAGAAATCGTCTCTTCAGAATTCCTCTATGAAATTGATCTTAAAAAGACCTGCTGAGTCAAATGCTAAACAAATCTGTTCCCTCTCTGGCTGCTGCCTGTCAGAATTGCTGACCTTACGCTTGTATATTCAAATGCTTCCTGAAAGTCAAAGCATATTTTCAAAAGTTTCTAATGGAAAAGAAAGAACTAAGCCTGTCACTTGGGTTTTAAAAGAAAGAAATTGAGATAAGACAAAATGATTCAGATAAATTTCACATCACAAAAGTAGAGATGAGAAGAAGAGAATAAAAATTTTCATAAACTCTTTGTCAATTATCTTTTGAGCAAGTAAATAACCCTTCCCTCTCCAACCAACATGCAGATGATACAGCCCTCCTACCAGATGATTCCCGCCATGTCAGAGATTATACATTAATTTCTTGTAGAAATAGAATATAGCCTTCAAGAAATTGGGAATTGTCAAGATAGAAATTGGATTTGGGGGGCTATTATTTGGGAGGTTTTTTCCCCCCCTTCTCTTATGACCTTTTTGCCGTTAATTAGCTGCACCAGAGCCACTCTTGGTTGGCAAGGTCAAACAGCCGCCATGCTCCGTCGTGACAGATCTCTTGTCCTGACCATTTTGAGGTCCTTGGCTGAAGTGGGATGGAACTTGGACAATGGAACGATTCTGGCAACTGAAGCATTTAACTTCAGATAGAATCACTGAAAGTCCCTTGCATTTTCTTATTGCCATTGAGTTCTGTTGTGTTTACCAACAGAATTTTCTTTTTCTTCTATCTTTGCAACTCCAGTGTACGGAATTGGAGTCATCACAATTCTTGGGTTCTTGTATTTTACTTATATTTACATAAAGACCTATGGACACTTTACCTCATTTCTAAGAATCAGAATATTGTTTATTTTTATCGTCTTAGCTCTGTGGTTCTCCTTATTCGTTTGCTTCCTGGTCCTTCTGCCACCAGAGGTAACCACTGTTCTGAACGTTATTTAACCTGCTTTTGCTTTACCCCTTGTTATCTACAAATATGCTTAACTGTGTTTCATTTTGTACAGCTTTGAACTTCATGAAGAAGTTTAACGCTTGGCTTACATAGTAGTGTCTCCAGGGGATACCTTCTGACATATTCCTGAGATGCCTGAAGCTACATAGAAGGCTGAACTTTATAAATACTGTTTTCTCCTCTACATTTATACACATACAATAAAGTTTAATTTATGACTTAGGCACAATAAGAGAGTCACAATAACTAGTAATCAAATATTTATAATAATACACTGTAATAAAAATTACTTTAAACCTATGAATTTTTTTTTTTGAAACTTACACCTCATATTTTCAGATCACAGTTGACCATTGGTAACTGAGACCATAAAAAGCAAAACTATGGATAAGGAGGGGGACTCTTCTGCAGTTTCTTGATATTTGCGATTTCACTTAGCCTTATGTTACTTTAAGATGTATCCAGGCTGCCACTGCTGTGTAATATTTTGATTTGTGATTATGTTGCAGTTTATCCATAAATGGTATATAATTTATATTATAATTTATCCCTATGCTTGTTATTATGCATTTAGGGTATTTCTAATTTTTGCCTCTATATCAGAGCTGGCTTTTTTTTTTTTTTTTTTTTTTTTAGTTGTAGGTGGACACAATACCTTTATTTATTTATTTTTACATGGTGCTGAGAATCGAAGCCAGTGCCTTACACATGCTAGGCAAGCATTGTACAACTGAGCTATACAACCCCAGCCCCAAGAGCTGCTTTTAAGTAGCCAAGTGTCTGATGTGTACCTGTTGAAGGGTACATCAGCATGGGCTGCTGTGCTGCAGCATGAGATTGTTTACCTTACAAGACAATGTGAAAATGCTTTGCAGAATGGTCCTATCACTTGACCCACCACCAGCAGTGCAGGAAAGATTCCATTATTCCACATCTGCACTGACACCGTATTTACAGACATTGGTTTTTGCCAGTTTTGCAGGTGTAAATCTTCTGATAGATGTTTAGAGGATTTTATCTATCTCTTAGGAAAAAAGGAAGTAAGATTTGATTCCCTTCATACATAGAGGCTAGAAAGCAATTAAATTATCATGCCTGCTTACTTTAACAGCGCCCCAATTTTTCTCCCCGGTTATCTTGCTGCATGTAGTTGACATTCTTTTTCCATACTTGTTAGAAATTTAAAACCTTGCCTGCACAATGAATCACTTGGGAAATTTTTTAGAATAAGAATGTCTGCATCCACCTCCAGAGACTCCAATTTATTTGTCTGGGGCACAGCTTGAACATAGGGATTTTAAAAAGCTTCCCAGGTGATTCTAAAGTGCAGTCAAGGCTGAGAATCACTGCTTTAAT
This sequence comes from Marmota marmota marmota, assembly GCF_001458135.2. Classification (NCBI taxonomy): domain Eukaryota; kingdom Metazoa; phylum Chordata; class Mammalia; order Rodentia; family Sciuridae; genus Marmota; species Marmota marmota. The sequence continues at coordinate 39,517,043 of NW_025999900.1, forward strand.
AAATTATCAAAATCTTGATAATCAAGCATAAGCTTAGAGTAGCCTGATACTGATAATTATTCTTTTTCTCAGTATTATGTAATATAGTCTTTCCACAGTATAAAGTTTGGGTTGCTTCAATGAATTATTTTGCCTTTAATTTCAAGTTCATCAATCTTTGAGGGTTTTTGTTTTGTTTCTGGTGGTAGAAGTAAATAGCCATTCAATGAAAGGTAGTACAGCTAACAGCTGGGTTTGGCACTTATTTTATGCTCCCATCTGTAGGTCTCAGACTTCAATGTACATGAGAACACTTGAGAAATGTTTTGTTTGTAATACAGACTTGGATTCAAAAGGTCTGGGCATGAGCCCAGGAATCTGAATGCTTACAAGGTGATTAGGATGTAGAAAGTTGTAGGCTCACTTCTGGAGAATACAGCCTCCTAATAATCCTATAATGTTGGTAGTATTCTCATTTACAGATTAGGGAGTGAAGCTCAGAGAATTCAAGAAACCTGCATGAAGTCACACAGCTCCCTGGGGCTCAAGCCTTTGCTCTGTTTATTCTCAGTCCTGCTTATAGTGTGCCTCCAGAAATTTCCTGGAACTTGGGACTGCCTGCCAGAGTTTGAAACATGTTATCTTCTCTATACCTGTATTCTTTCCTAATCTGGAATGACTTTCTCTCCCTTCCAAAAAAAAAATAAATAAAGGAGAACTTTAATCTCCTTTCAAAATCCACGCCACTCCTGCGGGTCTTCAGGTGGGCTGTACTACAAAAATGGTCCGGGGCTACCTGGCGTTTCAAACAGTGCGTCTCATTCCATAGATTTTTAAGGAAAAGTAGGTGTATTCTTTTAGACTTGCAAGTGCAAGTTTCATTTACCCCTGGGTTTTGATTATTTGAGAATCTCTGGGTTGTCAGGGAGAGAACAACAACCCAGGCAGGCAAAGGCAGCCTGTTGGATTATGTAACAGAGCAGGGCAGGGTGCATCTGGGGCTCAGGGACCATTTAACATTCAGGACCCTGAGCCTCTACTCCTGTCTGCATGCTGTATTCCTCTGGCTGCCTTGTCCTGCTTGGTGGCAGATGTGACTTTGGCAGGAGGACTGTCCTGTCCTTCACATAGCTCCACCCTTGGAAGGTGAGAGCATCGCCTGTCCCAGCTAAGGAGTGCATGACCCTGGGAAGGCTCTGGCTTGGTTTTTGGTTACATGCTGACTCAGGTCAGTTAACTGTGGACAGAGGTGGGCTGCTATGCTTGTCGGCTGTGTGCTAAGGTGCCGCAGTCTGGCTGGGCACAAAATAACCGAGCGGCCACAAAGCCTTGTAGGTTCAAACAGCAACTCTTTATTCCCGAACTCTCACTGGCACTCTACACACACTTCCCGGGAATTCTCCCCAACACCACCCACGTGGGCCCCAGGAACACCACACACCAACCGGAACTCCCTCCACCAGGCTGGGCGAACATTCACTCTCGGAACCCCACAAGAACTCAACGGGAACTCCAAAGTAGCGGCCCGGCCTGAGGCAGCAAGAGCAGCTCTATCACTGGTGTAAAGGTCTAATATACAATTGAATCAATCCAGCATCACCTTAATGGCTCGCCTCTCAACCATTACTTCTGGCAAAATGCCAGGGGCCATTCCAACTGGGCTGTGGCTCTCAGCACTAAGGGAGAAAGGAGCAGTTTTCTTGTAAAGAAGAATGGGATGTGAAAGAATCAGTGAAGGGGTAGGGGACGGCTAAGCAGCCAGAAAAATAGAAGTCTAAGTCAGTGTGTCCCATTTTGGAGGGACATAGTCACTTCGTGTATTTGGATTTTGTATGATTAAAGTGTAGAAATGTACTAATGTCTGAGTAACTTTCTTGGTTATACCTGTCCTCAAAGATAACAAAAAAATAAGCTTTAATATGTTGACTTTTCTGTCACTGTCTTGGTATTCTTAATTTCGTTTTTAAGATGGATCAATATTTTTTTTTGAGAAAACTGTACCTAGAGAATTTCTTACTGAAAACTGAGCTTGCAAAATAAAAAGTCAAGCATGTCTGATGTCACCTCTTATTTGGTCTTAAAACAATGGCATAGCTTCCATGCAGCTTTAAGAATTATTTCAGAACTCATACACAAGTGGACGGAAACATTTCTGCACACATTTAAAAAACATATTCAGTGGATTCCCCCCACGCCTGCAAATTAGGACTTCACCATGAAATCTTGGCCTTTGGCTTGTGTGTTTTTAATCATGCTCATGTTCTTCTACATCTGCAACCATCTGTAATACAGCTGTGCAAATCTACATGAAACACAATATGTGTTTAAGTTTTATTTGCATTTGTGAGCAGGTGGTAGCCTGTCAAGGAAACTGCAGATGATATTTAGATCTATATTTTGCCTTAAAAACCTCAAAATCACTGTCAATGATTACCCCTCCCATGTTTCTGGTAGTAAAAAGCAGTGTTGTTGTAGGCACTGGCATTGTGACATTTATCCTTCGTATCTGTGTAGTGTGGATCTTAAATGTGTCCCAAAGGTCCACATGCTGAGGGCTGGGTCACCAGAGTGTGGCTCTAGTGGGAGGTGGTAGGACCTTTAGGATGCAGGGCCTGAGGTCCTTGGGGGCATGCCCTTGAGGATATTGGAAACTTGGACCCTTCCTCTCTCTCCTTCTTGTGTCCTAGATGCCGTGAAATAGGCAGTTTTCCTCTACTACATATGCTGACTCACCACTCCAAAACCACAGGTCCAAGTGATCATGGACTGAAACCATAAGCCAAAATAAACCTTTTCTCTTTTTTAAGTTGTTCATCTACAGTAGTTTGTCACAGCAGAGGAAAGCTGACTAACACAGGATGTAAATACAGTTCTCTTAAAGATGTTTATTTCTGTAGGCACCTGTCTGTGCCATGTGGTGTTATCAAGGGTGTGTTCCAGTTCATATCTGTACTGCTACAGGAAGAGGGTTCCAGGGTCTGCAGCTGCTCTCTTGCTCAATTCTTATCTGAGTTCTTAGTCCTAAGAAAGTTCAGAAAGTTAAAATTTCACTGTTTCCAGAACTTCCATCTGGCTCAGCGATTAATGATGGATTATTGCCATACACACTCTCCAAAGCTCTTGAAGGATGTGCTAGTCTCTCAGTTGTGTTTTGCTTCAGGATTACACTATCCTTGCATGCCATGACATGAGGATGACATGCATAAGTGACTGATGTTAAGTCAGTGGATGGGGATTTGTTCTATCCGTTTATCATATGTGATACTGGTTTTCATTTCTAGTGCAAAGGCATTGGCTTGTAACAAGTGTGGCTATAATCAATCCAGTTTGTCCAGATGTGCTAAGGCTTCAACAAAAGTCATAAAAACTTATACTAGAATATTTGACTACATCAAATTTTCTGTAAGTCGATACAGTGAAGTAGCTGCCAGTTGAACATGTATTTTGAGGTGCTTTTCTCTTAAGGGGAGAATCCACATCCTCTGCTGTTCAGTGTTTTCAGAGGGCTGGATTGAGTTGAGGGTTCCTTTTTTGGGTATGAAATGATGATGACAAAATTCTAAAATCACATGATTATCCATCATCATTAAAACATGTCTGACCATTGACTCATTTATTTATAAAACAGCAGCTATAGCTTGGGAACAAAAGTTTTTTTTTTTGTTTTGTTTTGTTGTTTTTTTTTTAAACTGAAAGGGTAAAGTTTCTAAGCTGCAAGTCCTGAGTTAAAAAGTGAAGGACCAGGAATTGTTAAGTTCCTCTGCTACATCCAGAACCTGAAATTCCTGAGGCAGTTAAGACAACGCCCTACTGGCCATTTAGTTGATTAATAGCCTAGGGCCCTGTGCAGCTTGTCACGTAGGCATACAGGGCCCGAACCAATCAGTCTGAATGTAACCCCCTCCTTAGGAATGACCTATCACTCCAGCCTGCCCTGTTCCCGCCAATGTATGTACCAATCAAGTCTAAGAATTGTTGTTTGACTTTCCCGCGGTGTATGGTGATTTGTTAAAGGAGACTGTGATGTATGTAAAGTCCCCGCCCTCCCCCAAAAAAGGTGTACTTAAGCATTGTTCAACCCCGGCTCTGGGCTCTGGGCTTCTCTCCCTTCTCAAGTGGGCACGGAGCTCCAGCATGCTGGAATCTCAATAAACCCCCTCCTGCTTATTGCATAAAGTCAGTCTCTTGGTGGTCTCTTCCTCCGGTGTTAGCTGGGCCCTTACAAAACTAAGTGTTATTTGAGAGCGTTATAAACTTGAGAAAGGAAAATGTAACTAATGATCATCTAGTCTAATTCTTTCACTCTATAGATGAAGAAACTGAATTTCAGAGGGACTATGTCACTTTCTTATGGTTCCATAGCTTACTAATAGCCCAACAAATTATCTCCCTGTCCACCAATGGTTGCAGGTTAAACACACATCACAGTCTGAGACCTGACTCATACTTCAGACTATGTGATCTTGTGCCCATTATCAAACATTTCTGGACCTCAATTTCTTTATCTGTATAATGGATTATCGTGAATACTTTATTAGAATGTATCTTTTAAAAAAAATAAAAACCTCTGAATCCAATGCCTACTAGCAAATAGTTAATTCATGTTGGCCTGTTCACATCTGCATTTGTTCTCAATGCTTTTTCCTCAGGGACCTTGGAAACCATAGCAGGATGGCAGGATTTTTTTGGCTTTTAGAATGCCTTTGTTTGGAATCCTCCCATGTATGTTTTTTGCTCCATCATTTAAAGTTATCTGAATGCAACTTAGAAGGATTTAACTTGGAAGAGGAGCAGGGACACTCTTTGGGAGAGAGTGTGGTGCTAATTTGTCATGCACTGATTCCCTTTAAATCTGAATGAGATAGCTTTCCCGTTATTCCTGCACTGTTGCTTCACTGTGAAACACCCTGGTACTTAAAACAGGTGCCATGTTGTGCTTTAAACTTGGTAGTTCTGTTTTGGACATGTGCTTCATTACCACCCAGTCAAGGCACATGTTGCCTCTTGGTATAGACTGAATGCATTAAGCCCCAGTACCTGTGTTGAAGACCTAATCCTAATGTGATGGTGTTTGGAGATAGGATTTGTGGCCTTCTAACAAGAGGAAGAAAGAAATTTCTCTCTCTCTCTCTCTCTCTCTCTCTCTCTCTCTCTCTCTCTCTCTCAGACCATGGAGGAAAGGCTGTGTGAGGACCCAGTCAGAAGGCAGCTCTCTATGATCCAGCAAGGGAGGCCTCACTAGACACCAAATGCTGCCAGGTTTTGATCTTGGACTTTACAGACTCCAGAACTATGTGAAAATAAATGTCTGTTGTGTTAAGGCACTCTGTCTGCGGCATTTTGTTAGGGGCAGCTGGAATGGAGAAGCCGTCTCTGTTGGAGTATGTATTGGTTAGCTGTCAGCCTCCTTGTTTGACTGAATTATGTACTTTCTGTGTATCTCCATGAAGGAAGAGACAGGACTGTTCACTTGCACTGCGGACCCTCTCTTTTCTGTATGAGGTCCTATGCTGTGAAGGAACATTGGGCCAGAACTCAAGCAAGAGCAGTCATCCAAAGCCTTTCCAAAAGGTCTTGGTAACTATAAGACTCCTTCTGAATGAGTCAGGAGTCAGGAGAGTGCTGATGTCTACAGGTCTATGTAGAATGTGAAAGCTGAATGATGTTGTTTTGAATGGTCTGTGATTTCCCTGTATGTATTCATTCATTCATTTACTTTTCATTTCTATAATTGCTTATGATCTTTTTTAAATATCCTTGTCCCCTAGAGATACCCACATTATTATTATTATTATTATTTTACCATCACCCACATGCTTTTATAAAACCTGTGAAAGACTGGAATACTATGATATCCCTTACTTTTGTCCTATCTGCCCTGTCATTTTCTTGTGAGGTGTACTTAATTTATCATGTACAAATCTCTAAATAAACACCATCTTTTCTCTCTCTTTCTCTCTTTTTTGACTATTATTCATTAATCTTATCTTGTTCTTTTAGCTTTTGGGTCCTTTAGCTGAAGTTGAAATCATTTGAGGTCATGGCTTGTTTTTATCCAAGTAGGTTGGGTGGAGTTAAACCTGAATTGCGGCCAAGGAAGATCTCACATCAAGTGTCCACAACATTAGAAGCATTGCCAACAAGGCATCAGCAGAGCGATTCATTTACCGGAATTTTATTCTCCAATTTTATGCATTGGTGATGGGAGCTTTGGGTCGCCACTGGTGGAACTCTTAGGGATTGTTGTATTGTTTAATTTTGTCTTGAAAATTTTTTTTTTTGGATGCACTGAGGATTGAACTCAGGGGCACTTGGCCACTGAGCCACATCCCCAGTCCTATTTTGTATTTTATTTAGAGACAGGGTCTCACTGAGTTGCTCAGCACCTTGCTTTCGCTGAGGCTGACTTTGAACTTGTGATCCTTCCGCCTCAGCCCCCCGAAGCCGCTGGGATTACAGGTGTGCACTACCATGCCTGGCTTGTCTTTAATTTTTAACATAAATTCTTCCCTTTCTTTCTTCTTTCCAGGGATTTTGGGCCTATCCATTGGTGGTTATCTGTGTGTTCAAACATATGAATGGGTAAATAGTGGCAAACATGAAGGTCTTCCCTGAGATAAACCAGAATATGTTCCCCTGCTATCATGTCAGAGTTGTCACTCAAAACTCTGAATGTCACAAGGGCTGCAGATATTCTGACAGCACCATAGGACTAGACACCTCTCCTCCTTTCAAGAAGCTTTGCCTTATGAACTGTGAGCAAATGGAAACAAAAGCTTGCAGAGCCAGTGCCTGATCTGCCATGTTCTGTCCCTTTGCCATAGTGGTTGTGAAAGCGAGTGTTGAGATGGACCTCTGTTTTCTGGATTCTTCATGACCATGATAAGCCAGATTGTGGTGCACCTGTGGATCTTAAGTGATATTTTTTCCCCACCACATTGGGGATTGAACCTTGGGTCGCTTAACCATGGAGCCACATCCCCATACCTTTTTGCATTTTATTTAGAGACAGGGTCTTGCTAAGTTGCTTAGGGCCTCACTAAGTTGCTGAGGCTGATATTTGAATTTGCAATCCTCTTGCCTCAGCCTCCTGAACTGTTGGGATTACAGGTGTGTGCCATCACACCCAGCCCAGCTAATATACTTTGGTTGGGATTTTGTTGGAATAGAAGGTTGTCATTTGGTATACCCAGTGTAACCTATCCTATTCTAATTTCTGGGTATCAGAGAAGTATCTTTACACTCCAGAAGCTTGTTATTTAATAGGGTAGAGAAGCTGCATTTGTGTAATAAAGAATCAGTTACTTCACTATATCTCTATTTAGACACATTTGTTACTGTCACAAAATAAACTGATTTTATCATACGATTGAGCTTTTAAGTGTATCCCTGAGACTCTAGTTTCAACTGGGAAAATGATGTTTTCATTTTTTTCCCCTGGGATTTTTCAGATCACAATTTATCAAAACACCTGTGCAAGGGATTTTTAGTTGCTCAGTTACTTAGCCAGTAGGTATTAATCTGGAATTGGGGATAAGAAGACTCCCTAGAACTCAGTATGAATTATGTCTTTATTGTTTTTTCTGTGTTATAGTCTACATAGCAAATGGAGTGGAGATCACTGTGATGGCATTGACTCATCACAATGATTCTTTATCTTTTTCAGATGATAGGCAGCCTGCCTGACTAAGGCTAATGGTTAAGTTGATAATTCATTCATTCCTTATTCCAAATATTTATTGGGCATCTGGTATAAACCAGGCACAGCTCCAGATGTTGCAGGTAGAGGAAGGAAGAAGACAGTTTTGATTTCATGAATTTTACATTTCAATGAGGGAGTTGAATAACACACAGGTAAACAAAGTGATGAGTGCTAGGAAAACAATAAAGTAGGGAAATGAGATTAGACTGTCAGGGTACATGATTTTAGAGTGGGGTCAGGAAATGTCTCTTTGAGAAGGTGACATGTGAATAAGAAATTAAAGGAGGTGATGGGGGAAAGGTTGTGTGAATACCCTGGGGAAGAATATAGTTGGCCCTCTGTTTCTATAGGTTTCACATCTGGGAACTCAGCAAACCTCAGATCAAAAATATCTGGGAAAAAAATGCATCTGTACCAGAAATGTGCCGATTTTTTTTCCTTGTTGGCATTCCCTAAATAATACATTCTAGCAACTATTTACAGAGCATTTACATTGTATTAAGTGTTATAAGTAATCTAGAGGTGATTTAAAGTATATGGGAGGAGTCAGGTGTGGTGGTGCACACCTGTGATCCCAGTGAGTCAGGAGGCTGAGGCAGGAGGATTGGCAGATTCAAGGTCAGGCTTAGCAACTCAGTGAGACCCTCAGCAACTTAGCAAGACTTGGTCTCAAAATAAAAATGCCAAGGACCAGGGATGTAGCTTGGTAGTAAAGCACTCCTGGGTTCAATCCCTAATTTGCACACAAATTTTATGTAAATACATTACCACTTTATTTTAAGGTCTTCAGCATTTCAGATTTTGATATATGTGAGGGGTTCTGGAATCAGCCCCCACAGATATTGAAGAATGACTGCACTTTAGGTGACAGAAATAGTAATTGCAAAGGCCTTGAGGTTGTAGGGTATTTGGAGAACAGCCCAGAGGCCAGTGTGGCTGGAGAGGGAGGGAAGGAACAGGTAGCAGAAGGAGCCTGAGAGATGGGCAGGAACCCTATATCCCAGGCCTTGGGGGCCTACCCCACTCGATCCTGAGTTCTGATGTGGGAGAGTCATGATCTGCTTTGTATTTTAACACACGGCCACGGAGTCATCTGTAGGAGGTACAAGAGCAAACAGGGAAATTAGATAGGGGGGCTTGTGCGGGAATCCTGGTAGGAGGCAAGGGGTCTTGGATGCAGTTGGGAAATGGGTATTGTGAGAAATTGTTGATTCACAATATATTTTTTAAGTATTGCTGTTAGGATTTGCTGATTTGATATGAACTTTGGTCAGAGCATCTGGTTGGTTGATGATGTTAGTTTCTTAGACAAGGAAAGTAATTTAAGATGTTGTTACCTATATCAAAGGAAGTAGCCATTGCATATATGCTCCTAGAGTTTATAGGAAAGGTTAAACCTGGAGAAATAAGGTGGGGCATTCAATGGATGGATGGATTTAAATCCAGGAGACTGAATGAGATCCCCAAGGGAGTGAATGTCGTGGGAGAATAAAAGATATCCGAGGACAGACGCCTGGGGTGCTCCCAGCATTTACAGATAGAGGAGCTAAGAAGAACAGGGGAAGGACACTGAAAAGGGTGGTCACTGAGAATAGGAGGGACATCAGAAAAGTGAAGTGTCCCAAAGCTCCAGAAAAACGTGCAAAGAAAGAGGAAGGAATGATTAGCTGTAAGAGGCAACAGGGAGGCTGAGGACTTGGAGACTTGGACATGGCCATGGCCGTGTAGTATCAAGGTGACACCAGCAGTGAGCATCAGTGGTGGGTTGGGAGGGCAAATGCTGATCAGAATTGGTTCAAGTGAGAACGCAAGATGAGGGAATAGGAAAAGAAGACGTGGTTCCTGGGAGGTTTTCTCCTATGGGGTGGGAGGTGGGGCATCGCAGCTATACAGGACGTGAGGTCAAAAATTTAAGTTTTTCTTTTTTTAAAAGATGGTCGTTATTTGAGTGTACTTGAAAACTGATGGAAATTATTTAATAGAGATAAAGGATCGACGGGGGATCTCCTTATGCAGAGAAGAGGGGATGGGATCCAGGGCATCAAGTGGTGAGCTGGCCACCCTGGAGCTCAGGCATTGCATGTTCTGGATTTGTGCAGATACAGGTGAGGGTACATGGTTGTGGAATGATGCTATGATGATCTTCTGTTTGCTTCTGTCTTCTGAGAAAAATGAGAATCAAGGTCATCAGATGAGTGTGAGGAAGAAGTCTAAAATATTTTTCTAGCAGAAGTTGTGTAAGCTGGTCAAAGAAGTGTAATAAGATTGCTGAGCAGAGCTAAAGCCCTTTTGAGATTAGTGTCCTACCTTTAAAGCAGAACCAGCCAATATAGTTATTTATTTTTTACTACGTTGGTTGGGGAGAGAATCCAAGGAGAATTAAATTTAATCATGATTGTAGTTTTGCCAGCTGAATAATGTAGAAATAGAGATGGGCAGAGATGGACTGGGGACAGATCCCAGAGGCAGATTATCGTACAGCAATGTAGACCAGGCTGGATAAAGAGGGAGATGGAAAGATAAAGGGATGGTCCATAAAGAGATAGTCAAATAGATTCAGAGATCACAGGAGTTAAGTCATTGAAGTTAGGGCACTAGAGGGAATGAGCTGGAAATACCTTTGAAATGAAAAGTTGGCAGTGTTTCTCAAGCTTAATTTCAAAAGACATTTAAAAGTTACTTGCTTTTGCTGCATGGCTGGGGAAAAATTAATTTCTCAAGTATGAGTTCAACTGGGTTTGTACCAGGATATTCGCTGATATTCCTGGGTAAAGTCATGACACGTAGTCAACTGTTTCTGTGTCTCTAACCATAAAGGCAGATGAGCGAGGAAGCAGAACTGAATCCTTAGTGATCATTAGATTATAGAGAGAGATTAAAAAAAAAAAAAACTTTAGAAACATCTTTTTTTTTTTTCATTGCTTTTCTGAAGTTTAATTGGCAGACAAGAATTGCAGGACTGTCATTTCAGCTGGGCCACCAAACCTCATGCAAGGAGATGATAGGAAAGATAAGGTCTTGGTTCACACAATAAAAGAAGCTTTGACACATCACGGGAGTGACCATTGGATAGATGTTCATCTATTTGGTTGTTAAATAATAACACACAGGGCTGGGGGGAGTAGTTCAGTGGTAGAGCACTTGCTTAGTATGTGTCAGACCCCGAATTCCAACCCTGGTATGACAGAAATAGCAACACACAAAGAAATCTCCCTATTATAGATTCGTCATGTACATTTATCTTGAGAAGCATCAGTGAATGGAAGAAGTCTTGCTTTGAGAATATAAAAAATGCCTAATGATATGGCAGTGGTAAATTGTGTTTATACATGAAGTACATTTCATATCACAGGCAAATCTTGTCATTATGCTTTATAATCTCTTGGGTATTACTAGCCCAAACTATTTTACTAGTTAAATTCATTTCATACTTATTGAAAACCTACTCTATTTTCACATACATTGTATTTTTAGGAGAAATTTTACCAATGATTAACATATGTTGTCTGGAAGCCGAGCCATATGAATTGAAACTAAAATATGATAATTACCACTTTTATTAAATATCCAGCTGGCACATTTTGGAAATGTTATCTTGGCATCTAGTGTTGGTTTTATTTTGATTTCTAGCTTCTCTCTTTTTATTTATTCTATATTTTTGAAGGGGTAGGGATCAGGCTTACATATTTGACTTTTTTCCTACATTACTTTTTTTTTTTAAATCAAGTGGTTTACAGGTCAAGATTCATGGATCTATCAGGGGCTTTATATCAGAACTATTGGCAGAAACTGATTCTTGAAATAATTTTAGGTTGGTTCCTACATTCACGGACAGCTCAGGGATACTGATGTACAATTCCTCAAGTCTCACCATGACAGTTGGTTTAATCACACAGAGTTAGAGTGAGGTTCACTTGTTCTTTAATTTTTCCATCCTGGTCTATCCAATAAAATGTCTCCTGTACAATCTGCTCTCTGTCACATTGTTCTTCTTATCAGAACAACGACAACAAACACTCAGAAGTCATTGGAGTCAACAGGCTATTTATTTTCAGACTTTGACAAGGCCTGTCTCCAACAGGGATGGTTTTTGAATTCACCATTTTCAAAGGAGTGAGGTGGGGGGGCGGGCAGACTTGGCTTTTGAAAGTGGTCCTCATTATTAAATTGTATAATTTAATATACATTAAATTGTATAATGTCAATGAGTATGATAGCTGACTCTTAACTTTATGGACTAGGATCAAAGTGGCTACTGCAAATATTTGGGATTTTTCTCTCTCTGTGCAGGTGACTCCTCCATACATTGGGATGGGCCCTCAGAAGGAGCTAATGTAGGGACACCTCATGTGACCCCTTCATCACTGTCCTGGAAGTGCTTTTAATCTCCAAAGCTGAGTGGATTGACTGGGGGAGGGAACAGGTCACTGGCGATCTGGACTTTGCTATCTCTCCAGGTTCTATACTTTGAGAATCACAGATAAGAGTTTGGAGAATCCTGTATGAGTCCAAAGATGTTTCTTTTTTTTTTTAAATCTCTCTCTGTAGCTCTGTATGTTTCTACATATAGCAACCACGCTTTTGTTTCATAGAAATTCTGTTTCCTTTAAATACACAAGATAATAGCATTTTAATGGGAATTACATTTTATACAGATATATTTTATTTAATCATGTTCAAATTTTTTTAGTTGCTTTTCAACCTATTTGGCATTTGTCTTTGCAAAGAGTGGCATCAGTGTCTCCAAGGAAGAGCTCTGCATACAGCCTGCTGTCCACTTAAAAACTGAAATTAGGTCAGTGTTATTTTGTCTTGAGGTAACAAAAATACAATCCCAAGTGAGTAAAGACTTGGGATTTCACTTAAGTACTTAATTTCCAAAAGAATAAAAAAAACAGTTTTAGAGACTGAATAATGATTATACTACTGAATAATTATGTTTTTCTCCACTCTCGGTGTTCTTATACTTCAGAGACAAATGTGTTTTAAAAGATCATAAAAGCTCTGATTAGTCAAAGGATCAAAGAAATACACTATGGGTTTACGGTCCCTTATCTAAAACCTCTGGGATGGGGGTGTTTTGCAATTCAAGATTCTTTGGATTTTAGAAAAATAATGCATTTGGACTTTAACAGGGTCTAATGTCGCACTTTTAAATCAAACATTGGTATTTCTGCAGCGAAACATGAGTATTCACACTGAGCTAGACGATGAGCCACCTCACATCACTTAAGGTTTTGCCTTCTGTAGAGTCTTGGCACTGACTTAAAAAAAAAAAAAAGACCTTTAAAAACCAACCAAACACCTATGTTTTCAAAACGTTGAATTTTGGACTTGGGTTTAGATCGTGGGCCTGTCCCTGTCTTTCTCTGTATTCTATTTCCCTTATCACGTACTCTCATACTCTGCTACCAAAAGGGTAGTTCAGAGACCAGTAAGGTCAACATCACCTGGGAGCTTGTTAGCAAAGCAGGGTCAGAGGTGCTGTCCTGACTGGCTGACTCAGAATCTGCATTTTAATAAAATCTCCAAGTGATTCATGTGTACAACCGAGGTTGGGAAGTTCTGCTGTAGCATTATATGGTGTCTTTGTCTATTTTCTGTGCTATAACAAAATATCAAAGACAGGGTGATTTATATAGAATGGACATTTGTTTCTTCAGAGACTGAGAAATCCAATAGCTTGGCATTGGCATCTGGTCATCAGGTCTTATTGCTTAGCAGAGGGCATCATCTGGAGAGACAGAATGTGTGTTAGCTTGGGTCTCTTCTACTTCTTATAAAGCCACTGATGTCCACATGGAGGGTCCCATCCTCATGACTTGTCTAATCCTAATTAGCTCCCAAAGATCCTACCTCCAAATATCATTAACATAGAAATTTGGGGGTTAAGTTTCCGACACATGAATTTGGGGGGAGGGGGCCATATTCAAACCATAGGAATTGAATTTAATTTAGATTCCAATTTCTGGAGAGCAAAGGCTAATTTAGGAATACTTAGTTATTCAAACCCTTGGAGAATGAAGATTTCTGGCTGGTATCCCCTTGTCTGCCACCCACACTCAGCCAACCCTGTCATGGATTTTTATTTCAAAGTTTCCTACCTTCCTATCTTCCTTCCTTTATCCTCCCTCTCTCTCTTCCTTCTTCTTCTTTTTTTTTTTTTAATTAGAGAGTGTTTGATTTTACGTGGATCATTTAATTCTTTATTTACATTTTTGGATATATTTGGATTGACTCTTCACTTTTTTCTTTCTTGCAATCTTTTGGATTGATAATTTCTTTTCATCCCATTCCTCTTTCTAGTAGTTGGCCATATATTCTATTTCTATGTTTTAGCAGTAATCCCAGAAATTTTAGTATGCATACTTTATTTATAAATGTCTAAATTTAATCAATCTCTTTTCCACTTCCCAAACGATCGCTCAGAACATTTTAACTCCCACTACCATCTCTTGTGCCATATGCCATTGTTATGGTGTATTTTGTCTGTTTTGAACAATAATTGGTTATATAAGGTATTGTCATTATTTTAGTGGGATTTATTTACACTTATTCACACATTATCACATTCTTTGCTTACCGCTCATTTTGCAGTTTAGACCTTCTATCTGGGGCTATTTTTTCCCCCACAATGAATTCCTTAGATATTCTTGAAGCAAGGATCTCTTGGTGACAAACTCTCTTGGTTTTTGTCTGCAAATGTCTATATTTTTTCCTTATTCTAACATGTGTTAAATCTATCCATTTTGTTTTTTATTTTAATTTCATTTTATTACTAGTATTTGAAGTATTTCCTCTATTTGTAGTTTTTTTGTGTCTGATTCTCCTGGCTATAACACTGTACTTTGTTTCGTGTGTGTGTGTGTGTGTGTGTGTGTGTATTAACTAATTAGTTGATTAAATTTTTAACTGTGGGCTACTTATTTTTCTTATAACTTTGTGAAGATTCTTCCAGGTCTGAGTTATAGAAGAGTTCTTCCAGAAAGTAATTAAAGTTGTTTCTTCTGTATGCCTGGGTTATTATCAACTATGACCCCTAACATTAATTATTTTGCTTCAGGTTTGGGGGACTACCAGTTTTATGAATTTGCGCCACAAACTTAGGAGTTTCAGTTGGTTGTAATAAATTCTTAGTGTTGATTTTATTTTCTTCTTCTTCTATCTATGGCCAAGATCTGAGACAAGCAAGCTCCTTGCCTTCCTCTGGGAATATGGCTTAGTTTTCCTGTGGCTGAGGAAGAGAGCCTCTTGGCCATCCTGTCTTGGTCAGGTCGAGGCCTTTGTTTGAGGCCCCTGAGTTGTTTGGACAGTGTTTCTACCAGCTCACTTGGGTTGGTGGTGGGAATTGAAAAGTTCCACTCTAGACAGAAGTGGTAAAAGGAAACACAGACTGGATTCCATCAAGTTCCCTACCTGGTTCTACCTTCTAGGCCTTAAGGCAATCTCTAGTACATGGAATTAGAGAGGTGGTCTTAAGGCAAAAGCCAACTTCAGTGCTTGACTTATTTCACAGAAATCCTATGAATGTATGTGTGTCACACACGTGTGTGTTTGTGTCGTGTATGTATGTTTTGAGTACCTGTATTTTCATGATTGACTATTAATTACTGTCTTGTTAGCTCTTTGATGCACTGAAATAAGATACTTAATATACTTCATTCAATAGCTTTCATGGTTTTTAGCAGGAATGTAGTCAGGGTAGGTCACCATGCATACTGAACTGGCTAGACCAGTCTTCTTTGCTTTTCTTTAGTTTTCTCATCCATGTATATTGCCGCAGTCTAGCTGGGCACAAATCACCGAGCCACCACAAAGCACTTGTATCTACAAACAGGAAACTTTATTGCCTGAACTCCAACAGCATTCCAGGAACTCTCCCAAATGCCACCCACGCGGCTCCTTCAGGAACACACCACACACCAACCGGAACTCCCTCCCCAGGGCTGCGTGCACTCACTCTCAGAACCGAGAGAACTCAACCGGAATTCCAAAGTAGCGGGCGCTGAGGCAGCAAGAGCCATCCTATTACCGGACAGTAAAGGTCTAATATACAATTGAATCAATCCAGCATCATCTTAATGGCTTGTCTCTCAACCATTACTTCTGGCAAAATGCCACGGGCCATTCCGACTGGGCTGTGGCTCTCAACAGTATATTATCTCTAACCATATTATTTAGTTTTTGAATTTTGAAAACATTATGTGAACTGAAACTTTGCATAAATTTTCTGCAAGTTGGTTTTTCTCAGCATTTCCATATGTAGTTGTTCACTCAAGTTTACTATATGTCATTATATGAATTTGTTTAACTATCCATCACAATTTGTTTATTCAAATTCCACTGTTGTATTATTTCTAGGTTTTGTGTATTATTTCTAGGTTTTCATGTTTGCTGGTACGTATGTCCAGGATTTTCTCTAGAATATGTGCCTGGGGTAGTACTGCTGGCTCATTGGGTAAGCCCATGCTCAAACTTACTAATGGTTTTCCAAGGATGTTTAACATTCTACTTCTCTTAGAGAAGTTTTGTTGCTCTGTGTCCTCACCAGCCCTTGACATTGTCAGCTTTCTCAATTCTTGCCTACTAGGTGGGTGGACTTAGTAGATTCTTATTTCAGTTCTTATAACTCGTTTGTGAAAATCCAAATAGCTATATAAAAATACATATTCGTATTGGTTTCTCTTATCATATAGACACATAAATCTATAACAGACTCAGAAACTAACCATGGCAGAATGTACACTGCCGTCTTTGTCCTGTTGCTTTTGAAAGTAGTGATGATTGTTACATTCACATAAATGTGAATTGCACATACAGAATTAAGTGGAGTCACCTTTCAGCATTCACTTGGAATTGGTTCCAGGAACCCCAGTGGATACTAAAATCCAAGGATGCTCTAGTCCCTTTTATAAAATGGTGCAGTATTGGTATATAACCTAGGCACATCCTCTTGTATACTCTAAATCACCTCCAGATTACTTATAATACCCACACAATGAAATGTTATAGAAGTAGTTCTTACACTGTGTTGATTAGGCAATAAGGACATGAAAAATCTATAGATGTGTGAGTACAGCCACAACTCTTTTTCCTGAATATTTTTGTTCCTCAGAGGGTTTAATCCTCAGATGTGGAACCCATGCACATGGAGGGCCAGCTCTACTTTCAAAATGCTTTATACTGTCCTTCATGTTTCACAGAAATCTCTCATCGGCCACATCAATTGCTTTTTAATAGCTCTTAAAGGAATTGCCGATTTATTGTTCTTCATGCCATATTTAAATTCCTCCTCTAAATTCCTTTAAATTCCTCTAACAATAGGGTGTAATGTTTTTTACAAATTCTAGATTACTTATAAAAATAATAACAATAGAAGGTTCTTTTGCAGCTTTCTATGAGGCGGGCACTGTGTTAAATGCATTCGACCTATTATCCTATTCAATCTTCTATAGCCTTTGGGACGGGTGCCATTAGAAATCCTCTATTCCTGAGGAGCGAACTCAGGAGTGGAGTCGTGAGGGTCTCACTGTCTTCTTCTCAGTGGACCTTTTCTTCCTTTAGCGTACAGAACTCTTGGGGAAGTGGATGTAGGTCTGAGAAGCTTGTATGTGTTCTAAACCAGTAGGCAGATAGCATTTATGGGAAACAGAAGCTCTGATGTAAGGTGGTGGTGTCTTACCTATTATCACAGGTTTTCAGGTAATCACCAGTCTTCCTCTCAACTAGCAACTTGATATGTTTAGTTCCAAATTGATGTTGATCTTTATGTCAAAATATATGAAACAGTATCACATTAGAGCCAAACTCAGCCTCATGATCTTCAGAACAACATGGCACCATGCTGTGATTCTCAGATATGGTGGCAGGTTGTACTACCTGGGGAGCTCTGAAAAACACTGCTGCTTGGGTATCATCCCTGTGAATTCAGATTTGTCTCATCTGGGTGTGGTCTGGAGCTCTGGGAGTCTGAACACTCCCCAAGAGATTCTAATGTGTAGCTGAGGCTGAAGATTCCTTGATACAAATGCTACCTTCAGATCAATTGGGTTCAGATCTTGCTTCTGCCACTCACTAGGTGTGATACCTTAGGCAAGTTTCTTAATGCTGGCATAGCTCAAATTTTTTAATATGGGGATAAATGGTAAAAGTACTATCTATAGAATAGAGACTGGCTGCTGCGATTTCATCTGAGTCTCCCCCAGAGGTACATATATAAAGGTTCCCAGGAGGCACTGAGGTCTTACAAATGGACGGCTATTGGGTGTTTTAGATCATTAGGGGTATTGTGAGAACCTGGCCCATTCTCTCTCTGCTTCCTGGCTCATGATGTGACCACTTTCTCTGACCTGGGCTCCTACCATTGCCATCTGTTGCCAAACCAATAGGGCCACCTGGTATTAGATCTGAATCTCCAAACTGTGAACTAAATAAACCTTTTCTTTTTATAGGCTAATTGCCTTGAGTATTTTGTCATAGTAACAGAAATTTAACTTACAACACAGACACGAAGTAAACATTTATTGTTAGCAACTTTAAATATACTACTGATAAAATTACTATTATTGGATGTTCTCATGTCTCAAAAGCATTTCTGAAGACTAGGGTTTAAAACTGGCCAAGTGTGGCATAGGACCAACCCAGCATTGGTTGTCTTGGTTTAGTTTTTTGTCCTTTGATTTTACTGAAAAGTTAGTTCTGATCACCTACAGAATTTAGGAAGTACCTATTGGAATCATTTAAAGTTTTTATTTACAAAAGACTACAGAAGTTAAATCAAGGTATTTGTGGAGGAATGATTGGCAGCTTGTAGGTAGACTAGAGATCGTGCTTCCCACCATAACAGAGATTTATTTCTAGAAGAGATTTCTGGCTTAAAAGATGCTTGTATATAGATATAGATAGATATGTGCATTACATATACATAGCCAAGTTTATAAAAAATATATACATATAAACACACACACACACATATATACACATATATGTGTGTGTATATATACACATATATGTGTATATATGTATTGGGCCACCTGGTATTATATCTGAACCTCTAAATTGTATACACATATATGTGTATATATGTGTGTGTGTGTATATATATGTATATGTATATATGTGCGTGTGTGTGTGTGTGTGTATATATATATAGAGAGAGAGAGAGAGAGAGAGAGAGAGGGAGAGAGAGGGAGAGTTGGCCCTTCATTCAACTATGGATGGAAAATATTTGAAAAACAAAATTATATCTGTAAGCATATACAGACTTTTTTCTCATCATTATTCCCTAGGTAATACAGTATAACTATTGACATAGTATTTACATCGTATTAGGTATCATATGTAATGATTTAACACATACAGGAAGATGTGTATAGGTTATATGCAAATACTATGCCATTTTTTTTATAAGGGAATTTTTGGTATCTTCAGCAAGTAAGGAGCCATTTCCCTGATACTGAGGGATGACTGTATAGTCCAATTATCCCATTTTTTTTTTAAAGAGAGAGAGAGAGAGAGAGAGAGAGAGAGAGAGAGAGAGAGAGAGAGAGAATGAATTTTTTAATATTTATTTTTTAGTTTTTGGTGGACACAACATCTTTATTTTATTATTTTTTATGTGGTGCTGAGGATCGAACCCAGCGCCCCACGCACGCCAGGTGAGCGCACTACCGCTTGAGCCACATCCCCAGCCCCCAATTATCCTTTTGAAGAGGTGTACCAATTTTATATTCCTTCAAGGGGGCATCAGAATTTCTTTTTCCCAGAACCTCACAACACTGGTTGTTTACGATCCTTTCAGACTTTGTAATTAAGATAAATGAAAGCTTCCTATTGACCTGTAATTATTTAGTGGTAAAGTTGAATATCTTTTTATATCTTTATTGGACCTCTGGATATGAATTTCCTCTTCATAATTTTGCTGACTTTTCCACCAAATGGCTTTCTAGTTCTGTATACGGGAAGGTCACTAATTTTTGCCTATTTTATAGTAACATTGCAAATATTAATCCTAGTTTCCCATTAGTCTTTTGACCTTAGTTTTTGTTTTCTTCCTTCACAAATGTTAATTATGTAATCATATTAGTTTTTTCCTCTATATTATTTCTGGGATTAATGGCATTTATTCAAAGCCTCTTTCCACCCCAAAGTTACCAAATGATTAGAAAAGGGTGTTGAAATGTCACTTTGAATATGTACTAAATGTTCTTGCATTATTGGTTCTGTTTTGAAGTGTTCTAATTCTGTTTCTTTAATCAACCAGTCTTCTCCTATGCCTGTTCCCTGCTGTCTTGAATGATACTAGATGCATATTGTATCTAACAGAACAAATATCTATTATCTTCATTTTTTTTTGAAAAAAAATCAGCCTCTTATTAAATAATTTGTTCTTTCCAATAAATATTAAGCATTGTGTAAAGTTTCAAGAAAGATCCCAGGGGAACCTTTGTGATATCACATTATATTGTTCACAAGTTCAGGGCAGAATCGACATCTTCATAGTGTTAAGGCATTCCGTCTCAGCCTGGGCATAGACATTGTCTGCCTTTATCCCTGAATTTCTTTCAGATTATCAAGGGTGGTATCAAAATTCTCAGCTCTTTCTCTACCAGATTTCTCCCCCTACAGCTTACCATTGGCTTTCCAGGCCCAAGATGTCCCAGCCTGATGTTACAGCGAGACTTTCTTTCGTTAGTCTTCTGAATCCACATTTCCAACTTCACCTTCCTATTATGGTTTCACTCTGTATTGTTGGTGTTATTTGGTGTTATTTCTTCTCTATCCTCTTATATTTATTGTACTAGGAACTCCTTAAAAGAAAACAAACAACCTTATTAAAACTCATGGGACCATTCCTCCAAAGAAGACATACAAATGACCGACAGGTATATGAAGAAATATTCAACATCACTCATTATCAGGGAAATGAAAGTTACAACTGCAGTGAGGTATCGATTCACGTCTGTTGGAATATCTATTATCAAATTATATATTTTGTGTATTAACTTCTCATCAGATGTATGATTTGCAAATACATTTTCCCATTCTGTAAGTTGTCACTGCATTCTGTTGATTGCCTCTTTTGCTGTGCAGAAGCTATTTCGTTGGATAAAATCCCATTTGTCTCTTTTTGCTTTTGTTGCCTGTGCTTTTGGGGTCACATCCAAAAAAAAAAATTGCCCAGACCAATGTTATGGATCTTTCCCTCCATGTTTATTTCTAGTAGTTTTACAGTTTCAAATCTCACAGTTAAGCCTTTAATCTGCTTGTCGTTGATCTTTGGGTATGATGTAAGATGAGGGTCTTTGCATTTCTTTCCAGCTAAAAATACAGTTGTTTTTGATGTTCATAATATCCTAGAACATTCTGAATTGAGCAGTTAAGGGTCTTCTGCAAGGCCACATGCCATCGCTTAATTTTGAGAAGTTGTTTGACTATTTTCAGCTTTAGATAGTCCATCTATAAACTGAGGAAATTGAATCATAAAACCTCACGGGTCCTACAGTTCCCCTCACCTCAGATAAAAAATAGATCTCTTTCTCAATTTCCAAGAGAACACATGATTTTGATGGTGGCTACAGTTAGCATTTGCTCATGCTTCGACTGTTTTCAGCAATCAATGGAAAGTGCATCAGGTGCAGTCTCTCAGGCCTGCATATAGCAGGTCAAATCTCATTTATTGATTTTTTTTTTCTGTTGAAACTTGCGCATATATATATATATATATATATATATATATATATATATATATATAGACCAAAATTAATTTTCACCAGCTTGGTATATATAGTATTGTGGCTGCTCATCTCCCTGAAGCCCAAGATGTTCTAGAATAATAAACTAAGCTGTATAATCTTTAAAATATCTGACCAGGTGGAAAGCCTTTCTAGGAGGATAATTTGTTTGTGCTCATGGTATTTAGTCATGTTTCCAGGAGAAAGCCATGGTAGGGCATGAAAGCAGGGTATCAAGAAAGCAAAAGGGATAGGTATTAACATTTATTGGCTGCCTTCTGTATGCCAGCCACTGAGATATTTAATTGTAATCACATTAGGTCATCTTTAATGCCTTGGTTTATTTATATGTGAAGAAATCATTGTTCAGAGAGATTTAAGTAACTTGCCCAGCATCCCTCAGTGCTAATTAGCAAAGCAAAGATGTCATCCCAGGGCACTCCAGCTCCACCAGGTTTGGCCTCTGCCTAAAAGCACTGACCACCTGAGCCAGAATATGGATCATCATTTCTTTAGCAAACATAGACTATTCCTGAGAAGGTCAAAATTAGGGCTGGGTTTAACCAGCAGAGAATAAGCATCAGAAGGGTTAAGATTCACTCCTGAGGGAGAGAGCTCTTGCCTCATCTCATATCATCTCATTAACAAGGGAAGTTTGCTTTCCCTGGACTCCCTCAAATTCATCTTTTTTTCTCCCTCCCTTTCTTGGCTGAGGATGCCTGCTAAGGCTGTGGTGTTTATTTCTGCTCTTTCCCTTAGAGACGTACTAAAGTCAGTCGCTTTAAAAAATGTCGGGAGTAAATGCACTAAATGATTACTGTCAGAAAAGACTCCAATTAAGCCGCGTGCACATGCAGAAAGGCTCCAGTGCTGACTAAATTCCACCTCCCATGCCCTTCTGATGAGAGGCGATGGGAGAGGAAGCAATTGTCCCCAAGTATTGTGGGTTTAAAAGACCTTTGCTAAGGCACACCTGCCCTCCCTTGGTCTCAAGGTTCAGAATTTTGGTCTCCTGGTGTTTGGCTTTGTTATTTTGGTTTATGACAGCCTGGTGGCTGGAATTCTCCTTTGCATTCATTTCTCACTCCGGACTTCCAGGAGAAGGGGAACAGACGTGGCCCTCTGGGCTGGGCATTTCTCCTGTGTAACCTTGACAGCAGCCCCAGTGATAATTTGATTTTTAATAAGGCCCTCTCTCCCTTCCCTTTGCCCCTGAATCTTCTTTTTTACCACCTTACAATGTATCAGGATATCTGCAAATCTTCTCTGAGTCCTGTCCAGAGGAATTTTGTAACTGTTTTATTTTTTCTAATGGGGTGCCTATGTTCTGGAACTTTCCATTTCCTTGTTGTAACCATACATTCTCTTCCTATGTCCTCACCCCTAAAATGATGACCAGGAGATTTATGGGGTTTGTTTGAAAGTATACTCTGACACATGGAAAGCTGACTAGTTTCTTAGTAATTAAATGGCAGGGGTGGAGAGTGGGGGGGGGGAACGACATATGAACTAGAACTGCTATTTATCATTTTATTATTAATTAATTAAGTATTTTTGCAGTGCTGGGGATCAAACCCCAGGGTCTCATGCATGTTAGGCAAGCACTCTACCCTTGAGACACAGCCCTGGAACTGGTTCTTAAAATAATGAAATAGTAAGATTCTAACTAGAAGTTTAAAAAAAAAGACATTTTTCTCTTGATTCAACTTCTAACCAGTCAGGTAAATGGTGTCTGAATAGTTGTAGCTAAGATTCCCCAGTTAATTGTCCTGACTATTAAATATTTAGACTCCATATTTTTCCCCTAAAGTGTTTATTCCCAGGAGTTCCTAGAATCATAATAGTAAAATATTGACTCAGAATTTTTTTTTTCTCTGAGTATTTTGGCTCCCTTCATCAGGTAAGATGAAATACATGTTTTTTAAAAAATGTGAAGCAGTAGAACATTATGAAGTAGTGAACCACAAATAATAAACTATAGATACAACATGACTGGGACTGAGAAAAGGAGGTTCCAGAAGAATACAATGAGTGCCATACCCCTTTCATAAAATTTGAAAACATGTAAACTTCAATGATATGCTATTTTTTTTCCCCAAAGAAAGAAACAAGGGCTAGGGCTGTAGCTCAGTGGCAGAGCACTTGCCTAGCATGTGTGAGACACTGCGTTCGATCCTTAGCACCACATAAAAATGAAACAAATCAAATAAAGTCATGCAATCCATCTACAACTACAAAAAAAAATTAAAAAAAGAAAGAAACAAATACAAAATACAGGATAGTGGTTATGACGGGGTGTGAGGTGAGCACATAACATTAGTAATGTTTTGCCTTTGGTTTATGCTCTCCATTATAATATTAAAACTGACTTAAAAAAATTAAAGGCTCATTTACGGACCAATGATGAGATAGTTTCTGCTAATTATGAGCCATCAACTATCGTCATCCAAGATCCCTCGAAGTAAGTCACATGGTTGAGCTCATGTCATCCAAATTTGGGATCTTGAACGTTTCTGCAGCTCCTGTTTGATCTTTGGATTTCCTGCTATGAATCTTGAGGAGCAAACAGGCCTCTAGCTTCTAATTGCGGGTGGGAATTGGCAGTCAGGCAGGGAGCTGTGTGGAGGAGTTTGCCTTGGGCTGAGCAAAGAGAAGAAAGTCCCTTTCAGTCCTCTCCTCTGCAGTGGTGATAAGACAATCTTCAAAACAACGGTAGTTGCCTCGCACTCTGTGTTGCCAGCAAACCAGGCTACCTACCCTCGGGGGCCTCATTTTGATGAAAGGATATATGGAGCTCACCAGTAACCTTCAGGGCAAGTTGTGTTTATAAGAAATATGTGTGGGTGCCACTCATTTGAATTAAAGCTGAAACGGTCCTCTGCCATGCACTTCTCTTCCTATTACCACCGAAATGTGTTTCCAAGTGACTGGTTCCTTGATTCGGTAGGCTCTCCGGCCCACTTCAGTGGCTAGCTGGGAGATTATCTCAGCTCAACATTCACCACTTATCACTACATTTCTATTAAGGCTTCTGCTCTTCTTGGCTCAATAGAAGGGGGACTTCATTTGACATGATGTGCTACAGAGATAGGAAGGGAACCATCATCTCTTATCTGGACAACTCTGAAGCCTCATGCCCCACCCCACACGGTTCCAGAACATTGTCCTCTGCTGGACTGATCTGCCAGAGGTTTAAATTAGGCCAGATTGCTCTTCTGCTTTAAAATCCTCTATGTATGTGCCTTCTTTATGGTAACCCTGAGACCAAAATGAACCTCTACGATTACGAGTTTTGCTTGGCGGCTCACCACTGAATTCCTGGTGCCCAGAACACCGCCTGGCATGTAGAGAGCATTTGGGAAATGAAAGCACAATTGAAGATTGAAGCTCGTTTCCTTGCATATATGTCCTTCATGCACATAGCCAAATTAATGGCTTCCAGGGAGCACATGGGAAACCTTTTTCTGGAATAATATTATAATGGATGGAGAATAAGTGCATGCAGCTGGGATGGCAGTTAATAAATGCTATGACCCACTAACGTACATTTAAATAAATATTGCCAAAAGAAGTAGGCCAGCCTCAGATGTTCCCTGTTTGTATTCCTACACGTCGTTTATTAGTTTCCTGATGATCAAAACTGGGTTAACTTGTCGATGATGTATGTTTCCTGTTAGGGATATGAAGATCGCCTACTCCATCCAATTTGGTTTTCTTAGATGAGAAATTATGCTTGAGTTTAAAAAGCAGTTTGCCAGACTGCACTTTGCTTTCCTTTTGATAAGAATGTTTTAATGGGGAAAAAAAAATATCTACTAGAATCAGCTAATTAAAATGTTGTGTTTTTATATGAGGATGCTTTCTAGTTCCTCTGAGGGAGAGTTCCACAGAATAAAGTAGAAAAAAAGAGAAAGTTCTCATTCCTTCTTCTAAGCTCTTCCCCTGGCCAGAAATGGCCCTTCCTGCTCATCAGCAAGCATTTCCCAGTTTAGCTTAGATGCATGCTCCCTGGGGCTTCTGGGGGACAGACCTCCCTTCTCCCCTCCCCCAATGCTATACCGTACTAGAGCGTTGGCTCCCAAGTGAACTGATGAGAAAGGAGAGTGGACACAGCTTTATGGTGCATTTTAGGAGACATGTTGTGAGATATTAGGTAAATAGAGCACCTCAACATTTACTGGTAATAAAAATTCCTTAAAAGCCTGCAATCTTGACTACACGTGAAACCTGAACCCCTTCAGATTTCCAAAAGTGCCTGCAGAGTTCCTTTATAGTGCAGATCCATAGTGGGCCAAGTTAATAGTTTGCTATTTATAGGCAGCTCTCCTTTAATTGGTCAGAGCCAAACATGGACCAGCAAAAGGGGTCCCTAGAGAGGGCTGAAGGGAAGGTAAGTTGGTCCCATGGAACTCCCTTTGGGTGAGTGTCAGGCTAGTTACTTGGTGAGATGGATCTGAACCCAGCTTGGCCCCACCAATGACTCTCTGAGCATCCTTGAAATCTACTTTAGGTGGCCTCCTGCCTCTACTGCCACACCTTGTGGAAGTCCTCCCTGTTCCCAATACTCTCATTTCCAGGGGCTTAACTTTCTCCTGGGCATTTGGGCACAGAAATCCTGCTTCTGGTGAGCCATTTCTCTTCCCACTCTCTGCTATATAATCCCCGCCCCCACAGACCCTTTGAGAGCATGGTGGAGTAGAAAGTTAATGTTGGTTTTAACACCCCAGCAGTTATCCTGCCTATTGTGGTTTAGATGTGAGGTGTCCCCCAAAAGTTCATGTGAGAGACAGTGTAAGAAAGTTTAGAGGTGAAATGACTGGGTTATGAGAGCCTTGACCTAATCAGTACAGCGATCCCCTGATAGGGATTAACTGGGTGGTGACTGTAGACAGGTAGGGGTGTGGCTGGAGGAGGTGGGTCCTGGGGGTGTGCCTTTTGGATTTACATTTTATCTCTGTATAGTGTGATATCCTGAGCCACTTTCCTTCACCACAGTCTTCCACCATGATGTTCTGCCTTGTCTTGGGCCCAGAGCAATGGAGCCGACCATCAGTGGACTGAGACTTTAAAATTTGTAAGCCCCCAAATAAGTTTTATTTCTTTAACATTGTTCTTTTGATCAGGTCTTTTGATCACAGCAGCAAGTGAGTTGACTAACACACTGCCCAAAGGAGGAGACCTGGCACTGGTTGCTTCCCACAGCTCCTCCCTGCCCTCTCTCCATCCCTCTTGCCTGCCCTCCTGCTGGGCCCCTGGGTTGTTCTCCTTGCTGCATTGCCCTCCCCATCACTGGAACTAATGCTGTGAGTGTCTGGGCTGAGGGGATCCCTTCCATGACAGGAGCCCTGGTCATAACTGAGGTCACTTTTCCCTTTCTCATATCAGGAGGGCATTAGATGTCCTTAGCTTTGAAGAGGCACTTAGGAGGGAGTGACCTGAAACAGATCAATGCACTTCCCACCATGCTTAACTCAGCCCTGTGAGCTAAGCTCCAAGCTGCTTTCTGACTCTACATGTGATTTCATTTGTGACTTTCGTCTCATTCGAGATTGACTTTGGGATTTACAATTTTCATTCATTCATTCATTCATTCATTCATTCATTCATGCAGTTCTGGGGATAGAGCCCAGGGTCTCACACATGCCAGGAAGCACTCTACCACTGAGCTATGTTCCCATCCTATGACCCCTTTTATATATTGCAATCCATGTGGTGCAGCCATATCTGCTGTGGAATCTATTTTTGCTCTATTTTACTTTAAAGAGAAGGTCGATAGTTTGGCTAGCTTCCACTATGAAGAAGGCCTAAAGGAGCAGGGCAGTGAAGTTGTGAGGGGAGTAGTCAGGGAGCGGAAGGAGGCTGAGCCCATTCACAGCTTGCTAGAGGCCCCTGTGCTCAGAGGGGACTGGGATGGGACCATATTTGACTGCTATTCAGCTCTTCCAGTGAGATAGCTGGAACCATCTGATATTTGAAAGGAATGTAGCAATCTAGGGGATTGCTGTTCTCTAAATTCGTTTCTAGAATAAGTCAAATCATTGAAAACCAGGACACTTGGGCCATATGATTTTAGCTTCTGGAAGGAAGCTTTACTAAGTTTAGTAATTTATTATGGCTTCCACTTTTTTTTTTGAAGGATCGTGAGATAGGTCTGCTTAAAGAATATTTTATGCCATTTATTTTTAAAATTGACTTATTTTATTTTTTAAATGCATCTATAAAACCTGAAACTGCAGATATTAACGGGGTACCATGTGATGTTTTGATACATGTATACATTGCATGATATTTAAAGCAGGTTAAGCATATCTGTCTTCACCTTTATCATTTCTTTATGGTGAAAATATTCAGAATCTTTTCTTCTGGCTTTTTGAGATACATAGTACATCATTTTTATTTATAGTCACTCTACTGTGCAATAGCATGCCAGAACTTCTTACTCTCATGAAATTGACTCATTATTTTAGAATGGTTTTTGATTTAAAGAAAAAACTGCAAGAATGGTAAAAAGAATTTCCAGGTACCCTGTGTCCAGTTTCTCCAATTATTATCATCTTAGAATAAAACAT
Organism: Marmota marmota marmota; assembly: GCF_001458135.2. NCBI lineage: Eukaryota > Metazoa > Chordata > Mammalia > Rodentia > Sciuridae > Marmota > Marmota marmota. The sequence continues at coordinate 39,545,026 of NW_025999900.1, forward strand.
TGCTACAATAATATACTGATATTGATACATTATTATCAATTTGAGTCCACAGGGTCATATTTCCTTAGCTTTTAACTAATGTCCTTTTTTTTTTTTTTTAAATTTCAGGATTCCATCCAGGATGCCATATTGCATTCAGTCACCATGTCCCCACTTCTCCTTAAGTTCCTCTGTGGCAATTTCTCAGACTTTCCTTGTTTTATAATATGAAGCACTCCAGGCATACAAAAAGCGTGTATGTGTGCGCGCACACCTGAACAACCAACCGATATAACCACCCTTCAGCTTCAGAAACAGAACTTTTTGGGTGTGATTGAAGTCCCGCGTGTACCACTCTCAATCTCATTCTCTTTTCTTCTCCCAAAACAACCAATATCTCGAATTTGCTGTTTTCATTCTATGCATGCGTGGAAATGACCCATATATAGTATTGCTTTGCATATTTTAAAATATGAATAATATCCTGTAAGCAATGCTCTGTAGTAGGCTTTTTATCACATAACATTTTTAATGTATGTTGCTCCAGTTTATTTGAATGTCTAAATCAGATTTCATTGTATTAATTCACTCACTTGTTGACAGACAACAAGGTGTTTTCCTTTTTTTTATCACCAGGGTCATTGCAAAGAGTGCTGAGCAGACAGGCAGTGTTTCTGTTTTTGCCTTAGCTACTAGAAACCCTGCATGTAAAAATCATGCCCAGCTGCAGAGCCTGGAACATCCCAACTATATTTAGTATATTTATATTTTGGTTCTTTAACTAAAACATATTCTTCTTATATTTTTATATACCTTGTTTTGCATATGCAATCCCTTTGAAAGTAACTGAGTGATAAATCTTGGCGAAAAGACAAGATTTGGTAAGCTGTTAGTCACCCCAACTTGAGCTTTTCAAAGGTCTTCCTTTTCCTTACTTTTGGGGGTATTGGTGGGGTGTCTTGTGTATAAGTATGCTTGCTTGATCTCGATATAAATTCTCCAAGTTAATTTATTATTCATCAAAGAGTTAATTTGTCCTCTAAATACTTAAGTTGATGATTCCTCTTTTTAATCACTACCACCAACACACAAACAGAAATCCTCAGCAATTCCAATGGCTGCTTGCTATCTTTAGGAACATTTGTCTTTCCTTAACTACTCTCTTTTTAAAGACATCTAGTTTTCTGTGACATTGTTTACTTTCATTATGTTTTAATTATGGGATTCTGATAACCACGGAGGAGTCGGAGAGGCAATAAAGGGGGTTTTGTGGGTGATTAAATGCTCAAGCAAAGCTGAGAAGTTTGATAACCACAGCAGTTGTTTCCGCGAGTATATTCCAAAGGCAGGAATATTTTTGCTGTCACACAACAAGCCAGAAAGGGGAAAAAGCCTCCCACAAATCACTTTGATATTTTTCTTAACTACCATGCTTTTGAAAGCACCGTGCTCTTTCATCTGATGTTTTCCTTTGCTGTCAGTCTGAGTAGATGGCTCTCCCTTGGCGGAATGCTATTTAAAAGACAGGTTCTCCGTGTGAATATGTCGTTTATCTAAATGAGCAGCTGAAGTGGGCAGAAATGCGTTTCATCATCCACCATGTGAACCATGGTCTGAAGAAAAATGGCATTTGAGCCGCTGTAATTGAACTCAACATTATAAGAGCTTATTGGATTTTTAACAAATAATTTAGCACTATCAAGCACAAATGCATTTGACTGCAGGTAATAGGAAGCGGAATCAATAGTGATGTTAACAAGTATCTCACATGACAAGTGTAGAGATGGGCAATCTCCAGGCTTGGATCGGCTGCTGGCAATGCCATCAGAGACCCATCTTTTGTTCCACTAGCTATGGTTTGGATTTTGATTGTCTCCCAAAGACTCTTGTATTAAAGGTTTGGTCACCGGTGGGTGGTGCTGCTAAAAGGTAGTGAGACCTTTAAAAGGTGGAGCCTACTGGGAGGAAGTTAAGCCACTAGAGGCATGCCTTCAGAGGGGATATTGGAACCCTAGCCTCTTCCTCTCTCTCTCTTTTGCTTCCTATTCACCATGACATGAACATCTTATTCCACCACATTTCCCCACCATGATGTTTTGCTTTACCATAGCCCCAAAGCAAAAGGTTCAAGCAACCATGACTGAAACCTCTGAATACATGGGTTAAAATAAACCATTCTGACTTACAAGTTGATTCTCTCAGGTATTTTGTCACAGTGATGGAAAGCTAATTCACCACTACTTTCCCGAATGTTTTAGCATTCATCCTTGTTCTTATTGCCTTCTGATTCCAAGTGGCTATTGCGACTATAGATTTTCTGGGAGGGAGGACTGAAGTGGTGCTGGCCATAGCTCTCCCTCTTTGTCATTGTAGCAAAAATATCATCAGAATTCCCCTGGTTGCTGTCTTCATTCTAAATGGCTGTAGCCCTGTCACATGGCTGTGCTCCTTTTAAGGAAGGCTCAGAAAGCTGGGTGTTTAGCCGACACATGAAGATTTCAAACAAAGTGAAAGGTTTTCACAAGGAACAGGGAAGGAGTAAATGCTGACAGGGCAAATAACTGCCAATCATCAGCCTGTTATATATTGTGCATGCGAGTTTGCTGTCACACATCAAATATAAAAATAAATGCCATCACCATGAAAATGGGAAACCATCCCAATCTTTATGTCATGCCGCTTCTGAAGTTAAAATGCAAAGGTTGGCAGGGCCGGCGCACTGTCCATGTCAATGTTTTGGTCGTGGATCTTCCAGCTAAAGGGATGTCCGAGGAGGCTGGCTAATCTTGCATTGTTTTAGCATTTGCTTCTGTTTTTTTCCCAGCGAAAAACTGAACCTTGAACATAATTAAGGAAAGCACAGAGACTTATCAAATAGGGCTTATTAATCCTGTAGATATTCACATAAAAATGCATACTTTTGTGCCTTGATTATCTTTGGGAGATCCCTAGGAATGAGGGCCTGCTGATAATTAACAACTGCAACTAAAAAACAAAACACAATCTCATCCTGGCTGCAAATTTCTATATTATTTTATCATGTTGCCATAGGTAGAAAACCCTCTTCCTTGATTTCAGTTTTCCTTTTCCTCCCCCCACATCCCTCTTCTGCTTATGTCTTTCTGTGGAGTAAACGGCAGCTTTGTGTGTCGACTGAGCTTGGCTGGTGCTTCTCACCAGGGTCTCTTGTGCGCCTGCTCTCATGTGGCGGCTGAGGTTCCTACACAGGGCCTCTGCATATGGCTTGGGCTTCTCACAGTCTGGTGGCTCTGTTCTGGAGCAGAAGGTTCCAAGAGATTAAGGGGGGATGTGGCAAAGCTTCTTTTCCAAGTCATCCAGCAGCTGCCTTCTGGGGTTGTTCAGGACAGCCCAGATAAAGGGGCGATACAGAAAGACATGACAGAGACGGCTTAGGTACCATCTTTGGAGACAATCTGCCACCGTGCCCTTCCTTCTCTTCCTTTGGGGATTGGAAGGACCATCACTAGCTGGTCAAAAAGAGAAGCAGAGAGAGTGTGGATGGCCACTGCTCAGAGCAGGAAAGAAACCTGGGATGCTAAGAATTGCCCCCCTGGTGGCAATTGTTAGAAGAAGAGCCTTTTTCCTGCCATTTAAAGCATGACTGTGGAAGTTGCTAGTTGATATCTTCTGGTTTCTACCTCTTTTATTGTCCTTGTCAGAAAGAGAAAGAAGTAAACATTAACACTTTAAAAAATTCCTTTTAATGTTCATAGTTGCAAACAAAAAAACAAAATATGCATCAGCCTTAAGCTCAAATCAAACCACCCTGAGCTGTGCTGTGCAATCTCTCTTCTTTATTCGTGGATGCCTTTTCTTGTGTTAGAGGCTGAGGATCAGAACTGATTTGATTCCAGCATCATCTTTCTTTGTGCCAAGGACACAGGGACAGCTAAAGCACATCCACGTAGCCTCGGTGCGTTAAATCATTCTCTCTGCATTGGGCTTTGGTGGTTTTCATCACTGTTGCCGTTCCCTGTGAATGAATGGCAGTAGAGCAGGATTTAAGTAAGCATCGTTGGGGATCTCCAGAGATTCCTGTCTTGCTGAGATTCGGGAAGGCCACAATTAGCAAACAGACCCAGAATGAAGAGGAGGAAAAGAGGGCGGGTGTCTTGTTGCTGTAAACTACTAGTTTTCACCAATCGACGCCCTGGCCTGTGTTGCTGTGGCTTTGGAACACCCTCCCTCCCCCTTCTCTGCCTGGCAGACTCCCACTCACCCCCAGATGTGGGCCAGCTGGTGGCTTCTGTATGAAGACCTCCGCATCTGTTGGACAGGGTGACCTTCTTGTCCTCCACACCCACAGTTCTTGTGCCTGTCACCTTATTTGCATTGTCTGTTTCCTTCTCTGGATTGTGGCTCCCTAGGATCAGAGACAAGCTGCTTCCCTGGTGCCAAAGCAAACAGAGGCTGGGTAAACGCTTGGAAGCAGGACTGCACAGTCAACCGCACCATCATCTGGGTCATTTTGATGTTTGGTGGCAATTGTGTTAGGTGGTTTGCGCTTCTCCCTGACCCAAACAGAACTCTCAAAACAACAATCTTAACCATGCATACTTCCAAAGCCAGGGATAAAAGAGCTATTATCATATCCTGCCACAGTTGGGCTGCTGCTCATTTTGCCTCTTACCTGGAGTGAGCCCCCTTGTCTCCTCCCAGAGCTCCTCCATCCTCACCTGCTGGTTCAGGACTCCTGTCCTCCCCAAAGTCTTCTTTGAACTCTCTGAACCCCAGAGTTTCCCCTTCCCCCAAATCCTCTGGCACCTTGATGTTACAACTTAACATTTGTTCTCCTTCCATTTGCATCTGTCTGGCCTCTTGGCTAAGACTGTAATCTCCTGTCTTGACTTTTCTCTGTCCCCTGAAAAGGGCAAAGTAGCCTCAATGTGTGGCAGGTGTTCACTACAGTTATCCTGCCTAGAACCTGGGCCCGGGAAACACAACGCAGAGTATAGGTATTTGCTACACTAATGTTCTTTGTGCATTTGTACTGTGGCATGGTGGGAATTCATTCTTTTGATGCTGTGAATCAAAGAGAGGTTAGGAGTGTTGTTTTTCTTTAGCTTAAAGAGGACAAAGTGTCAGAGTTTGGACCAAAGTTGTCTCACAAACATATTTTGATTGACAGTGTTTTTAAAAACAATAGAAAGAGTTGCCAACATTTAACAATAAGGAGGCTGTACCTAAAAACCCAGAGTTCTAGTTTCTTTAAAAATTTTGGACGTGTCAACAAAACTGAGCATCAGTTCCCAATTAGCAATCATTGCTTTTAACCAAGAAGTGACTGTTCCTTTCAGACAGAAGATGAAGCCCCCTGCCACGGTCTGGCTGGGCACAAAATCACGAGCCACTCAAGCAGGAACAAACTTTATTTCTGAAACTCCTGCCAATGCCCCGTACGCTCCTGGGAAATATGCCGAACTACACACGTGGAGTTCTCCCTGGCCACACTACCTCAACAGACAAATCCCTCCTCCGGAAATCCCTCCTACTGCACTTCCCCAACCAATGGGAACTCTCCGGGAGTCCCACTAGAGCTCCAAAGTAGCAGGCCGAGGGGGACAGCAGGGGTCTAATATCCATTTAGAATGCAGGTCTTAACATAATCATATCATCTCAATGGCTGGCTGGTGTCACCTTTCAACCAAAAATGCCATGCATCATTCCTACTTGGCTATGGCTCTCAGCAGCCCCCTTTCCTCATCCCTGATAAAACTGCATCCCACATTCTATTCTTCCATAGTGTTACTTGCTTGGTTCCTGGATAAACCATTCTAGGAAATTTTACATGCTGTTGGGTTGCTAAGTGAATAGAATTCAAGTTCACATGGGGCTGCCAGAAGCAAACTGACATGTGAACAGCTTTCTGTGGCTTCCTTTCTTACTGTACACATTTTAATTGGTATCAGAATCTCTGTGCATTGCTTAGAAATGCATGGATTTTTTTTTTCATCATTTGGTTTCTTCAACAATGACCATAATAGCTCCTTTTTATTGAGCACTTACTGTTTACTAGCAACTGCTCTATGTATATATTAACTCATTAATCTCACAGCAGCTCCACGAGATAGATAGGAGCTTTTGTAATCCCCATTTTACAGGAGTCAGACAGCCAGGATGTGGTCTAGTAAAGCTTTGAACTCAGGTACAGGTGAAGGGAATGATACATCTTTAAGATTTTATTTCCCAGATAAGGTAATTTTCTTTAAATGGCTCTAGTAGACATTTAAGGATCTCCCCAACATAAACACCTACTTCTGGCAATGACCCTAATAGTTTCTTTTTATTGAGTACTTACTGTTTACTGTTATTTATCCACAGAGCTAGCTAACCCATGACCTAAGTAGGAGAACATATAGATAACCATGCTGAAGCCAACCATTGCTGTTTTTGTTGTTTAGCAATCTGGTCTGAAGGAAGCTAAAGTTGGGGTGGGGTGAGGTGGGGGGCTGGTTTTTAAAGTAGTTACGTTGTCTTCAGAAGTGCAATCTTTTATTTTTTCATGAATATGAAAGAGAGTTTAGCAAAATACTTGTACAGTGAGAGGTTGAATTATAGCCTTAATCCCAGCCATGTTCTCCCGGAGGCCACCCATTTTTAGTGCCAAGTCCCTAACTACTTGATTATCTTCCCCTTGCTTCTCCTCCAGCTTCTCCCTACTTTCTTTGCTTTTCTTCTCTCTTCCTAACCCCTACCTTGCTCTTCATTTCTTCCAAATTTTTATTGAGTGCTGATGCTACAGAGAAAAATATGAGCATTTCTAGTCTCAGAGGAGTTGGTCTATGTATATCTATAAAGCACTAAGTAAAAAAAAAAAGCTAAATAAATAGAAGGAAGACCAGTGGAGCAGAGGAAGGGGGAAAGGAGGAGGGAGGGGGAAGGAAAGAAGTACTGGAACTAAAGTGAAGCAAATCATATTCTGTGCTTGTATAATTATGTGCAAACGAACCCCAATAGCATGTATAACTATAATGCACTAATAAAAGCATAAGTAAAAGGAGCAGAAAATCATTATGTCTATGGGTATGTCACTGGCTGGTCCCCAGTTGAAGGATTATCAACGGAAACATTTTAAAAGGCAGCTCTTAGAGTATCATGTTGGCCCTGTGTGGATCAAACCCTGATGCTAAGAACAAAGATGTATGTGCAGCCTGTGCACAGAGCACCCTGGTCGTTCCTCACCCAACTCAAGGATGGGTCCTTTAGCAGTGGGGCAGTCCAGCTGTGTCTTGCCTCTAATCAATCAAATCTCTCTTTATGCTCAGGTAAACTTTTTATCTATATCTTCCTTATAACACCACTCACATTTTGCCTCATCTTTAATTAAAAATGTATGTAGCTCCCTGCGCCCCCTCCATGTCCAATGTCCTGAGGGCAAGGATCATGTTCTATTCATTCCAGTACTTTTCCTACTGCAGACAGGTAAACATTTGTAGAATTGAATCTATTGGCTAGATAAATCTTGTAAGTGCCCTTTGCTATTTGCATAGCCACACTTTGACTTTTCTTAAAATTCTAGGAATTTTGCTCTTTTTGTTGGATTTTAGATTTGCTGTTTTATTACTCTTACTGCTTTTTTTTTTCCTTTCTAGAAAATATCCCTAAAATGTAAGACTAAAGTTCAGCCTCTGGTATTTGAATACACACCACATTTTTATTCTTTGCATTTTGATCCTTAGGTGTCTTTTGCTTTTTATTTTTGTCTTGAGAATATTAGAAAAATTAGAAACACTTCTTTAGTTGAGAACTTTTGTGGCCAGCATTTTTTTAATAGTCTCAGCCACATTCTGGAGAGAAGTCCTGTCAGAAGATGTGATAGAGGAGACCAGGGGAGCAGAAGAAAGGGGTAGAGGGGGGAGAGGAGGATGAGGAATGGAAGAGCTATTCCCTTGTTTCTTCACAGTTTGATACTGAACTATAAATACGTTGCTTGATACCAAGGTTTAGACTTCTCCACTGATATCCACCTTGCCCTTCAGTGTTCTCTCTGAATGAGAGAGATTTGGATTGAATCCAGGGGTGCTCTACCACTGAGCTATAGCCCTAACTCTTTTTCCTTTCAGTTTTGGGGTAGGTTCTTGCTAAATTGCTGAGGGCCTTTCTGAATTTCCCAGGCTGACCTGGAGATTGTGATCCTCCTGCCTCAGCCCCCCGAGTAGCTGGATTACAGGTGTGCACCACCACACCCAGCATTACTTACCTAGTTTTTAAGATACTGAGTTGCCTTCCCTGTCATATTCACAAGGTGACATTTTTTAAAAAAAATATCATGAAGTATTGTATAAACATATTGGAAGTGTCAACCCATCACAAATACTCTCCTTACTGAAGCTCAGATGGTCACATTGTTGGCCAGCAGGAGGGAGCCTCTTCAATTTGATTCTTTTTGATATGACTCTCATGCTTTTGAATTCTTCCCTTTTTTCCTTCCTTTTGATTTTTTTTTTTTTTTTTTTGGAGGTCACAGGGGTTTCTGGGCTCATCTTGGTCATTGCCTTTCTCAGATCAAGAGTCAGCCATTTCTCCAAGAAACCTCTGTCTCTCTTAATGACAAGTTATGTCAGAACCACAAAGAGGTACTCATGATTATTGACTTGGTTCTTTTTTTCTGTCTTTTACATGAGCAAAGCTAGGAGAAGTCTCTATCCATCTATCTTTTTCTTTATGTATAGATGTAATGTATCTCTATGCTTTTATAGTAAGATGACTTTTTATGTATTTAAAGTTAAAATACTCTATGAGTTTATACTGATATTTCCAGTTTAGGACTACGGAGCATTTGCCTCTTCTGTAAGGCATCTGTTTCTCCTTTTTTTTTCCAACCAAGAATCATGGTTCTGTAGGACATGGAAAATGCTAGATGAGATTACCTCACAATTACTTGCTATGTTCCAGGTCATACACAATATTATTGCTACTGCCACCAATTACGATTTCTGATGAGTTTTGAAAATTGTGCACGTGCTTTGTCTATTTCCCCTAATATTTTATGGCCTTATCTACTCTGTTATCAGATAATGGCTATTACACACTGCCTTCTCCTATTTAACCCTCATTTATGGTTAGTTAGTTTTATATACTTAATGCTTATCAGTGTCTTTATGTCAGCGATGTGCTGGCCACTTGATTGTCTGAAGCTCATTCTCTAGCAGGTGCCTGAGGAAGGCTCACAGGAACAATGAGCACTAAGTTCTCACTTGCTGGACACAGTCTGTGCTCTCTCTGAGAGAGTCAGTTTTGCCAGACATGAAATTCTTGGCTTATGTTTTCTTTCCTTGTGTACCCTCAATATGTGAGATCATGTCCTTTCGGCATAAGACATTATCAAACTCTGATGATTATTGAGTTTTCTTTTCCTTACAAGTCACATTTTCATTTTGCCTAAATGCCTGAAGGTTTTTTAAAAAATGTTTTTCAAAGTCTTGTCATTTCACTAGCATGTATCTTTTTTTAAAAAAAAAATGTAGTTATAGATGGACAGAATTACTTTATTATATTTGCTTATTTTTATGTGGTGCTAAGGATTGAACCCAGTGCCTCACACATGATAGGCAAATGCTCTGCCACTGAGCTGCAGCCCCAGCCCATAGAAGTTCTTTGTTATTCTCATATAGGCACTGTTTTTTTCAACTGTATGTCAATATGCAGTTCCTAAGTTTTTCATATTTCAGGAAAGTTTTTGAGTTTCAAAAAACTCAACAAGTTTTTGGGTATTTTTTTTAAGGAACTTGTTGCATTCCTTTGTTTTACTTTTGTTCTCCTTTTTCAGAAACTTGGATTATCCTTATGTTGCATCTGACTTGCCTGTCCTCTGTTTTCACTTGAAGACTTTTCTTTCTTCATTTCTTTTGCTTTTGCATGCCTATAATCCCAGTGGCTTGGAGGCAGAGGCAGGAGGATCGCAAGTTTGAGCCCAGCCTCAGCAACTTAGCAAGGCCCTAAGCAAGTTAGAGAGATCCTTTCTCAAAAAAAAAAAATAATAATAATAATAATAAGAAGAAGAAGAAGAAGAAGAAGAAAAAGGGCTGGGGATGTGGCTCAATGGTAAAGCACCCCTGAGTTCAATCCCTGGTACCAAAAAAAAAAAGCAATTCTTCCCTCTTTTTGAAAGAATGAACAAGGCTCATCATCGGAGAAAATGCCCATTTATTGAAGAACAGCTCTGCATATTTATAGAGTCCGGGGTGGTTTGACAGTTATGATAGTTTAATGGTTGAATGGTTTGACAGTTGGCATGGGGTGCTTTCTGATTGGTGGGTAAGGATCATGTGAGCCAGCAGAGCTAGTCTGATTGGTGGGTAAGGATCATGCGAGCCAGCAGGGCTCAACATTGGACAGCTCTTCTCGGGGGATGGGGAAGTTAGTCTTTGGAGCCAGTGCGACTCCCAACACTTTTCATCTGAAGGATTATTCAGGTTTTTTTTTTACTCTTCAGTTCTTTATTTTTAAAACATATAATTCTCTCCTAAGTTCTGTCACCTTGTTTCTGGTTTTGTTCTGGTGAACTTGGGTTGTTCCTTCAGGTCTAGTGAACTTTCTTGGTGTTATTTTGGCAATTGTATGTTAAGCTGTGATCTGCTTTGGGGGCCAGTTTTCCTATTGTCTCTTCGTTGTTTGAAGAGCCATTTTGTTTCTTTTCCCTCTTTAAAATAATATGATATAGAATTGGATCTCCATGCTTTTCTTTTTCTGTTGCTCATTTTCCTAAAGTTTTTGAAGCAGGCTTGGTTCAAATAGCTTTTTTTTTTTTTTTAACTTTACGAAACTTCTTTTTTTTTTTTTTTTTTTGATTGTTTTCATCTGGTGTTGAAAAAATTACTTGCTGTGAGACACTTCCTGGTTTTCTTTCCCTGCCCCACTGTTATCTGGATTTTTCTCTTTTTTTCCTCTTTGTTATTCCTGTTTTGCTGCGTTTTGATTTTCCTCCCAACTGTTTCTCTCCTGTGGATGCTTTGTGCCGGGGTCTGGGGCTGGCTAGTCATGGAGCTGTCTGGGGTTTAGCCTTACCTACTTGTCTTTTGATGTTTGTGGGGGAACCTTGTTACCACGTTTGTAAATGTTGTCCTTAAACTTTTGGTTTTCCCATTTCATTGCTCTGTTTATAGGTAGGGATTTGGGCAACCCCCCCCCCCCCAAACCTGTGCTGCTACTACATCTGCCATCTCCCCAGAATCCCTCAGTTTTTGAAAGGTTGATTATGAATCTTTGGACTTGAGACATAGGTATTTTTTGGAGCTAGAACCAAAAACTATAAATGTAATCATGAGAACTAATGAAAGCCATGGGGTTCTAAAATGTCATGGATGATGATGTTAGGATGGGTAAATTTATTCTTTTTTTTTTTCCTTACAGCAAAAGAGGGATAATACAGAAGAAATCAATGTGATCTGGGGCATCAGTAGGTTAATCAGCATAGCATAAGTTTCTTTGTTTCTTTCTTTCTTCAGAAAGGGATGACATTTATATAGTGACTTACAGGACAGATAATTGTTTTAAGCCTCAGTATTTAGTTGACCCTGGCCTGCCCGGCATACCTCACAATGCTATTGTATGTCACACTTACACACACAGAACCTGTGATGTGGCAAAGAAAAATGAGAGAGAAGTGACTTTCTCAATGCCACACAGGTACTTTAAGAATTAGTCAACCAGCCTCAATTCCTGTGACTGCCAATCCTAGATCCCTTCCACCATGGCACACACCTCTTCACTAAGTCTCAAGAAGATGGATCTGTCAGCCAGTTAAAGGAAGCTTCCTGATGGGGAGTGCATGCAGGTTGGAAGAGTAGTGTGAATTCCCCATTCTTAAATCCACTGTGAGCTTTCACGGGGGAGCTCTTCCATTCAGGCTCATTTACGTAGCTGTCCCATTCACGAGGGACTCGACGTGCTCCAGACGTTGCCGGCTGCTTTGCACGCACTTTCTTATTTTATCCTCGCCACCTGGTGAAGTATGATTACCATCCCTAGTTTCCACATGAGGGGACTTACTACGACGTGGAAAATGTTACTCAAAATTACCCTGCTTGTAAACTGTGAAGCTGTGGAAATAGAAACTTTCTTTTATTTTTAAAGTGTTCTGGCAGCAAATAAGACTTTTCTCATCACTATGGACACTGCGGACTGGGTGCTCCATTGCCCTTTTTTCTCCACCACACACACACACACACACACACACCCACGGGCAGGAAGGGGGATGGAGGGGACTCCGGGAGGAGCACCCTGACTGTCTAATGGATCTTGTAGGAGAGAGGCCACCACTTCTGTTCCCCTGCATTATTCCTCTCCATTTTCTTCCCTCCTTAGCGATTAGCTCATTGATCATCAGAGTATAAATCATTTCTCTTTCTTACTCAGGCCAGTGTGAGGTATACTCTTGTGCCATTTTCTGAGTGAATAGTTTCTCCTTAAAGCCTTTACAACTTATTGCTTTGGTGTATAGGGCTATAGGATAAGCCACTGACCTTGATAATTGTCACAACCACCATTAAGGCCAGAGGGGTTGGTGGAGTGGGGAGACTGCTTCTTTTGCTGATGAAGAAACTGAACCAGGCCTTCATTTTTTCAAGGGTCTAGTCATATCCAGCAGCCCCCTCACTTGTCCCCTTGCCTGACCCTCAATCTTTCCCAATCTATCACACACACCAACGGATACAGGCCCTAAAACTCACCCTTTCCAGGTTACTTTCCTCCCCAGAAGCTACTGGTATTTTCTCATCATTCCTGAATCAAGTACAAACGCCTGTGTTGCCTCTCTCGTCTTCCCTTCTGTTTCCCGACCACCTTGACGAACCGTCCTTGGAGAGGAGGGCCTGGGTTTGTGTGGTCTGTAAGCTTGCTTCTCCTTCCACCCTGCCCCTCTCTGCCCCCTTTTGCTTTCACCCAGTAACAGCTTCTTTTCCAACAGTTACTGTAAAAGGAAATCAATTCTTTTTAAGCTAAATTACATCCAACTCTCTTTATATGGAGGAAAGACACTAAAGTGCTGACAGGTGCCATCTTGGGAATGGATGGATATTCTAGCTGTTTCCTTCCAGGACAATCAGAAACGAATTTAAATAATGAACAGCCATTCCACGGGGAAGGAAGTGGTAGCTGACGCTAAGCCAGGGCAGCTGTTACATTTCCATATAATATCCACTTACAAATTAAAAATCCAGTACTGGGAAGTCCAGATGAGTCATAGTCTCCGTCCACATTTATGTCTTCAAGATACAACTTGAGCAATGAAGCCACGGGTACCTGTTCAAAAGACCTAGGAAATTTCTAGAACTTGATAGAACCTCAAAATCTGGATTGCCATTCTATACTAGCCTCACTATCCCCAACAGGATTTTGATAAGTGCCTTTTCCTTCAGAGGTCACCACCTCTACAGAGAAGAGTGCCTGGGGCAGACCACACATGCACATGTGTGGCCAGCAGCATCCCCAGAGGAGAATGTTGCTTGAGGAAGCATCAAATAGCCATTCAGGACTCAAAAAGGGATCCTCAGAGGTGCACTGAGACAATTTGCTTAATTCATCGTATGCCCATAAAACTTGGCAGACCTGGCAACCTCAACTGGTGATCTGGGAGTTAATTCAGGGCCAGCATGTTTCTTAACTAGAAATGTGGGAAAAGCTGGCTGGCTTGCTCTCTCTGCCAGTTTCTCAGTTTTACTTTCCTCCTTGGCTACGTTGCCATTTGGCTCTTTTATATCATCCCCCAGAGAAGCAAGAATCCACTGGCAGGATTCTGGGTCTTAGAGAAATAGGGCTGTAAACTGTATAAGACTTATTCTGATGGTTCTTGTCACATTGAGCAGATGGTGGCATTTACCATGTTGATCAGCAAGGAGCGCTTTGCTCTCAGCCACAGATGGGCTGGGAGGCTCCCTTTGGCAGCACCCTACCCTCTCCCACAAACACAGTGGTACCTCGTCACTTCCTCTCTTTGTTCCCGTAGCACTTGATGTCGGCATTTCTTTCACGCTGCTCCTTGGTGGTCATTACCATCATCTGCTTTGATGCTTGTTCCCTCTAAGCCTGTCAAGTTCTCCAGGGCAGCGACTTAGTTTCTGCTCCAGGGGTTAAGAGCTCCAACAAGAAGCTCAAGGTCACAAAGCTGTCCAGAGGCAGTGATGCAGGATTCTCTCAGCCTCATACATCGGTTCCACAGTTCAGGCTCCTAATTAGAAGGTCTGTCACGTCCTCGAAGTCATCATGGTTCCTTAGGGAAAAATAATGGGCATGAAATAGTAGAGTACCCAATGATAATGACGATAGCAATTGTTTATTGGATCTTTAGGAGCCATGCTAATCATTTTATAGACATTATTTCAGTTAATCCTTCTAACAGTTCTATGCATGGTTAATATTATCACCATTTTCAGATGAGAAATTGAGAGCCACAGAAGCTAAATGACTTGCCACCAACCTAGTAAGTAGCTCCAACTCAAACCCAAATTGGTCTGAGGCCCAAAGCATGGGCTTGTCTGCTTTCTATGGGTTTCCCTCCCCAGCTTTACCCTGGCCCAAACTCTGTAGATCAATTGTCGTTACCTTGAGCATAATGAACACACAAAAGGATAAGCTGACTAAATATGTGTGTATGTATCATTCTCCTGAATCAAATTGTAGAAAATAATTTTTTTATATATGGGCCCACTCTTCATTTGAATTTAGTGGGGACCTTGGGAGGGACTGTTGCTCTCCTCTGTCAGGATGCATAAATGTGCATTCTCGTTCTCTCTCTCTCTCTCTCTCTCTCTCTCTCTCACACACACACACACACACAGACACACACAAATACACACACGCACACTTGCTTAGACTGCGGTGAAGGTCGTGGCTCTGGCAAGGCTACCTACCGTGGACAATTATGGTGGTGGTGATGTGGGAACAGAACCTCATTTAATGCATCTTATGTGTTGACACATATTCTTATTTGACCTACCTCTGAGGTAGGTTGAGCAAGTATTATTAGTCTCTTTCCCTCATAGAGGAGGGAACTGAGTCTCACGATGATTCAAGGGAGAACCTTAGATTTCTGTTTCCTGATCTAGTAAGAACCCAGTATTTCTGTTTCCTGATCTAGTGCCCTTTTGGCTAGAGTATTAGATATCAAATTGTGGTATATAGAGGTGTCCTCGCAAGTATCATAATGAGTGGGGACAAGGGAGCTCATGGACCCATATTCTGCTTCTACTGGAGCAGCTCTGCTTTGATCTGATTGATTTATAGGGTTCGTGTGAGATTGGAACTCAGGACTCAAAAAGGATCCTCAGAGGAGCACTGAGACTGTGAGATTGTTTTATAGAAGGGTCTCGCATTCTAACAGGTTGCTACTGCTGAGTACCAGCCATTCTCACACGTAGTCAGTCAACCTTGCTTGCCCATGTAGATTGCGGGGTTTGTCTGGGCTCTGCCAGGCTGCTGTGCGCTAGCAGCTGGGTGACTCTGCCTTACAGGCCTCTCGTCCACCTTGGGCCAGTGGGCTAGTCCAGGCATGCTCTTCACATCTGCTCTCAGACTTATGCTTGGAACTGGTGTGTTGTCACTTTCAATAAGAGTCACGTGGCCAAGCCCAAAGTCAAGTGGCTCGTAATGAGGGTATGAGAAGGGTACAGATGCAGAGGGGCGCGATGAATGGGGACCAACAATGCAACCAACCCCATCTCCTTGAAACATTTTAATATCATTGTCCTCTTTAAGTTGGAAAGACATTAAGAACCTTCAAGTGACATATACCCACAGGACCTATAGGAACTGGGTGTTGTAAAGGACAGGAGATTTGTATCCAGAAGGAATCAGGGCTAAGGACTGTTGCTTGTGAGTGCCTGGCAGTGGGTTGTCATCAGTATTCTCATCTTTTCATCCCTTACATATGTGTGTATATGTGTAAGAGAGAATGTGTGTGTATGAGAGTGTGTATGAGTGTAAGAGATGTGTGTGACACTAACATGCAACCGACCCATCTTGTCAGCTTCCATTCTTCTTTTATTCTGTGCCTCACCTCCCCTGCATCACTGCCATTTACATGAGGTTTGTCTAAGGATCTAATTTCTCTCCTCCTTGGTTGTGCTCTAGGGTCATTGCATGTCTGAGTTCTGCGTCTTCACCTGCTAAAAGCCGTTGCTAGGCCAGTCACCAAAACCTACAGGAGTTTGTACCTTATGACCCTCGCCTGGCTAATTGGCCTTCATAAGCTGTCAGATTCTGCTAAGTTCATTTAATTCTGTCTCCTTTGTAATGTGGATCAAGCTAAATGGATAAGATGTGATAGGGAAAGACAGTGGAATGAATCTGGCATAACATTCCCATGTCCATATATGAATATACCACAGTGAATCTCACCATCATGTACATCCACAAGATGCTAATTAAAAAAATATATATAACTATAAGTAAATAGCAGAAAGATCAGTAGAGGGAAGGGAATGGGGGAGGGAAGAGGGAAAGCAAAGGGGAAGTACTGGGGACTGAATTAGAACAGATTATATTCCATGCTTTTAATAACTATGTCAAAATAAATTATATTGTCATGTGCAATTAAAAAGAGCCAACAAAAAAAAGTCCAAATAATAAAAAAATCCACCCTCAAACACAACTTGCCATCATTGCTCCATCTCAACAGTGAAAAGATAGTGCAGGCGTTAACTTATCAGAATATTTATGGAAATGGACTCAGCAAGAAGTGTGTAAATGTATATGCAAAATATTTAAATGCACAGAGTTACAATCACAAACCAGTATTAATTCTGGAGGACGGGGCAGACAGAACGTCTCTGCCTTATTGAAGTTCTCCCCGTAATTTTAATTACGTGGATGATAGTCATTACGCACTGCAAGTCACACATACCAAGTGACCCAAGGGTTTTCCACCAATGCTTGAGTGGGAGTTAGAGTACCTCATGGAACATATGATTATGAGCTTGACATATTATTAATAGATCCACCTGGTCTCAGTCAGCCCATTTGTCCCTATGCCCCACCCCCCAGACTAGAATAACCCCTCTTGATTCACTATTTCATGAAGGCCAATCTTTAACTAAAGGGAAACAAGAAAGTCATCAGGGTATGTGAAAAGCCACACCTCTAGTCTCTTTAGTCAAAATCCATTTCAATGACATTTTAAAAGGTGGAAAGAATCACAACTGTAGGCAGTATATAAGCATGACCACTTTATCAGATTTTACGGATCATTTATTAATTATCTGGAGTCAAAGTTGAATGTTTCTACATGATGAAATCCATTTCCCTCTAACAAGATGCCTTTCATGTCTCAGTGATGCAGCCATCGGGTTGCAAAGAACAGGTCTGAGAATATGGGAGAATAAAGGAAAGCCACCAAATCATCAACCCTCGAGGCTTAGCCAGGGTTTGATCAAGGAAACAGAACCACTAAGATCATCTTACAGGTTTTGTTATCTGGATTTGATTTACTGCCATATGGGCTCTGATAAACAATCCATGGAAGAAAGTGGCCATCTGTATCTTATGCTGGGGCCCCAGGTGGGTCAGCTGGGCCAGTAACTGGCAAGGAAACATGGATGGGAAGCTGGGAATGCCAGGACAAATGAGGACCTGGGAGGAAACCCTGGAATCCAGGAGGATGGACTAGAACCACGTTGGTCTCTCTCTGCTTTCAAGTGATGTCCATGATGGACAACCTCCGGGAGAAGCTGACGTCCTTCACCATGGGCGTGCATCTGGCCAGGAGGAGATCCAGAAAGGGCTGGACATGCCTGTCTACTGCACTGACAACCTGCTGGTGGCCAGCAGATAAAGGATGGCTTCCCAGAGCTGCAGTAGCCTGGCGCCCTGCACTGTCAGATGTAAGACTTCAACTGCCACTTGACTTCCTTCTTCCAGATCTTGGGGGTCCATGCCACCCCAGAACTGGGCAGGAGAGGGAAGTCTGGGAGACACAAGTTCAGCCGAGTGAGTTTGACATGTTATTAATAGATCCACCTGGTCTCAGTAAGCCCATTTGTCCCTCATGCCCACCCCCCAGACTGGAATAACCCCTTTTGATTCACTGTTTCATGAAGACCAATCTTTATGTAATTTGTCCACCTAGGATACTTGGTTCTTAGATGCAAACATCAGAGCTATATTCCCTGAAAAGGCCTAGTTTATTATCCAATAGGAATCTCTGAATGCCTGCATTTGTAATGACTAACTAGTAACACAGTGTGAAAAGCTGCATTTATAGTTGTATAAATGCATAAACATAAGCAGACATGAATATTATCCACATATATGTGTTATAAATATTCAGATATTTATATAGGATGATGGATTGATGGCACCAGACAGTCCCCAGTCAGTGCACTGGGGAAACCTTAGACTGAGAGTGGCTAAGCCAGTCAGTTATCTCATGTTGCTGAGCATCTATGAGGTGTCAGGTCACCTGAGAAGCACAGGGATTATAACACAGCGGGGTGTGGGCTTTCCAGTTCTTTCTGTAAGGGTATCTCATTCATGGAACTATCAACAACCTTGGTTGGATGATTCTTCATTGTGGGGTGAGTCTTGTGCACTGTAGGATGCTGAGCACCTTGTTGGCCTCTACCTATTGGATTCTAGTAGTCCTCCCTCTCCTTACCTCCACAACCCTATACCAGAGACGAGAAAAAAGGCCTTTAGTCATTGCTAATTGTCACAGGGGGGCAAAATCAACCCCAGTGGAATCTGTATCTCAGGGAGGACACAGATAAATACCACTGAGATATTTTTAGGTATAATAAGTGCTATTAAGAATAAAAATTGAGATGATGTGGTTATGTGACTTCCAGGGTGTCTAAGAAAGGCCCCGGTGAGGGACTGGTATTTGACATGCGGGCAGCCCTTCACAGAGCTTAGGGCAAATATGTCAGGCAGAAGCCAGACCCTGGATGGGAACGACTTGGTATGTTGAAATGGCAGTAATGCCAGGGACTTGGAGCATGGAGGAGGATGGAGAGAAAGGGTCATATGGGGTAGGGAGGGGAAGCCATGATGTGGGGGCTTCGTTCTGGGTCATGGTGTGGAATCTGCATTTAGCCCTGGGGATTCTGGGAGGTGATGGGAGACTTTTGGTCAGGGAGTGATGGGATCTGATTTATGCTTTCAGAGGTCTGTGACAGCTGCTGTGTGCTGGAGAGACAAGCCTCTGCCTTCCCCTTCTTCCTTCATTGTCCTGCACTCTACTTCCCCTGTCCTGTAACCTCCAGGGATCCATGATACCTGCCTTGCAACTGACTGTTTCCAGCTATGAGGACTTATCAATCAATGGTGGAGAGTCATGAGTCTCTACTTATAAACAACCAAAACTGGGCTTGATAGTAGGTCCCAGCTACTTGGGATATTGAGGCAGGAGAACTCTGCTTTTCAAAATAAAATAAGAAAGGGCTGGGATGGAACTCACTGATAGAGGCCTTGCCTAGCATGTGCAAGGTCCTGGGTTCAATTGCAATAGATAGATAGATAGATAGATAGATAGATAGATAGATAGATAAAAAAGACTTCTGTCCTGTTACTGCCTATATGTTCCTACAACGTTCTTGTCCCTTTGATCCAAAAGCCTTCACTGAGTGGGTTATTTCCTTCCATCTATTCCCCATGTCTTCACAAGGTTTTACTCTTCAGTGATTCTGTGCCCACTTATATTTGAATTGTAAAAGCACAAATATCCCTGCTCCTTTCAGTTTGGAATCCATCTGGGTACACTTCGTTGTGTGAGTAGAAACAAATGGAAAAAGAAGCACCCTGCTACAGGCAGTGCGAGATAC
The DNA here is from genome assembly GCF_001458135.2 of Marmota marmota marmota. Taxonomy (NCBI): domain Eukaryota; kingdom Metazoa; phylum Chordata; class Mammalia; order Rodentia; family Sciuridae; genus Marmota; species Marmota marmota. The sequence continues at coordinate 39,564,780 of NW_025999900.1, forward strand.
AGTCTCTGATAGCCTGAGAGTAGGACAGTTGACCCAGAATTCAAATGTATCTTTCTGAGGTCAGGACAGGGGCGTCACCTGGGATACCACCATACTTAAGACATCCTGAGGCATTTGCTCCATGATAAGCCATCATGGCAATGGATTTCCTAATGCAGATCATGAAGACATGGAAATAGTGTTAATTTCTTCTAAGAAAAATCTATTTAACAGTGCATGGAAATGATATTCTTGTCAGGTATATTTCACTTAAAATGCCAAAAAAGTAGTTTGGATGTTTAAAGAGTTATTTATCTGGGAAAACATTTAAAATTGTCGAGAATATTTCTCTAAAAGTTACTGTCTCCCCAAATTTTATTATTTGGCATGGTTTCGGTGGAATCTTCCAAAAGACATTAGTTCATCCTTTTGCTTCAGTGCATGTTTTCTCAAGAGGTATTATCTACTTTTGCCTTGTGTCGTAAGGCTTCCAGGGCACACACAAGTTGGAGGATATGTGGTTGGTACACAGTAATTCTATAATGAGGTTGATTTTGAAGGGTAGTTTGAGAATTCCAGATGCTTTTCTTTCATTTTTTCCCAAGTAGATGCAACAAGAAGGGAAAGAATAGCATCTAAATCTACAGAAGGAAAGTTTTAAACAGGAGGATAATGCAGTGGGAATCAGACTGAGCCTTATGACCCAGTTCAAGAAAGCAGTTGACATAGACCATGGGGCAAAAATCTACCAATGTGAGGGTTTAGGAGACATTTGAGTTGACTGTCATTGTGTATGGGAAATCATATCCCAGCACTTGTGAAAGAAACTCAGCAGTAGTTTTCCATGAGCCTTTTGTACCAGTTGATAGTTTTGTTGGAGGCAAGATTTACAAAATTGGCCATGGATTTAAAAGTTATTGACACATATGAATGAATTTCCTGTGGGTGTCCTATAGGGTTCGCTTTATTTATTTATTAGTTGTAGTTGGATACAATACCTTTGTTTTATTTATTTTTCTGTGATGCTGAGGATCAGACCCAGGGCCTCACACGTGCTAGGTGAGCGCTCTACCACTGAGCCACAATCCCAGCCCTAGGGTTTGCTTTTTCTATGAACAGCCTGAATTTGCACTTGGTTATATATACTCACAAATCAAATTCCATATATTGATGTTAGCCTTCGATAAACAAAGATATTGTTTATGGAACAATATTCTTGGTGTTGAATAGGAAAAAAATAAAAAAGAAGGAGGAGGAGGGGGAGGGAGGGGAGGGAGAGTGGAAGGGAGAAAAGGACACACACACACACACACACACACACACAGACTGTCCTGGGCCCATACAGTTTGGAAGTGAGAACTGAGGTATATCATTTGCAGCTCTGATATAAGAAATGGAAATCATGTGTCCTGATGGACACGCGCAAATATTCTAATGGACTTAGAAGGGTTTCTAGAGTGTGGGTTTCAATCTAGACTAAGAGATGAGAGTAGAAACGTGGCCATGAAGCAAGCAAGGATGTCCTGGTAGCAGAGAAAGCACGGGCTAAGGTGCAAGGCTGGTGGTCGCTTGTTTTGTTTTGTAAGGACAATAGATCCACTGTGACTAGAGCCCCAGGGAAAGCAGAAGTCTTGAGAGCAAATGTGAAGGTCTTGCTGATAGATTTGTACTATACTATCAGTGCATGGCAGACTCTGTTAGAGGGATTTGGGTAGGAGATTGTGGAAAATTTAGAGGACATAATTTAGATCTAAACAATGAAATGGTTCCCTTGAAATATTTAAGAAATAATAGATCCTTGGAGCTAATGAGAATATTAGAGATTCCAAACATTTTTTTTTAACATAGTGGGAACCTTCTTTCAAATGACACCTTATACACATCCTTCATCTGAAAATAGAAGAGCAGTTCTGGTGGAAAACTTGAAAGGGAGAGTCTTGAATTTGCTATTTTTACTCCTGTAGTGATCCCCCTAGTACCTGCAAAATCATGGTATAGCCTGCAACTTTGAAGGAGAAGTATGTCAAAAATGATGGAAACAGGTTTACAACAAGACCGGTTCAACAATATCATTAGCAGCTTTATTCATAATAGCTGAAAATGGGACATCATACCAATGTCAATCAACAGAAGAACAGATAAACATTGTGCTATATTCATATAATAGAATAATACTCAGCAATAAAAGGAGCGACCTATTTGGTACATATAGGGGATCTTAAAAACATAAGGAAAGAGACGTGACCCCCAAAGAATAAGTCTAGATTCCATTTGTATGATACACCAGAATACATCAAATGAACATCCCGGGAAGGGGATAAGGAAGTGGTGGTGGCCTGGTTAGCAGGGAGGAGACCTTGCTCAGAGCAGCCTGAGGGAACATTCTGGAGTATTGCAAATCTTGTACATCTTATTTAATGGGCTAGGCACATTTGTGTATTCAATTGTCAAAGCTCATCAAATGAAGCACCTGAGATGTGTTCATTGTGTGTCAATGATATCTTAATGAATATAAGTTGAGTTTCAAGGTTCTCAGAGGGAGCTTTGCCTGGTTCCCATAGCCAGTTATGAGAAGGAGCTGAGGTCTCAGGATTCCTGATCCAGTGCCTTTCACCCTATCCCCCTCCCTCTCTTCACCACCACACCCTGGCTGACTTCCTCCCTGACCCCCTTCAGCACCAGTGGCTCAACAATTAGCTGTTGCTGATAAGCATGAACTTGGTGACACTATGGAGTTTCTGACTCAACTTTTCTGTTTTTCTGAAGCAAAACCAGGCCTGGTGAACACAGCCACACCTTTCTTATGCCATGCTTTAGCTGTATTGTCCCTCACCACACACACACACACACTGACAAGTGGCACTCTACTCCATAGCCTTGATGGACCTGCATAACCTGACCATCTTATTGCTCAGTGGGAATGGGGCAGAGGAGAAGGTGCGGGTGGCTCCTATCCTAGACCTGTTTATGCTAATGAAACGCCAACTCTCCAGGCACACCTAGTTAGCCTGAGGACTCACCTAGAGGGACACATTCTTCAACTCAATTGAGCATAACACTCTGAGTGCCACACACTGTGCTGCTCGTTGGCCTGTGTATTACAGGCATCCTTCAAAGCAAAAGTGGGAGGTTGTGAGAGTTGGTAACTGTCTGATGTCTTGTGGAAGCATCAGACAGCCGGGTAGCCCACTGGATAGCTGACTGCTCTTGAAGAACATCTTACTCTCTTAACCTTCTGAACCTTTGTGCTCAGCCTGTCTCCTGAAGAGTTCCAGGCTACTGTGCCTGCTGTAGCATCACAGACCCTCAGCTAGCTAAGAACTTGCAAACATTGGAACTGACTCTTCATCATCTTTGTGTCCCTAGTACCCACAGCAGTGTCTTAGTCTGGAAAAGTGGATCTTAACAATGAATCACCCATCCCAAATGTCAGTAATGGCAAGGTTGAGAAACCACTATCTAGAAGATTCTTTAGGGTAGAAAAGGACATACATCATGTAATTATCAACAACATCATGTAATTATTGTTATTGCTTATTCAAGGTTGGGACCAATGGTCACCATCTTGATGGCCCTCTTGGCTTCTGTTACCATGCATAATTCTCTGAGAATGGTATCCAAGTCAGGTAATCACTAAGCAAACTGAATAACCTTTCTGTAGAGTTTGAACCAGTGCATCTCTTAAGCCAATGTTGCCTTGACTTGGGCTCAGATAACTCATCCCATCTTATGTGGCCTGAGTAAAAGGGGCCCTTGGTACAGACCGTGGAGATCTAACTGCCTGCTCTGCTTAGAAGAGATTTATGAAGCTAGAAGATGAATTCAGATTAAATTTACTTGCTGAAGGCTAGTATCTCTTGGGGCCAGATTCAAACCTAGGTTGTCTGCTGGTCCCTGAGGTCATCATTTATCATATATGTTTTCTTTTTAATTTTCTTATATTTCCTTAAATGTTCCTGCCTTTCCCTAGTAAAATTTATTTTGTTCGTGCAGGTTCTCTTAAGAATTGTGGTCCAGGGCTTAGGAGCAGAGGCACCACCATGTTTATTATAAGCTATAATTTCACCTTCTCTGTTCTGAATCTAAATGAGGCCAGCACTCAGGCTTTTTTCTCTACTAAGAATCTCTCTTTTGTGTAAGGTGAAGACTTCAATGTGGAAAAAAATCTGAATTGAAATGAAAAGCCAAATATTTCCAGTTACATCACAGTGAACTGTGTGACTGAGGACAAGACACTTATAAATCTATCATCCTTTAAAATGATAAACAAGATTTTCTTCTAGATATTAAATTTATAATCATAGAGATTTTCATATTTTATCCTATCCATTTTTCTTAGAATAAACCTCCAATATTCAACAGTATAGGACTTAAGAAAGAACCGTCCTAAAGCCAAAAAGCGAGATTTAGTGCACTTGGTAGAAATCAAAAAGCATTGTTTCATAAACTTCTACTGGGTGTATATTAGGATGCTGTTTTTATGAGTGCTTAGCTTCTCAGATAGTCTCTGCCTCAGTTTCCCCATTTTAATAGGGCATTACACAGAGCACAGTCATGCATGTCGGGGTCATAATGAAAGCAGAACTTGTGCTTTAGAAACCTGATGTGACGAAAATCAAACTTAGAGAATCAGATAAACTAGGAGTCACCTTCTGTTTTATTTTAGTTAAAAATTATTTATTCATAATGCTGAAAAATTATCAAAAGGGCTCTTCTAAATAACAGGCCCCATTTTCTTTATTTTAAGGGATGTGATTTTTAAAATTTTGACCTACAGAAAACCTTTCATGAACATGTGGTGTAAAACAAGAATGGTGCATCCTTACTGGGAAACAAATATTCCTTAAGACTTTGAGCCATTTAGAAGGCTCAGGAAAAAATATGCAAATGGAAATGTCTTTCAATGGACTCCATAACAAATATTCCCTGTCTGTGGTTTGCTCAAGAAGTGTTCATCCCAAACTGGCCAGAGCATGATTACCTTGGGTAATGACCAAAATGACCCCAAAATATCAATAAGTGACAGGATATGCAAAATCACAGTATATAGATGGCATTTACCTTTAAACGGAGAGCACTAATTACTCTCTGAAACAGAAGCTAGGTGACAGATGTTTTGTGGTCTCCTGCAGCAAAAGCACAGAAGTTAGTGCTCTTACTTACTCTATAATAATAATAAGAGCCATTTAATCAGTTTGCTGATACAAGTCTCCTTTGCTTTATTATGTTGTTTATTCCATGTGAGCTTTCGATATTAGTTATAAAAATGTCACTCTGTCTGCAGCTGCATTTTTCATCTCATAAGCTCCCAGGGATCTCATCAATTTAACCTGCCCTGCATAGCTTGCAGCAAACACTACAGGCAAAGAGAGACTTAATCAAAGTTTTTTTTCCCCTTAATAATGAACATAATACACAGGAAAGCATAGCAACGCATGAGCCTGTAATTCTCTCTTACTATATGAAAATCTATATTTCAATTAGGGGCTTTGCAATAGGATTCTCAAGAATCCTGTACAAGACAAATCACCATAGTATGCCTCCAAATAGCAAGTGTATCCTAGACATTTGAAATATAATTTAATCTATGCAGAGTTTACCCTAGGTTTTAAACCACTCATTACTGTTAAAAGAAAAAAAAATGTGGATTCTTTAAAATAGAAATTGAAAAGCATCTGCAGCAACTAGACTTTATTGTAGCTACATAAAAATAAAGATAATTTTCTTTTGTATAGTTTTTGGGTGACAACTTCCTTTCTCTCTCCTTAGAACCTTTTACTTTAGAGAGACCTCTTTTTTTTTTTCTTGCTCACTTTACGTAAATGTTTGGAACCCTTCAGTACCAGCACAGTTATTGGGACTTAGGGACTGAATCGATACCAAAGCTATGTCCTCCCCCACCCCCCACCCCTGTGCCCTTCTCCAACACTAAGCAGCCATAAAGGCCAAAAGTCATAAAAGGACATGAGAAGAGGAGGTGACAGCACTGGGGACAAGGATGAGACTCTTGTAATATGGAGAGATGCTAGTTGATATTTTTCAAAGATTCCTAACCCAGATATTTTTTAAAGGTTCTCTTCCACCAGTCAACAAATATAAAATATGGCAACTCTCTGCCGGGCATGGTACTAAACACCTATAATCCCAGTACCTAGGGAGGTTGAGGCAGGAGGATCACAAGTTCAAGGCCAGCCTTCGCAACTTAGCAAGGCCTTAAGCAACTTAGCAAGAACCTATCTCAAAATAAAAATATAAAAATAAATAAAAGGGCATAAGGTCTAGAGATGTTGCTCAGTGGTTAAGCACCCCTGGGTTCAATCTCTGACACACACACACACACACACACACAAAAAGCCAACTTTCTCCAGACTATAAAGGCTTATAATAGAAGTAGAAAGTGCTCCAACCTTTTCTTCCAGGTGTCTCAGGAGGGATGTCTTTGTGGGTACCCAGAGGCTGCATCATTGATTTGGTTTCAAAGAGAGGCAGCCCAGGAGACTGTACCACATATCCAGGTGCCGACAGGGCTTTTCCAGGCTGCAGTGACCTTGGCCAGCTAAACACCGTGCAATTTTTGCTTCCATGATAACTCCTCAGTGGGCATCAGGTTTGGATTTTCACACCTGCAAGGGTGCTGACCTGAGCACGTGCTGGTGGGTGGCCTTGCACAGTGAACAGATACCACTACTCTTTTCTGAGAAGTTTTGGTTGGGACTCTTCCTTCCTCTTAGTTTTGCTCTTCAGAGATGGAAGTCCTCATTTTCCTTTCATGCTAATTTGCTATAGTGAGTAGAAACTTACATCAGGTTTGCCAGAAAAGCCTTGCCAGTTGGGGTTGGCCGATCTACTAGCAGGGACTGCTGAGCAGTGAAGGGGCCCATGCTCTCTGGTCGGCTCTGTTAGTTGAGGGAGAAAGCCCCTTTGAGGTTTGTGTAGACTTCAGCTCCACAGGAAGCCCTCTGGCCCCAGCCTCTGGTTCAAGAGCTCAGTAAATCATAGAATTAGATTTGCTGATTCTGGTCATAATTGTCTTGCCTCTTCTCGTGGGTTCTCTCTGCTCATGGTGCTGTCATTTAGGTGCCAATGCTCGTTTCCACAGAGGAGGCATACCAATGGCTCAGCCCCGGGCTGCTTCAGTCTTTGGGCATTGTGGTCATATATACGCTCAGTGGACACTTTTGATTCCTTAAGGCCTTTTGGGTGGGTGCTATTTAGGCAATTCTTACTAAGAAAACAGGAAACACTGGAGTTGGCGGCTTTACAAGTAGCTCATGTGAACTAAGGGCATTGGATGCGGCTGACTGGATGTAGCCAGTTCCTTGGAGGCTGTTTTGACTGGGAGGACGTTTTGACCTAGCTGGGCTTATGCACCTGAGTCTGTAAGAAAACACAGCTTTTGTTTGCTTGCTTGTCTTCTAGATGGCTAAATAATGTGTAAGATGAGTCCCTTGTCACCACTATTCCATTTAAGCCCCCATCCCTGACTCCTTACTCCACATGGCTCATCTTGTCTCTCAGGTTTATCCTGTCCCATAGGTGGGGAGCTGGGGTGCATGCGTGTATTATTTGGGAGAGAAAAAGGTGAGTACTTAAGTTTTTTAAAATTCTGTTTTGTTTTAGATTTTGTTAAAAAAAAGTCCCCAAGTCAAATCTTAAGAACATGATTTAAGATTAAAGTGAGAAGAAAATTGATAAAAATAGGGAAAAATGACTTTGGCTACAAAGTCACTGACCTATTGAACTACCTTGAGAATGATGGGTTAAAAATAGCAATATTACTGAAAAATGTAGGAGTTGTACCCTTACTTTGCAGTTAGTATGTAAAGGAGCATTTTTTTTACTATATTAAATCTTTATCTCCAATTTTTAAATTATGAGATTTATATCACCTAAGTATAGCCAAAAGACATTTTGTCATTTAATTGTTTGATTTTTTCCCCTTAAACTGTGATTTAAAAACAGGGATAATTCTTAATCTGGGTTTCATTACTTTGAGAAATAACAGTAGTTGCTAGTATGCTTTTAAGGTGTACAGTGATGTAGAAGTAGTATACACTTCAACCTTTCAGCAGAATTCTCACACAGAACAGAATTAACCAGGACATTTTTTTTAAGATTAAACTTATAATTTTGGTAATTGTAGATTCACATGCAATTGTGGGAAGTACTAGAGTTCCTATATTACCATTTGTCCTGTTCCCCCAATGGTACCATCTTGCAAAGCTGTAGCCCAGTATCACAACCAGCGTATTGACAAAGTGAAGTCAAGATACAGAATAGTTCCATTAATGCAAGAATCCTTTAGCTTCCCTTTCTTAGGTCCACTTCTAATTCTTGACCCCTGGCAACTACTGATCTGTTCTCTGTTTCTCTACTTCATTTTAAAAATACAACATCAATGGAATCATAAAGTATATAGCGTTTTAGGATAGTCTCCCCATCCCCCAACATAATTGTCTCAAGATTCTTCCAAGTTGTTGCATGTATCGATAGCCCATTCCTTTTTACTGCTGAGTAGTATTCTATGGTATGGATGTACCAGTTTATTTATTCACCCATTGAATGACATCTGGATTACTTCCAGTTTTGCCTATTATAAACAACCAACCAACCAAACAGGCCTTTTTTTAGAGTTTATTTTGACATATGAACATGGATTATGTCTTATTCTAAGTAGGATCCCAATCTTGTGAATGTACATGATGTGGACAGTTACTGTGGTATATGTACACAGGAAAGTCATGTTAGATTGATTGTGCTATCTTTCCTATTCCTATCCCCACTCCTTTCCCTTTATTTCCCTTTGTCCAATCCCCTTAACTTCTTAATGACAAAATTACAGAAATGTTTAGGCGCTTATTAAGATGAGATATGATATTATAGGCTTGGAGTTATTTAGTATTAAAGTGCATTTTTGAATTATGGCATTCTAGCTCAAAGTAGCTCTATTTCCTAAATATAATTTGTTGGTGGTATTTATCAAATTGAAGTAAACAATTGGCCAGTATTTCCATTAGAATTTACAAATACTCATACTGTGCCCATCAGTTCATTTCTGCTCTCAATCTAAATGATCACTCAATATGCACTATTAACATCAACCTTCATTAAGCATTGTTGACACATCTCATTGTGTTTGTTGAAACTGGCAATGTGACAGCATTTGATTGTGTTGAGTTTTTGCTGCCAAAGTCAATTGTTGAATGTTTTAAAAAAACATTACTCTTAGGCACTTGGAGGCTCTGATGAAGGACTTAATTAAATAAACATTTGATTATGAACAGAAGTGCCAATGCGGGTACAGTTGGTGAAGTTTATAGCTAATTAATAGATGGTGGGAAGTCAGTTAAGGGATGCTCAGAAACATGTGGTTATGTTGGTAGGAAGGAGAAAAGGCCTGTCTGCTGTCCCCGAGTTCCCACAAAGTATGTAACTGCATCTGCCTGGTCTCCACATCAGCCCTGCTAGGGATGAAAAGCAGAATGATCCGCTGGTTTGCCCAGCAGATGCAGGAGCAATAGTTACTTGTTAAAGCTTTTAATGTGATTCATAGAATTTCTCTGGATAAACACAATTTTAGGACTGACAGTAAAATGTTACCTGCTTAGTTAAATTTCCTTAGAAGGTATAAAGCCTTTTGTTTTTAAAAACAATGTTCTTCTTTCACCTCATAATAATATTTTAAAAATATTGCTACCTATCCTTTAGGCTTTATTTTGCAATCGGAGAAACTGAAATATAGAGACCAGAGGAGTCTCAGAAAATTTCATGGAGAGAGGGAACTTGAGCTGAATCTTGCTTGCCCTGAGAAGTGGGAAAATAAGAAATGAAGAAATGTACTGAGGATAAAAGTTAATAGCTTTATGAAAGAAGGAAAAAAGTAAATGAGGTGACTTGGCTAGGAAGTTCCTAAAAGCAAGAATTCTCTTTCATCTGAGCTCTTAGTACCTAGAGTCTGGCCCAAAGTAAGGATTCAATAAATGCTTGTTTAATGAATAAGTAAGCATATGGGTAAGCAAACAAGCTGAAATGAGTTTTGATAACAAGCTGAAATGAGTTTTGATGTTGTTATTCAGGGTGCCTTCTCAGACTGTTCCCACACCTACCCCTGGCTGTGGTGTTCATGCTGAGTATCCCTGGCTGCCTAATAAACTCTATCAAAACTCAGTGGCTCATCCCTGCAGTTGCGAAGGTTCTCTGGGTTCCACTGGGCAGTTCTTCTGGTTATCTGACATCTCTCCTGTGGTCAGACAGCAGCTGGGATTAGGTTTCTGGAGGCTTCACTTGGACGCAGGTATATAAGGCACTCTGTTTTCAGGGCCTCTCCTCTCTCTCTGCCCTGTCCAGCAGAGCAGCTGAACTTCTAATGTGATTGTTGGCGCAGGCCTCTTAAAAAATGGTAGAAGCTTCCAGGCTTTGCAAAGGCTGAGGCCTGGGACTGTCCCTGGGTTACTTCCTCTCTTAGTTAAGCAGTCATGGGGGCCAGATTCAGAGAGAGGGAAACAAACTCCACCTCTTGATGGGGCTGGCTGTTTTTTCAATAACTCTCCAATGCCAACTGGATACCCTGCAACTTAATTCCATGCTGACATCAATAACCCAGAGTTGCTTCAGACTCCATGAATTTGGGGCTCAGTCCCATAGGACTGCCTCTGGTAGAAGACTATATTTCACCTCATAGTCACCATAGATTTTATGCCAAATTTTCTATTGCAAAAAAGTGAGTGCAAGCATTGTGTGAAGCATTCTTTAAAAAAATCATGCTGGGATTACTTTAAAATAGCTTATTACTAAAGTGTCCTCAGTGCAAGATTAGGGCGCATGGAATACTCATGAATGGATCAAAATTGAATTGTCCACCCTGACCCACGTCATTTCTTTGTAACAGATTATCAAACATTTTTCCAGTCTGAAAAATAAAATGTTAGCCTATTGGTTGTTATTGATTTGTGCATTATAGTTGAAATATTATACTTGAGATCATTTACAACAATGTTGCAAAGTATGGACTTACAAAATCTAATCTTCTCTGTCCAAAGACTCTACATTCCTGTCATTGGCTTCGGTATTTGTTCCGCCATCCTCAGAGCTACTCCTGTGTTTCCCATCAGCCCTACAGGCTATAAACCAACCACTCCAATAGGCTTTCAAATATACAGACATCACCCAAGCACTAAGAATTCCAGGCTTGGGACACCAGTGCCTGAGAAGACAAATGTGCACCCATATGCTACTGGTGAAGATGTTGCTGCTGTGTTTACCTTTTAAGCAGTGTGACAAATAGAATTATACCATGCGACAATTATGCGATGAAAGGTCATAGACCAATTTTTGGACTGAAAAGCAGGGCGTGAGGATTATGTAGTGGTACAATTATGGGGTGAGATATGGTATTCCCCAATTACCCCTACTCCTTCCCAGCTGGCTACAAATCTGGGGGTTCCCCTGTGCCACGTCAGGTTTGGTGACTTTAGGAAAGTTCCATCCTTAACAAATACTGTTTACTATAAAGGATATAAAAATAATCCTATGCAGTGGGAGAGCTGAAAGGGTCCCAGAAGAGCGTCTGCCTCGGAGCTGGGATGCTCCTCCCTTCTGGCACCTCAGTGTGCGCACCATCCAGGAAGGTTCCAGAACCTCCTTTTCCAACGGTGTTCCTCCAAGCGTCATTGCTTAGGCATGATTGATTAACCTCATTGACCATTGATGATAAACTTAATCTAAGTTCTCTCCCTAGAGGTTAGGGATGAAGCTGAGGGTTCCAGCCTTCAAATTATATGTGTGGCCAATTGCTCTCTTGATTCACCTTGATAACCTAAAAAAAAAATAGCCCAAAGGGGCTCATTATAAAAAAAACCCTACAATACTCCTATCATACAGGAATTACCAATGGTTTTTGAAGCTGTGTGCCTGCAACAGAAACTGGAGACAAAGACAAAATAGACTTTTTTTTTTCTTTTTAAATACCACAGGGATGTTGAGCAAGGATGCATGGCCATCTTTACTACATGAGGCCTCGGCAGACAAGTTGATTTGCTACCTGATGCACAATGGGTAGAATTCTAAAAGGGACTGTTTTCCTCTCATTTGCTTGGACAGTGACCCTGTGGGTATATTCCTGTTGCCCCTAGAGCAGTTTCCTGGAAAGTCCACGCCATACCTCACATGTCCATGCCAGATACATATATGGGTGAAGAAGAAAAAGTCTGTTCACAGACGTGTGTGTGAAGGGACAGGTGGGTGGTGGAGGACCATACCGGGAGAGCCTCAGTGTGGGGCTCTTGTTTACAACTCCTTTGTCAGTGATTTTCCTGATCCCCAAGGACAGGAGAACAGAGACTCAGCCCTGCAGTGGGGAAGCTCAAATTCCCTGCTGCCTAAACGTGACTGTCTCCGTCTCTGCCTTCCCCTCCTTCATGTCCTGTTAACCCAACCCTCACTCAGGCCTGCTGGGTTTGCCTGTTTTCCTTTGCTTAAAGATTGTTCTCTTGGGCCAGATTCCTATCCCCCAACTTAGCTATTGTAACTGGTTTCTCAAATGTTCTTTCAATCTGGTCTTGCTAACAAGCTATTTTAGTGTCTATGGATTTGGGGCATCATTATCTCACTAGCTTGGAGGTTCCTCTGGGATCTCTTGACAGAGGCTCATCTTTTTAGGATTTCCCAGTCTACAGTGATAACCTAGAGAAAAGGATTGCTTTGTTTGGGGAAGAACCTGTCTGTTTCCATTCAAATATTTAGCAATCCTTTGTATTTCCCTATTTGGAATTTGGTTTTGTAAGGGACATTTTCTCGTGAGCTGCCAGCAACATCCTATAATATGAAATTCCATATCCCTCCTCGGTTCATCAGGCATCTTTATATTTTTCTTCCCCTTCTCATTCGCCCAAGGTTACTGTTTAACTGAAATCCTCAAGTGCAAAGAAACTTCTATATGCCTCCCACATCCCAGAGCTAGCTTGGAGTTTGGCCCCAGGCAACAACCAACAACTGTGCCTTGAAGATAATTCTCTGGAGAGTTAATTAGAACAGACTGAATAATTTAAGGGGCAGTTTTGGTGAGTTAAATAGAGAAGAGAATTTCAAGTGTCAGGGGTTGAAGCACCCCCTCCCTCATTATTTCAATTCTTACGTATACTTTCTTAATACTATACATTAGAGTAAGCCTGGTTTATAGATTTATGACCATTCATTAATTTGAGTGCTGACTAGAAGCCCAGCTTTAGGCTGACTTCCATGGACATTTGAGTTGTGATTATAAAGCAAGTTAAGTCACACACACACACACACACGCAGAGTAAAATCCCAGGCGATCTTTAAGACCCACTCCAGAGGTCACTATCCTAGAAGTTTAAACCCACTCTTTTTCAGGATTAGTTATTATCTTGTCTGTATCTCACAGGACTTTTACACAAAAATATCACAACTCTTCAGACTTTATCTTGTAACATGTTTATTGTTTACTAACATGTCCTACCCATCTGACCTCAGCAACAGGGAGATAAGCTCTGTTGGCTTTATTCACCTACCCTATTGTTTTAATTAAGCATCAGATATATACCAGACACTATACAGTTGGCACTGTGTTTCCATGGATTTCACATCCAAAGATTCAACTAAGTACACATCAAAAGTGTTTGGGGAGCCAGGCGGGGTGGTGCATGCCTGTAATCCCAGCAGCTCGGGAGACTGAGATAGGAGGATTGAGAGTTGAAAGCCAGCCTCAGCAACTTAACAAGGCCCTAAGCAAGTCAGTGAGACCCTGTCTCTAAATAAAATAGTTAAAAGGACTGGGGATGTGGCTCAGTGGTTAAGCATCCCTGAGTTCAATTCCTGGTACCAAAAATTAAATAAATTAATTAAAAGGATCTTTGGGGGGAAAAACTATCTATACTGAATATATACAGACTTTTCAATTGTCATCATTCTCTAAGCAATATAGAATTGCATTTATTTACTTAGCATTATAAGTAATCTAGAGATGATTAAAGGCACAGGGGAGGATGTGTGCAGGTCATATGCCAACATCATGCCATTTCAAATAAGCAACTTGAGAATCCATCAAGCTTGATATCTGTGGAGGGTCCTGGAACCAGTCCCCATGAATATCCAGGCACAGCTGTATTTGGTCCCAATGGTCCAAAGAATAATGACAGCTTACTTTGTATATAATCTCTGTGTTAGTGTCTGTGACAATCATTTGGCAGCTACATTTTCATTTAACACTCTTTCTCCTGAGGACAATTAAGAAAGCAAAAGTTATCAAGAATTTCTTGACCATGGTCATAGTAAGATGTTCTCTAAGCTTATTAACACATATTGGGTCCAAGTTGAAAAGCTAGGTATGTCTTGTTTGTGGTCTTTTTCTCTGTCAGACACGGCCTGCACCACCAGCTTCTGACAGACTCTTTGAAAAATAAGAGACTTGGCTTCATTGATCTTAGTATCTTTGGCAATGTTTTGCTCACAGAGCAGTTTCAGAAGGTGTTTGGCGTTGGACTAAAGGAAATGTGCTCCACTCAGCATTTATATGCCTGTGGTTTATTTTCAAAGTCATATTTTTATGGTGTCTCCTTAAAATGTGACTGACTTGAAATGTCCTGGGATGCGTTTCTCTTAAAAGAAGGAGCCTACAGGACCACGGAGATGTGGCAGAAGCAGGAACGTATTCATCTCTTGTTGGGTAGCAGATCCCATTTATCTCTTTACTTCTCTCTTGGCAGATTCTTCTTCAGCTGTTATGCTAGCTGCATTTCTTTTGTCATCTCTTAATTTCAAGATCTCTGGAGGGTTTTTTTTTTTATCTCCCCCCCCCCATACTCTTTATTTATCTACCTTGCTTGTTCTTCCATATTTCCAATATTTTGAATTTTTTTCTTCTCCCCAATCTTGTGTTTATTGGATTTTGAGATGTACTATACTTACTCAACTCCTGTCAGAACTAAGAACCTGAAAGAGTACAGTGGTTCCCACTAGGTCACCCTTTGATGGACATGAGAAAGGGGACATTAGGATGAGCTTATTGAAGCTTTAAACGGGAACATCAGTAAATACTGGCCATGCTGAACAGTGAAGTATATTAATATATTTTTTTTCTTTTTTAGAGCATTTACTAGACCTCCCTTTCCCAGTCTTGGCTTCTGTCCCCTGGTTTTCAATGATCTCCCTCTCCTTAAAATCCCCTACCTTTCCCAAAGTGCTCCCTCCATTCATGGAATAGGAAGGTATCATATGTTAGAGGACCACCAGTCTGATTGGATGAACATAACTGATACTGCCCATGCCTCTACCATCAGGCAAGGCCTTGAATTTGTGTATCTCTTGCCATGAGCCAAGATTTCCTATTATGGGAAGCAGATTATTCATCTTTCAATGCCAGGGCTATATATTACATGATTGATGGCCAACTCATTGTTACTTTCTAGAAGGCAACTTTCATATTAGTCTTTCTGTCCTCAGTGCCAGTGTTATTATCTGGACTTCACGGAGGTGGCTTCTCCATGGTGGATCCCAATATTCTGGTCTTAGCATTTTTCTCAACACAGAAGTCTAGGCAACTACTTTCAGTTGATTGGAATTGACATTCATGATAAAGCCTGTTTGGCACCCCTAGCAACTAGATTTCTCTTGGCTAGATCATGCCTCTTCATGAGTTTCCTAACCACTTACATCAACCACTTGACTTTAACCTTTATACTGGTTTTTTTTTTTTTCAACTCTTTTATTGATTTTATCTTTTGAAATACATGACAGTGGAATACATTGCAATTCTTATTACACATATAGAGTACAATTTTTCATATGTTTGTATATAGAGTATGTTCATACCAATTCATGCTTTATACATGTATTTTTTTCATTACAATACTTATTACACATATATACTACAGTTTGTCATAGCTCTTTATATATAAAGTAGGTTGACACCCAATTCAAGTCTTCATACATGTACTTTGGATAATGATGTCCGTCACATTCCACCTTCCTTGCTAATCCCCTGCCCTCTCCCTTTCCTTCCCACCCTTCTGCCCTATCTAGAATTCATCTAATCCACCTATCCTCCCCCTTCCTACCTATCTATGAATCAGACTCCTTATATCAGAGAAAACATTCAGCATTTGTTTTTTTTAGGGATTGGCTAACTTCACTGAGCATTATCTTCTCCAATGTCATCCATTTACCTGCAAATGCCATGATTTTATTCTCTTTTATTGCTGAGTAAAATTCCATTGTGTATGTATGCCACATTTTTTTATCCATTCATCCACTGAAGGGCATCTAGGTTGGCTCCACAGTTTAGCTATTGTGAATGTTGACATGATTTTCTTCCTTCGCCCATTTGGTCACAAGACCTATCAGTTGAAGCTATCTGGTGACTTCCTGCTCTATCTTATTATCTCTGAATGTGTTGGCCAGCTTCAGAATGATAAGTGTTTCTGTGGCACACCTCCATGTTCACTGGATCTATCTCTGTCTTCTCATATGTGTGGTCAGTACCTCATCCTTTAGAAATGGCATTGATCATTCTTTTCCCCAAGCAACATATAGCTGTCCTGGAGTTGCCTGGTGTGATATTCTAACACTTTAGCATTTTCAAGGTGCCTAGGTAAACGCCTCAGAGGCATCTCCCATTTTTCTGGGTCTCTGTGCATAAACATATTTATTAGATCTTTGGGCACAGAAGTTGGGGCAGGAAAATGTCATTTAATAGGTATATTCATCAGGGTTCTCCAGAGAAACAGAACCAGTAGGATTTATATAGATTTATAAGAGATTTGTTGTTGGAATTGGTTCCCATGATTATGGAGGCCTAGAAGTCCAGGATCTGCATACAGCACACTAGAGAATCAGCTGAACTGGCAATTGTAATTCAGTCTAAAGGCTTGAGAATCAGGGGACTCAACAGTGTAACCCCTGGAATCTAGGATCTCTGTCCAAGGCTAAAAGAAAACGGATGTCCCAGCTTTGGAAGGGAAACTGTCTTCCTCTGCCTTCTTGTTGTGTTTACCATTTTGCGATCTTCTGGCTGGCCAGGTATCCGATGACGCTGGCCCACTTTGGTGAAGGTGGATCTTCTTTATTTGGTGGTCTGCCGATTCAAAGGCTGATCTCTTCCAGAAACACCCTCACAGTAACATTGGAAATAATGTTTTAATAGTTTCCTGGCTCTCCTTTAACCTAGTTGACAAATAAAATGAACCATCATAATAGGCTTTCTTTAAGTTTTTAAATGGCTTAATTTTATATCTACATGCCTTGTATATGGGTGATGGTGTACCCCTATTATCACTGGAGTTTGCCAGGGACTAAGGTTGATAGAGTCATTATCTTAGGGTTCTCACACACAAAATCTGAAACCTTATCCTTAAGATTATGACAATAACCTTGGCCTTAAGAATTTTTATGGGAAAATTCAAGGTATTTTAGCATCTTGAAGTTCAGCGTGGCCTGTGGGACAGAAGCTCACTTGGCCCTGGCCCTGGGTCAGGCTCTTGGTGGCTGCTGCCGCAGGGTTCCTGCAAAGACATGGAAACTCAGATTTCTCAGCCATCAACTATGAGTATTGAATTAAATAACCACCAAGTCCCCTTCCAGCTCTCAATTTCTCAGAATCCTTACTTTGTATATTCTGTTTTCTAGCCTGTCCTTTGTGTTTAATGTTATAAGATTGTCCGCATTTTAAAAGCTAGCATAGCAGGAGAAAGAGGTAAGGAATACTTAACAAAATTGTATTTGATCAACCCAACAACCTAGTAGTTTTTTTTTCCTTTTTATCTTTTCCTACCAAACTTCTCTTTCCTGCCTTTCTCTCATTTTTGGAGGGGTGTGTGGAACTGGTGGGGAATACTGACGTTCAAGAAATAGACAATGCACAATTGCAAGGTTAACAGCAGTCGATTAAATGGTGCCATTTTCAGAGTACTATTAAAATAACGAATCTATTTTGCTGAATAGTAGAATGTCTTCAGTGTTTAGCCTTGTGCCTGCTGCTGAAATAGAAAAAGGAAGGAGGAGGAGGAGAAGGAGGAGGAAAGTGAGTGGGGGAAGGAGGAATAGTCAAGGAAATAACTCAGAACATTTTTGAATGATCTGTTTTCTTATTGTTCCTGGTCTATACTTGGACAGTGTTTTTTATTTGCAATTGACTATAAGAAAATTTGTGGCATCCTTTGTCTAACAGTTATCATTAAACTTAAGGGAAAGATTTTCTAAAGCCTGCTTTGCTGGAGCTGCCCTGCTCCCTTGCCTGAGTAACCTTACCTGAAAAAGTCAAAGATGCAGTTGATTGACAGGCCCTCTCTCCTGATGAATAATGTTACACTCTGGGTAGATCGAATTCACATTCTCTCCATCTTCAGAGAAGACCCACTGTACTGATAACTGCAAAGGAACTGAGACTGTAGTCTGAGGACCTCACATCTCCAACAGAGTGAGATGTGGTTTATGATAAGTATTCAATAAGTTATTTCGGTAACTTAACCTAAGAGAACTGAATGAGGAAATAAAAGAAACGTAACAATTTACTTATTGGAGAAATCTTTGAATAGTTTTGCGCTGTCTTCTGGAGTATGCTGCCCATGAAACTGTACACTAAGTGGATCATTATACAAATATTTAGTTATGTTAATATGACTATTTCCTTACATGCTAAATTGAGGACCTACTCTTCTGAAAGATATTGCCCCGTGTAATCTCCAAGTGAAATGGGAAGAGAATGCCTTAGATGGTACTTCAATTTTAACATTCAGTTTGTTTTAGTCAGCTTTTTTCATTGCTGTGACTAAAAGATCTGACTGAAACAATTGTAGAGGAGGAAAAGTGTATTTGGAGGCTCACGGTTTCAGAGTTCTCAGTCCTTAGACAGCCAGCTCCATTTCTTAGGGTTCAAAGAGAGACAGAACTTCATGGTATAAGAGTGTGGTGGAGGGAAGTGGCTTACATGATGATCGGGAAGCAGACAGAGAATCTCCACTTGCCAGATACAAAATCCATACCCCAAAGGCACACCCCCAATTTCTTATCCCCTCCCGCCATACCCTACCCACCTTCAGTTACCACTCTGTTAATCCCCATCAGAGGATCAATTCACTGGTTGGGTTAAGGCTCTCATAATCTTGTCATTTCTCCTCTAAACCCTCTTGCATTGTCTCACACATGAGGTTTTGGGGGACACCTCCCATTCCAAACCATAATACAAACCTTATTTCAATATCCATTTATCTGTCTACCTCTAACATCACATATTTTTTAACAAAGAAATGCCACTGGATTGCAGTAGCTCATGGATGTCGGTGAGGCACCCTGACACTTTATGGGATCCCCAAATTCTCAAACACTACAAACTGAGGCACAACCATTGTGGTCCAGCTAGGGTCCTCAATGGCTTCATGGTTACAGTCTTCCACATTCACATTGGCCCCTGGGGACTTTATATGTCTTGTTTTGTAAAATCCTTTCTGCAGCCCTATATGGTAGGTGTGAGAGTACTTACCCTGTGAGACGTAGGAAAGACTAAATTGTTTTTCCTAATTTCACACAATCAACACTGTTCTCCAGCACACACCAGCAGGATGTCCTATAATTCAGTTCAGTACTGATAGTAACTACCTAGAGACAGACCCAGATCTCACAGCTGAAGGGCTCAGTCCCATAAGACTGCCCCCACTTAACATGACAATTCCAAGTTATAAACTATAACCTGTACTTCTGATCGTCTGGACATAAATGGGGGGGGGGGGGTCCAAGACCCTTTCACTGGGTTTGATTAATTTGCTAGAGTGTCTCACAGAACTCAGGAAACATGACTTGCGAGTATCCCTTCATCGCCAAAGATATTTTAGAGGACACCAATGAACGTCCAGATGAAGAGACACATAGGGAGAGGTTCTGAAGGGTCCTGAGTACAGGACCTCTGTCCCCATGAAATCAAGATGTGCCACCCCCTGTTGGCCCCATGGATGCATTATTGTTCACAAACTGTGAGGCTCTCAGAACCCAGTCCTTTTGGATTTTTAAGGAAGCTTCATTAAGCTAATGTAATCGATTAAATAATTGTCCATCGCTGAACAATTCAACTTTCAATTCCTTTCCCCTCCCCAAAGGAAAGGTCCAACCCACTAGTGACATGGTTGTTTCCCCTTCAACTATCTCCAGCCATCATTTGTCTTATTAGGGTACAAAGAGACACTCGGCATATTGGAGATATGTGTGTGTATACACACAAACACACACATACACATATACACTCACACATATATATTCACACATATATACTTATATTTAAATGTGTTATGTATATTTATATTTATTTTTAAAAATCACAATATCATTCCCATTATAACACATAAAGTTTATGCTTTAAGAATAAAAGACACATATGTGTAATCTTCAAATGCCAAGAGCCTACTAGATACTGTGAATGAGAATAGAATCTATGTCACTTGTTACTGAAAACCAGCATACAGGTGTAAAATTGACCAGGACACCTGCAGAGATGGGGGGGTTGAAACTTACCTAGCAGCATTCTAAAAACTGAGTATCTTGAACTCACTTAGGTGAAGGTAGAATTGTATTTGCAACCTCTCAGAGGGAAACTTGGTACTTCAGCACAGTGGACTTTCACCTGTTTTGTTGTTGCTTTGTTTATTGGAGGGAGAGATCTTCTGAGAGCAAGGATACTTTGCTTTGGCATGGCCAGTCAAACTCCCTCTGAATTTTTTGGATCTGGGAGAAGTCTTGCAGAGACCACACAACCCCTGGGAAAGGTTTCAGGAATTAGTGTTGATGGCCAGTGACTGGCACTGGCTGTGGTGCGTTAGAGACTCCCATGGCAAGAACTGCTACTCAGCTGCCCTTGGTTTCTGTTTGGTTTTCTAACACTCTGTCCATTCTCTATCCTTAGATATTCTCCTTCAAGGTCCTAGTGACCTAAGGTAGCCAGAAAGAACTTCCCTTGCTTGCAACCAGTGATCCTCTCTAACTCAGTCAGCGTCTTTGCTCAGTTACCTGGCATAAACTACCTTCTGCTCAGAGAGCTTAGAGATGATTAGGGCCCCATGATTCATTATTAATTTAACTTTTATAGTAAAAACTTGCTTTATGTAGGAAAGCATGATTATTTTGATTTCTGAATTTAATTAACCAGACAGCAAAGAAGAAAGCATGCTGTTTGCACTGAGCATTAAAATACCAGGAAAGTTGTTTATAGATAGTTTTAGCTAAGCACCAAAGGCTTATTCATATTGTCTGCCTATTCATTCAACAATAGGAACTAGGGAAGGAGGAAATAAAGCATCGAGGAGGATGAAAATGTTGAATAAAGCATTAGAATCCTGACCACTTAAATCTTTAATATTCATGATGAGAGTGCTTTGCATGTCTCAGGCAGATTTCTTTTCACCACTTGGTATTCTGTGCCTATATTTACATATTTAAATAACAATTTTTAAAATCATATAAAAATGGTCAGGCTCTCCCCCACCCACCATTTAGCTTTCAGTTCTTTCAATTCTCTGAGACTTGTTAAGGAAACCATTTAGAGTCGTAAATACCACCAAATCATTTCAGAGTAAAGATGAGAAATTCTCTCACCAAATCCAAGCTTAAAGAGATCCTGATGTTTCTTGATGAAATTGGCCCATGTGGTCATTTCCCAGTAACCATCTCACCTGTATGCTAAGATGCTTCCTGAACTGCATATGGTTTTTGTAGAAGGTAGGAAGAAGCTTTGTGGCCACCAGAAGCCATAAACAACTTCTTGAAAAGTAAAGCAGAGTCACATTTTGTTTAAGCACTGGGCCAGGTCTCATGTAGGAGGACAAGGAATGGTACCCCTGGTGCTATTTTAGCATAGAGGCTTTATAGTTGGAAAATGCCATATAATCATTTAGTGGTTCCTCACCAAGACCCTGAATGGGGCATTACTGTCACCATTCTCCAAGAAAACCAGGTATCACTGCAGTAGAATTGGATGAGAGCTAGCAGAATCAGAGTCAAGACTTAGGACTGACTCCATAGTCTGGTGAGCCACAAGTCTTTCTCCATTTTTAGTTACCCAGGAAAGATGGAGGGAAAGACTGATGACTGCTTGTTATGTGTAAAAAGGTCAGAAATGACCTTCAAGCACCATTATGAATGTCAACAGAGGTGCATTAATAAAGCGGGGTTCTCAGTAGACATTCCTGAGGAAAAGCATCCGATGGGTTAGCCAGCTCCATACGGCATCAGAGTTCACCTTGGCTGTTCACCTTTCTATAATGGCTCTTTGTACTGCTTGTTGTCTTAGCCTGAGAGCTTTTAGCTAAGCTCCTGAGCAGAGCAGGATCTTTAAGCATCTAAGCCATGGGCTGTCTCCCTCATTTATTCATAAGCAGGTCCTGGAGCTGCTGCTTTTGATTATGAAGACATTGGCTGTTTGACTCTTTCAGTCCTTGTCAAGGTATAACAGATGATATTTGAACATTGCTTGACCGTTTACAGGTTTGCGCCATATTTTCCTAGTTAGACACCAAGTTTTGTGAGAGCAAAGACTGAGCTGTTCTTATTCACCTCTTAAGTAGGCATCCAGGGACTTAGTTTACATTTGAGTCTGTATTATTAATTAAAGCCTTCACCTTCTGGGGCTTCTGGGGACCTTCTCTTACCTGGGAGCTAGTGACATTGACATAGAAAGGGAACAACCCCCAGCTAAACAGGGTCAACATAGGTCTTTGGTGCCCCAGGTTCCATTTTGCTGACTCTTCCATGACTCAAGGACTCCAGTCTTCATGGAATTCTGTCACCCCAGGACTCACTTCAGGAATATGCTCCTCAACTCCACCAGGTTCTCTCTCTTCTCTGCATCAGCACCAGAGATACTAGATCTGTCAGGCTCTTCTGTGGTTGAAGTCCTCCATCTTCTTTCTTTGGAGGGTGGCCAGTCACTGTGCCCCACCAGGCACTGTAGGGACAACTCTGGGTTTCCACACTTCTTCTAGCAGCTGATTCTCTGGGAAATCTCTGAAACTCTAAGTAGCAGACAAATAAAATCTCTGGTAAGCCTCAGAGTTGTAATCCTGGGGCCTGTCCTCTGTCAGACAGCAAGGAAGGGCAGGAGGTCAGCCAGATTCCCTAACTCCAGGTGACTTCTTGTACTCCCCAAAGATGCCCTTCCCCGGTGTTCTCTTTAAAATTCCATGTGGGATCCTCCAGATGGCATCATCAATCCCAAACACATCTCTGTGTGTCCCTCATGGAAACTTGGAATGCATGTTAAATTTTGTGATGGAAATAACATTAGGTACTTGTGTTGCTTATAGTTCCTTAGATTACTTCCTAGAGTTTTCATTTTATATTAATTACAACAATTTTTAATTTTTCTTTAAAATTAATACAAAATTTAAATTAAATCAAAATTTATTTTACATTTAAAAGAAAATCTTACAAAGTAGCTATGGCCAGGCTGAGTCCATGATAAATATTTATATCCAAAAAACATGAAAGTAACTTTTTCTACTCTGATATCCATCTCCCTCTTAATCCCTACTATTTTTTTTTTTTTTCGAATTCGGAATTGAACTCAGGGGCACTCAAGAACACTGAGCCACATCCCCAGCCCTTTTTTTGTATTTTATTTAGAGATAGGGTCTCACTGAGTGCTTAGCACCTCGCCTTTTGCTGAGGCTGGCTTTGAATTCAAGATCTCCTGCCTCAGCCTCCAGAGCTGCTGGGATTACAGGCATTCACTACTACCTAGTTCTTGATCCCCCATTTACTTCCCTACTTTGGGAAGTCAGTCAGCCCAGACTTCCTGAAAAAGAAGAAGTGATATATTTAGTAGTTATCAGATAGTTAGTCTTACATTACTAAGGTTTTTTTTTTTAATCTGTTAATTGTACTAGCTTACAGCAAAATTACATGTTCCTCTTTTCAAACAGGGATGAGGATGATTTTATAAACATCAGTTGGATAGCACTGTAATTAATGGGCACCAGGTTCTATTTTTGTAATAATTTATTCTTATACCACATTTAATAGGTTTCTCTTTCCTGTGGTCATAAAGAGGTAAAAAAAAATCCTTTTTAATAAGGATCCCAAATAGTCTAAGTACCTATGAATTATAAATGAAAACTTTTCAGTGATTAAAATAAATATACTGATGCTGTCCCCTTCTCTGCGTCAGTGCTTCACAAGGCCAGCATGAAAATCTCTCAGAGGAAGTCCCCAGGGTCTCTGAGATCACTTCCATCTGTCTTGTGCATTTCTATGATGCAAATCAGAGGAATCAAGGGCAGTGGCATTTAGCTGGTTTGGGGAGAAGAATTCTTTCTTCCAGAGGAGTCCTCAGTGGCTTGCTGATGGTCAGTCGGGGGCCTGAGGTGAAGCTTTTTTATGGTACTGGACACATAACATAAGCCAGTCCTTGTTTTGTTCTCTCAAACCAGTTTACGGTATTCAAGGTAAAACAGTGATTCCATTCCTTCCTTTATTTACCCAGGCGAGGCTTCGTTTGTTAGTGACAGATATGAGCGGATGATGGGTAGAGGATTTAAGGGGCTCATTATATTGCAAGAAAGGCCCCCCAAACTGAGGAATCTTGGAGTCTAGCCCTCTAAATAAGCACCAGACACAATCTCAGGTGATATTCTTTAATATCCTTAGGAATACTTTCCTGTTACTTGACGTACACCAAAGCTCCTAGGGACATGGGCAGCCATTGTGCAAGAAATGGATAGCAGGGAACTTGCCCTCAAAGACCTCAAGGAGGTGTGGGAGGAGAAACAGGGGGAACCCTGGTTAAAGACCACTCTTTTTCTAGTTCTCTTTCTTCCTCTCTACCCTTCTTTTGCCTTTTATTTGACTGGTTGTTGATTAAATAACATGAATTTAATGTAGAATTATCCATAAGAGATTACCAGCCTTTTGCTGTTGAAGCTAAAAATTAAAAGTTATTGGCATTGTGGGTCATCACTTCTAAAATGGCCCATTTTGCCAACATGATTAATGGCTTTTAGGGAGCAATTAATGTCAAGGCGAAAGAAACCAACGCTTCAGCAAACTGGAATGTGGTTTCTGAACAACAGGTGCTAAGAGCCACAGCAAACAGGAATATTTGCTCTGCCTTTCTGAGACCTGTCTCCACTGTCATGAGAGCCCAATGTCTAGTCCTTCATAGCATTTTAGTCCAAATTCTAAATTATTTAGCATTCTCTCAATGGTTTGTTCAGATTATCTATCTCTCAGCAATGTATAGAACAAAAAGTAATGTAGAAATGATAGTGTTTATTAAAATCTTTATGGAAGGTTAACATTTATTACCATCACATTAGAGCCAAGTTAGCATCAGACTAGTAAGGGGCATCTCAGTCATAGGACTCATAGAAATGAGAGAAAAAGACAAAAAAAAAGAAATGGAAGAAACACAACTGGAATCAATTTTGAAGAATTTCAGATTCATCCCTGAGACTTTGACAAGACTGGGAAAATTATTTCTGAATTTTGAACCAATGATGCCCCATGACCAGCTCATGTGATCATTATATGTTTACAGAGCCTTTTTGCTTCCTGGTATATTTAGTCTGAAAAATTATTACTCTCAAAAAATTAGAGAAAAAAATACACCCATAGGAAATTTATCTGAATTGCATGGATTCATAAGGCCACTGTCTTTCCATTCCTTCCTATTATTTTCAAATAGTGCCCACTTAACAAAGTTTGGGAATCCTCACTGGCAAAATCCTCAACTAAAGTTATTAGTCTGTAAAGAAAAAGTTTGCAAAGTTATATCTAATGTTTTTAAAACCCTTTCCCCCAGCAGACTGAACCATAACCCTAGGAAAACCTTCTATTTCATGAACTCATGTATCAACATTGGAAATAAGATTGTATTTGTGAGCCTTGAGGTTCAAAATTTTCTCTTCTAAGTCTTTTTTGCTACAAGAACACTTTGGGGTGATTTGAAATAGTATTCTCCATCCATTAATAATTTATTGAAAATCGTTTGCAGCAAGGTATTGTGCTAGACTTAAAGATAGAAGAGAAATAGTTTATTTGCTCAGCCAATATTTATTATACCCGTGCCAGGAGGCTAAGAACTGAGAATAAAGTAAAGAACAGAAGACAACACCCTGGCTACCCTCCCTGAGTTGAGTCTAATGGAGGAGACATTCAAGAATCTTTTGATCACTCAAACAGTGTAAAATTACCAGTGGAGTAGTGATATGAGATATGTCAGGGGGCAAAGGGCTTCCCTGAATCAGGGATATTTAAGGAGAGGTTACAGGATGAGGAGTAATTAATTGTCAAGGGTTAGGATGCTGGACTGTCTTGCAAGTGGAGGTGATAGCTCATGCCAATGCTCTGTGATGAGAAAGAACATAGAGCAACAGAAAGAGTATTCCAAGGTCATGATGCTAGGTCTCAGAGAACAAGGGAGAGCACAGGGTGAAAGATGGATCTGGAGGGGGAGGTAGAGGCTGTCCATGCAGGACCATAACCACCTTAAGGATTTCGGGTTTTTATCCTACATGGAGGGAATTGAGTATAGGTTTTATTCAGGAAAGGTACAGGGAACACATTTTATAATTTGCAAAGATGGCTCTCATGTCACTGGAGTGGAGTGATAGCGTGATCAAGTTAGGGCACTGTTGCCTCCAGTTGAAAGATGACAGTAACTTAGGTGGACCTCATGAAGAGGAGGAGGGGTGAATGGATTCTACAGCCAGGGAAGAGGCAGAATCAATAGAACCTGGTTTTGACTGAATATGGTGGAGGGAGGTATGTTAGCATGACCCCCAGGTTTCTCGCTTGCTGAGTGGGGCTAATGAAGGGTACCATTTACTGAGATAGAAAGTTGGGATAAAACAAAGATTGAGGGGGAAAGCTGAGTTTTACTTAGGACATGTTGAATTTGACGTGTAGTGTGATATCATGAAGTTGGCTTTTGTTACATGGACTAAAAAATGAATGGATTTAAGGAAGGTCAAGATGGATGGAAGTGTTCCAGGTATCTCACATTGCATAACAAATCCCCAAATGATGATTTGAAATATTCATTTTGCTAATGAGTTTGCAATTTTGGCAGGAGAAGGTGTGGATAGCTCCTTTCTGCTTCATTTGGTGTCAAGGGATGTAGTTCAAAGCTGAGGGCAGGAGTCACCACAAAGCCTGCTCACCCAGGTGTGCAGCTGTGGATACTGGCTGCTGGCTGGAACCTGAGCTGGGGTGTTGGCTGGAGCACCATATGTGTTTTTCCATGTGGCTGCTTGGCGTCTTCAGAACTTGGTGACTGTGATCCAAGGGAGTGTCACAGAAGTAGAGTGAGAGCCAGGAAAAGGCTCTGTCACCTTTTACAACCTAGCTTCAGAAATTATCCGACATCACTTCTGCTCATTTCTAGGCCTACTGGATTCAAGTTGAGAGGAATTAGAGGTCACCTTTTGTTGGGAAGAGGATTGAGGAGTTGGAGAATGTGATTTTTAAACCACTCCATGGAGTAAGAGGTGGAGAGAAGGACACAATGAGCATTCCAGCTGAGAGAGGAAAGTAGAAAGTTCAGTAGAAGGGAGGTGTTAATGCCGACTGGATTGGAGGATGGGTATAGGGTCATGAATCCTGGGGAATACAGGTCAACAGAAAGTTGGGAACCAAATTATGGTGGAGTCCATAATTTTCTGAAATCTGTTGTTTCAACTCCAAAACAAATTGTCAGGAAAGAATACAAGATGAGATTTGTTAAATAGCAAAAGGAGAGGTAACAGGTCCGTGACAGGCGTGGGTCAAAAATAATTCTACTTGATGGTAAAATGATTCATAAAACTTCTCTGGAATTAGTCTACAAATTTTGGATTATGTGTCTCCAAATTTAAGTTGTGTCTACACGTTTTAAGATTGATGTGCAGATCTCTTCAGTTGGGTTTTGTGCTTTCCCTTATGGCAATGGAAAATGTGAGTAAAAAAAAAAAAGCATGCCTGGGGTCTGGGGATGTAGCTCAGGGTTGGGGTCCTTGCCTGGCATGCATAAGGCCCTGGGTTAAGTTCCCAGGACTGGAAAAAAAAAATACCTGATTCCATCAGGAGGTGTTTTCTTGAGTTGCAGCAGCCTCAGCAGGCGTGTAGTAGATTGAACAGTGACCTCTCCAAATTCAGGTCTATCTGGAACCTTAGAATATCATCTTATGTGGAAATTGGATCTTTGCAGATATGACTAGGTAAGGATATGGAGATGAAATCTTTCTGGATTTAGTGTGAGCCCTAAATCCAATGACAGGAATGGCTATAAGAAAAGGGCAAGAGCTAGAGATAGAGGGAAGAAGGCCCTGTGCAGGTGCAGAGGCAGAGATTGGAGTTAGGCAGCTATAGTCCGTAGGATGCCAGGAGCTGTCTGAGCTGGACTAGGCAAGGAGAGATTCTCCCCCTAGCCTTTGGAGGGGCTGTCACCCCTGTCCACGCTTTGATTTCAAATTTCTGGCCTCTAGAACTCTGAGAGAATATATCTTCCCTTGTTTTAAGCCATCTAGTTTTTTTTTTTTTTTTTTTTGGTGGTGCTGGGGATAAGCCATCTAGTTTGTGGTGATTTGTTTTGGTAGCTGTTAGAAACTAATACAAGAAGTTAGAACTATGTGGAAATGCAGGTGTTGTTTTGCCAATGGGCATTACTTGCAAAATGCCAAACAGAAGCCATCTGTGTGTGTGTGTGTGTGTGTGTGTGTGTGTAGATAATTGAGTATCATCTTTGTCAAGTCTACCTTTAGGGAATCAGGGAGTTTAGCAGATTTCTTTTCTCCATGTTACACTAGAATTGGAGGAGAAGAGTATGTGCTGGATTCCACCAAAGTGCCTTCATAAATCTTGATATTGGGCTTTCCATCAGTGCTGGTCAATGATCCAAAAAGGCAGCCCCAAATGTGTTACCTGGGTGCCTAACAGGGACCATTCAATGCTGCTCTGTGCCGGGGGAGGGAGCCTGGTTCTTTGTCTCTATCATGGTAACTAGAGAAGAAAGCCAGCCTTCCTATGGCAACAGGGGAGTTTTAATGAAGTAAAGGAGACAGAAAAAAGTGTCCCAATGGAGAATGAAGTGTGTCAAAAACAGATTGTGCACGTAATTACTTTCTCAGACCTTCCTGACATTATCAGCAGGACTGGTGTTTTGATGAAAAAACTTAATTAAAACTTAATTTTTTTTAAAGTGGAAAATATTCAGCATGGTTACAGGAGGATTGAAATCAGGGCACTGTGTAATTTTAATTGCCTTCAAGAGATGCACTTCATGAACACCAGTACAGGGGAGAAAAGGAGCCAGAGGGGCAGAATCAGAGGTGAGTGGCCATGCTGAATCCTCAGAGTGCTGGTGGCCATGTGCAGGGCCTGCCTCACTCTTGTGTCAGGCTCCATGTGTAAGGGAGGGAGTGACTCCATTCTGGAGTGCACTCATCAGGCCTTACTTGGAGCACACTTTCTAGAAAAGTTTTGATTTTGATTCCCCCCAGTCAGAGAAATAGGAGGTCGAAGAGATTAAATATACCTGAGCAGGCAGTTTTTAAATGCTGATCCCTGAATCTGTTCTATCAGAATCATCTGGTTTTGATTCACCAAATTGGTTTTAGGACTTCTGTATTTCTGGTTTTACAAATAAAGCTGCCCTGCTGATTCTGGGAGTTGGGTGTGGAAACCTCAGGTTTGTATTGATAGAAACAGGATCTTGAAAACAGAAAGAGGGGCCATGCCCCTTACTCCTCCATAGATGTGGGCTGATTGCTGAGTGTCCTCTGCCGAATGGTGGGGTTTTGTGATCCTCTTAGATAGCACAGGTAAAGTGACTGAGACACAGTGAAGTGTTCTGAAAATTCTAAACTAAGGGTTACATCAGGCTGCTTGCTAAACTGAGGGAAAGAATAAGCAGCTTTCTTCATAGTTAAAGGGAAGCTATGGGAAGAAGTCGTAAATGTATTTTCTGTGGCTTTTAGACAAGTCCGGCAGGTAGAAATCCTAGGGGGACAAACTTTCTAATAAATGGTCCAGGCATGACATTGACTTGCTTTGGAGGGTAGTATTTTCCGAATCACTGGAGCGATTATAGCAGCCACCATATTTTGAGGCTATACGGGGCTCTGGAGGAGCAGCTACCAAATGAGACCAGTGGGATCAGCTCTGAAATGGGGTTTCTGGGTACCACGGAGCAGTGGCTGACATGCAGTTGTTCTCTGAATAGACAACTCTTGTTTGAAGAAATCTTTAGCAGAAAGCATACACAAATAAGACATACAGCAGGTATTCTCTACAAGGGACATGACTGTCACCCTCACCCTAGGCCTTACAGCCAGAGATGGGAGCATAATGACTGGGGAGCTCCACTAGCCTTTCAGGGATGGGAACTAGAGCTATCAAGTGTCCTGTGACTTAGTGGAACAGTCCTAGGCAGTGAGAAATCACCCACCTAAAATGCCATTAGATCTCAGTTGAGAAACCCTGCAGTTGGTTTCCCTGAATCAGCCTTCGAGGGGTCTTTCTGGAACCCCGTTTGGAAACCTCAGGTATAGGATGGCTTGGATCACAGGCTTCCAGCTTTGCATTCCCTGGTGACCAGAGTTCCAAGCAGAGCACAGGAAGAAGGTGGTCTGAGCCACTCAGGTAAAGCAGGCTGTGAAGAGTGGTGGGAGATGAAGGCAGTTTACCTCCTTTTCACTGAGAGCCTTATCTGCATGCTGACCCACTTTGTGGCAGCCCAGTTAACTGTTTTCCCTGTCTACTTCTCTTGTCACCAGTGAGGCATTTGGGGACCATTTAATCAGAGTAAGGGGAGTGGTTTGTATTCACAGAGCTTGATCTCCCTACATGGTTCTAACCAAGCTTCACAGGCACCAGATGTCTGTCTTTGGTCTTGGCATCAGGTTTGGGCCAATTGATATGAAAGCAGTTTTAATGAATTTGCTACTAGGCCTGGCTAACTCAAGTTTCCAAATCTTCCTTTCTAAATAGTTAAATGATATTAGGTTTTCCTTCTGCTCCTCCCCCCCACCCCCTTTTCCCCTTCCTTCTGCAAATGCCTGCCTCCAACTCTTATCTTGTTTTCTCTGATTGCTCTTTCCCCCAGGAAGTGGGAAAATCCCATATCCTTTTCCCTACAGCATCCCCTAGTTGGTCTGTTTCTTATAAGGGGACCTTGATGAGTTACAATGGCATGACTGTGTTCCCAAGCAGCATGCTGAGAAAAAAAATTCTCAGAGCTGCCCTGAAACTTGGGAGAAGTGATATTTCATTTGATAGTGGGCAGTAATAAAACCCCTGAGAAAATTTGGCCCTCTCTATGAAGGTGACACAGAGTGAAATAGACAACTCTACCGTTGTAGGGTTCACCTGTGGGCTTCATTGCAGACTTTCTGGGAAGCCAGCGGAAAAGGAAGTGTTCTTCCCTCCAGAGTGCAGGGGCCTCTCTCACCCACATGGTCCTCCTGGATGTCACTTTGAGTCACACCCCCAGCTTTCTGTCTCTAGTTAACTCAGGTCCTGCAGCGATACCAAAGCCATCCTGTGACACTGTCGAACAGCAGGGCCTCCTGTTCCCTGGCATGGATGACACTGTGGGTCAGCACATTGGCCGAGGCCAACAGCAGCTCATTTCCCTCCACCATTCTCTTCAACCCTGAGTGCTTGTCACCTGGAATCAAAGACTTGCCACAACTAAAGAAAACCTTAAAGGTCAGCTCATTCAACTTCCCACCCAGGAAATGCCTTCCAGAACTAACCACCCACCTTGCAGATTAGTGATACTGTATGTGGTTATTCAATGCAATTGTGTCTTTTCAGGAGAAATGACCTATTCCGTGGTGTTGTGAAGCCCAGGTAGTGAGCCGGGCTTTGATGAAGGTATACTCTGATTTCCAACCATAATTATTAATGGGTTGGATTCCTTAAGTTTCAGATGCATTTTTTAATTCCCAATTAGATTCACTAAAAGGCACTTTTTGAATGTAACATGAAGCTCTGACCCACTTTCCACACACAGTGGTAAATGTCCCCAAAATGGCAATTTCCCTTTCAAATATCAGCCATTCGAGTCACTGCATCTGCTAAGGTGTCTGGAGGGTTACTTTATCTTCATTCTCTGACTCCAGGATGATTTCTTTGGGGTGGTTGTTACCTATCGAGGTGCAGCCTGTGCTAATGAGAACGCGAGGAAGGGCCTAGAGAAGATGGGCACAGACTCAGCTGCACATCAGAGTCACCTGAGATCCTTTTAAAAATGCCCACACTTGGGTTCCGTTCTTGGAAATTCTGATGTAATCCATCTGGGATTCAGCCTAGCCATCTGGAATGTTCTAGTCTCCCTAATTCCCATGTGAGCTGGAACTTCTAAACCAGTGTCAAGAGGGCCACGACATGAAGGAGGATGGTTCCAATAACGGTGACCATTGAGGTTTAAGAGCAGAGGGGTGATAAGTGTTCCTGTCTTCACCCTTGATATTTAATTTGGTGGTCGCAGGAGCTTTGGGGAAATGTTTATTGGTAAGTTGATGAGTGGACAGGGAGAGGATGTGCTGCTCAGTGTTAGACTGATGACAGGGACCAGGCAGATTGACAGCTCTCCAGAAAATTATTTGGGATCTGCAGTTCCAGCAGAGAAAGGTCAAGTAAGAAACCTGGACAGGAAGCCAGTAGTGCTGCTGCCTGTTGACATTAGGGACACCACTCAGAGGGACAGCAAGGCTGGATCCAGAGCCTGTCCTCTGGTCAGCTTCTCCAGCTGAAGACTGAGCCTTCAGGAAAACAGACTGGAGTTTTCAAGCTCATCCAGATTGAGACCATCAGAGACCGACAGACTTGGAATCAGAGGAGGTCTGGACGAGAAGGCTGACTCTTGGTGCAATGCCCAGGTAGCCATTAGGACTGACCAGAAAGGTGAAGATGTTCCTTCTTGGCCTTCTCATCTTGTGAAAGTTATTTGATCTCCCAAACTTAGGCTGATCACACTCTTCATCTCTCATCTAGGAAGTGTTAATTTAAGTAATGTCTCCATCCACAGAACTCTTTTCCTTACAGAAAAAAAAAAAAAAAAAAAAAAAAAAANAGCTAAAAAACAAACAAACAAAAAAAAAAAAAAAAAAAAAAAAAAAAACGCCATTTGAAACCTATGCGTTGGCAGGAAACAAAATGCAATTGAAAATTGGAGTAGGGCTTACACTGTGGCATTCAGTGTTCACCTCCAAGTAGAAATGATTCAACATGAAAGGGGAGGACATCTGGCCAGCGGAAACAGAGATGTGGCTTAGAATCTATAGCTCTAGAAGTTCAGGAATCTTTGGGTTCCCAGTGCATGTGTCTGAGACTTGAAATCAGGGAAAGTCTCTGTGCAGGAAATCTGGCTTCATGTCCCTTGGTCACCAGCAGCAGCCCAGATGGTATAGGGATGTGTGTGTGGCAGGGAGGAATAATACTTAACTGTTGGCTTGTAGTAAAAAGTGGATGAAATGACAAGGGAATGTAAAGGTGCAAGGCCACCATCCCTTTTTCCACACTTTTGCCTACTTGGACACCGTATTGTCTTGACTAGCGTATTAGTTTGCAGAGCTGCTGGCCACAACAGAATAGTGCAGACTAGGAGTTCTAAACAACAGAGATTTATTTTCTCACAGTTCTGGGGGCTGGAAGGCTGAGATCAAGGTGTGAGCAGGATTGGGTCCTTCTCAGAGATCTGAGGGCAGGATCCATTCCAGACCTCCCTTCATGACACATCAACGTTCACCATCCCCCTGTGTCTTCACATCATCTTTCTTCCAGTGATTGCCCAAATTTCCTCTTCCTTCAAAGAAATTGGCCAGGTTGATTAGGGCAACCCGGATGACCTCGTTTAACATAATTACCCCTGAAAAGACACTGGTCCCCCAGATGTGGTCACATGTTGTGCAAATATGGTCTTCGGTCAAGGGGTGAGGACTTCGATGTTTACTTTTGCGAGAGGATACAATTCAGTCTTTTTGGAGATTCCAAAGAGGGAGGCTTTCACTTGGATAGATGGGCTATTTTAAGGGCTATTTCAAGACCTCACAACCCTCTATGCACCATCTGCCCCAAATTATATTTGTCATCTCATGGTACCTGGAGTCATATCATTAGAGTTTCTTGGTTGAACAAAGTCGTTTTAAGGTCAATACAATACCCATGTGCGGGTTTTGTGATACCGTCCCAGTGCACAATGTTCAGACTGTGATTTTTTATTTTCTAGGACTCCTAATGATGCTCTCAGAGCACTACAGTGAAAATTAGTTCCTCCCTATTTTCAGAAGTGTGGTCTTTATGAGGGTCCTTACTGCCTTTTCAAGCATGGGCACTAAAAAAATAAAACTATTCTGCTAGTGACGAAGAAGATACCATTAATGTGACCATGTATTGTCAACTTGGAATTGGGCAAATTTCTGCAAACTTGACCAATCTTTCTAATTTTAAGATTTTAAATTCTATCTAAGGTGCTTTAAAAATATTTTTATTATATTCAGTTATGGCATATAACTATGTTCTTTAGGCATGTGTCTTTTACCCAATTAGGTTATAAGCCACCTTATGGTGAATACCAAGACTAACTTAAATTTGTATCAGTTATCTCAATAATGCCTGAGAAATACTAGGTGTTTAGTAAATGGTGTTGTTCAATTCAATCAAAAACTTAGATGTAATCTAAACCTCTTCTCTGGACAACTAGGAATGACCATATTGATATGAAATGAAACACATTGAACTTGGGTGGAAGAGTGGAAGTTAACTTAAGAAATCCAGCATGCTTCCATAAAATAGAATTATAGCTACTTCCTTTTCCTCCAAACTCAAATCAGCCTATGAAATTGGAAACTAAAATAATATATAAAAGAGTTATCAAATGCCATAGAAGAGGACTACTGTTTTGTTCATGTGCGATTCCTGTTGTCTTATTGCCTGTGATGAGAATGAATGGAAGTGAAGTCAAGTGGAGAAAAACTTGGGCCCATCTGGGAACTCTTTACCACGACCATTGTTTCCGACTGAATTGTGTCTCTCCCTAATTCAGGTCAAAGCCTTAACCCCCAGGATCTCAGAAATGACTATATTTTGGGATAGGATCTTAAAAGACGGATATAATTAAAATAAGGCCTTCGGGATACATCCTAATCCAGTATGACTAGTGTCTTAGAAAAAGAAATCTGGATATACAAAGAGACACCAGGCATGTGCACACAGTGGAGAGATCACAGGAGGAGACAAAAACAGCCATGTGCAAGCCAAGGAGAGAGGCGTCTGTCCGAAGAAATCAGCCCTATTCACACCTTGACTTTGATTTCCAACCTTTAGAACCATGAGAAATAAAATTCTGTCTGTGCATCTGTCTGTTAAATTTTGTTATGGCAGTCCTATGGAACCAGTACAATCAGGTACTTTCCAGCATTTGCAGGGTCCAAGAATTCAAGAAAGTAAAAGATAAAGGTGGGGGAGGGTGATGGGGGAGGGTGATGGGAGAGGGTGATGGGGAGGGTGANATTGTTAATTTACATTAACCAGCATAAAACGCCTAACTAGTACAGCAGAGGGGGAAAAGAGTAAATGATTTCTCTGCTTTTTCTTGTTCGAAGGAAGGGTTGGATTTATTTCAACTCTTTATTTAGGGAAGTAACTTTGACAGGCTTTTCGGGGTCTGAAAAGAGTAAACCCTGACCTGCCCCTCTTGCTGGCTTATCTGAAAGACATTAGAACACAGGTAATGCTGAACTGCTCTGCAAAATAAAATAGGATTTTTTTTTTTTAGACATTGGGAATAGAGAGAATAGGGAAAGATTTGATGAGAATGACAGCTTGAGGTATGCGACATCTGGAATGGAGGAATGTGAGTTTGGGAGGGTTTGGGTTTCAGCCACTGAAAATAAATGCATTAATAGTAGCCAGGCATGGTGGCCCTCACCTGTATTCCCAGCCACTCAGGAGGCGGAGGCCGGAGGATTGCAAGTTCAAGGGCAGCCTCAGTAAGTCAGCAAGGTCCTAAGCAACTTAGTAAGACCCTATCTCAAATTTAAAAAATAAAAATAAAATAAAATAAATGCATTAATAATGAGAGCTAGAAGGCTGGAAAAATTGGGGGACAACTGAGACCAGAGACAATGCAGTTGTGGATGCTTTGAAATCCCTACCGTGCAGATACTGAAAGACAATGTTTCTGTTCAAGTGCCATCTGAGACGTGGGCTGTTGATCTTTAGACAGGGTGGCGAGGCAGGAGCAAGGTGCGCAAAGACAGCGGCAAATAAGATGAACGGAGTCCACTCATGGATGGTTAGTCCCACAGAAGGTTTTAGAGTGGGATCTGACATTTTCTAACCGGCAAGTGGAGTATTTAACCTCCCCTCCCCCACTGTCTGTGCTTTCCTTTTAGTTTGTACATTTTTTTTTCTTTTTATGCAAAGAGATTTTCTTAGGAGAATGAAGGAGAAACCCCCAGGGCAGGGAAGGCTTCTTCTACCTTGTGCTCCACAGAGGTAAAAAGAAAGTGAAGACTTTGATTTGCAGGTTGTTTGTTTTGCTCCCATATCAAGTAAAACTCAGGTGGAATATTTCATGGGACCCCTCTCTGGATGTTCGTGCAGCCCTTCCTGATCAGCCACGGGAAAGGGTGCGGAGAGGCAGTGGAAGGGTGAGGAGGCAGAGAGAGAGGTCGGGATGCACTGTTGGAGATCTCTGCCTCAGACACCTTAAGGGACTCTTAGAATCCTAGGTGCCACCCTTTGATACAGAAAGAATTATTTTGCATTTCATAATTAGGAAACTAAACCTCAGAATGACTGAGCAAGTAGTTCTCAGAGAGCCACAAAGTGGCAGAGTGCAGCTGTGTGACTCAACACCAGTGTCCCTTCATCAGAAGTGGAAATTTTCCCAAGTTGAGCCTCCTCTTTCCTCCTTTTAGTCTATCCAGAGATGGATATTGATAACTCTTAACTGGTGGAGCTATAGTAACTTAGGGGAGAGATGACTAACTGAAGTTTGTGACCATAATTTAATTCTAGAATTCTAACAAAGATAACATGTAAAGTTATTTTTTATGCTGAGTACAGCTCTAATCCCAGTTGAGAGGCTCAGGCAGGAGGATTGCAAGTTTGAAGCCAGCCTCAGCAATTTAGCAAGACCCTCAGCACTAAGAAAGAACCAGTCTCAAAATTAAAAAAAAATTTTTTTAAATGGTGGGGATATCTCTCAGTGGTAGAATACCCCTGGGTTAAATCCCCAGTACTGCAAAAAATAAAGTTTTTGTTCTATTTTGCTTTTTTTTAAATTTTTTTTTAGTTATAGATGGACCTAATACCTTTATTTTATTAATTTTTATGTGGTGCTAAGGATGGAACCCAGTGCCTCACATGTGCTACGGGAGTTCTACCACTGAGACACGACCCTAGCCCTGTTATCCTTTTTTTTTTCTAACACAAGCCAAGGAAGGTGGTATACAATTGTGACTATTATCATTTATTTTCTGTTCGTAGATTCAGGGTAAAATCTCTTTGGCAAATATGGCTTCAGTAGCCAACCAGGGCTGAGGTGGGACCAGGAAGATGGGAACTCATGATAAGTCTACCTCTTGCTTCTAAGTCACACTTAAGTCTCTGGAAACTGAGCTAACACTAGGTGAGTTCCAACAAGGAACCAGGCACCCTGTTTGGGAGAGACAAAGAATCCCAGGGCTCTTGCTTTGAGATGCGTGGCAAGTCTAGAACATGAGCCGGATGTGAGCACTGCAAAGTCTCCACCATACCAATGTCCAAACAGCTTCTTTAGTCCAGGGTGGAGGTGCGTGGAAAGCTCTTCGAAAACATGAGCTGTGGTGGGCTTGCTGATAGGGAGTAGAGTCTGGGAAGGAGGGACAGGGCCACTCAGTGGGTGCACCAGCGTGAAGGGAAGAGGAAGCACCTTGTTAGTCCTTTTGGTGGACTGGACCTTCATGAGCAGTGTTGTTCTTTCAACACATTGGCTGCTTCATGCCCCAAACCTCCTTACTCTTGTTGCAAAAGTGTGTTGCCGGGTTTCCTTTGGGGCCCTGCTTTTATTTGTTGTGGTCTGGTGGTTTATTCTGGCAAAATACAACCACATGGATTTTTACAGCTTGCTCTGTGCTTGGGCATCTTTCCATCCAAGCAACGTGTTTATAAATGCCATCACGTTTTTCTGAAAATTCTACTGAAAAGAGCAAATGCATTGGGATGTGCTGTGTGTTTGTAGAGACCAGGCAGCCAGATGCCCGCAGTGCCTCTTCCTGGCTGTGTTTTCCTTTGGAATCATTCATCACTTTGCTCTGTTCCCTAGAACTCTCTCTCGTCCCGAGTGGGCCCATTCTCTGTTGTCATGTTGGTGTCATGTGAGTGAAAACCCTTTTGGGCAATTCCTGCTATGCTTAGTATACTAATACACTGATAAAAATGTGTCATATGCCTCAGAAAAACCCCTTTTAATAAACTCCCAGGATTGCTGCATTTACTCAAACCACTTACGTAACATATTCTCAAAGATCGTATGGTTAATCAATAATGCCTATCCAAATGTTTTTAAAATTTATCTTTCCAATCAAATCCCTTCAAACTGTCCCTTTCCCCCCCCCCCCCCATTTTTGAAAGAAAGACAGACTGACACCCTTTCCACCTTCTTTTTACTGGTGATCTGATGAGTCTCTCGTTTCCACTACTTCTGTTATCTTCCTGCCTTGATTTTTATTTTTTATTATGTCCCTTACTTTCAAAATACATGGTTCAGTGGACACTAACAGGTTTCTAGTTCTTGTTACAGGGTGTACTCCTTTCTCTGTGGATTCACTCCTCCATAGTTAATCCTGAATGCAGACTAGTAAACTCAAACAACAGAGAGAATAGGGAATTATGTTGTCGTACATACCCAGGAGTTCCCAGAATTCGGAAACTTTTTAGATGGAGAAGATCTCATTATATGGTGACACTAACGAGCCAAGGGTCTGTGTTCGACTTCAGGAACAGACCAGTGATGGCCGGAGGTTTGTAAAATCTAAGTGGGGAAGTGCTGGACAGAAGGTTGTTTGAGGGCAAAGAATAATTGGTAGGAGTAGGTCCACCTCACATTTTGAAAGTGCTGTAAGGAAAAACAATGTACTTTTCTTTAGAGCAATTGATTTCAGCAAGTCTAACACAGCTGGTGGAGAGAAGTGCCCAGCCAACTCCCCCCAGCCCATTTTCTTTCTCATCAGATGTATTCAATTTATGATGAATGTTTTCTCTACCTAATTTTCCATAGAGATTTCTAAGGACTAGTGGCTGGACTATTTGACTTCTCATTCATTCATCTGTTCTTCTTATCATTTTGTGTATTTTGGCCACAGACTGTTTTATATATTGGGCGTGGTCCGACTTTCAATAATTTAACCAATTTTAATGTCTTGAAGTCCACTTGTATATTTCAAATAAATGATTTTTTTTTTAAATATCAGGCTAAAGAAAACATAGCAAAGGCCCTTCTCCCTGAGTCCTATTCCTGGCTGTTCTGCTTCCAGCTAGGTGGGTCAAGGGATAGGTACTGAGTCGGTGTCCCCTCCTGATCTAAGATTTGGGTCTGTCCTCAGAAAAAAAGTTCAGAGGCCAACTGAGGGTTCAAAGCATCATCTGAAGAAGCAAGAGGTAGACCACAGCACTTCCTAGCCACCTTCACTTGGGTCCTCTGATGAGGCACACCTGGCCCCTCCCCCATGGGATCCCCACCTTGAAGTCATCAAGGCACACCTGGAAGGTCCCTTTCTTGCAAAGTTAATAGATTCATGCTGTGTTAACAATCGTCTCCTCATTAGGAAGACAAGATTGTAGTTCCACAAAAATCTAAATATTTTCCCAGATAGATTGTTACATGGAACAAAGTGATCTCAAATCTATTGTACATGTAACTACAAATTTTTTAAATTATAAAAATAAAACATGAGCCTGACAGCAATGCTAAAATAGCACAAAAGGCAACGTAAAATCTTGTTTCTCTTCCCCTCAATCTGAAATCTCTTAAGAGTTAAGTGTTAACCTGTTAAAAGTTCCTGCTTAGTCTAAAAATTTTCTGCACATAAATTTGTCTGTGAATATGAGTATACATATATATTTTTACATTCTAACCAAAGCCATACTGGCTGACTGTGCTGACTGTTATTGCTGCGTAGCAAGTTACCACAAATGTAGAAGTTTAAAACAGCACCTGTGTTATCTCACCATTGGTTGAAGTACAGAAATCTGGGTTTGGCTTACCTGAGTCTTCTCCTTCAATGTCTCTACGAAGCCACACTTGAGGTGCCCACAATCAGGTCCCATCTGAAAGCTCAACTGAGAAGGACCTGTTTCAGCTCACTTATACAGTTATTGGCAGGACTCAGTTCCCTTAGGGCTGTTGGACTGCAGGCCTCAGGTCCTAGCTCACTGTTCCCGATGCCCCTCAATTCCTGCCAAATGGGACTCTCCTTCAGGGTGGCCTGCTTCATCAGGGCAGTAAGGAGAGTGTGCTAACTGGGTGGAAGTTGCAATCATTGTAATGTCATTCCCGAGGGGACATCACAACTCATTTGTCATGTTCTTTTGCTTAGGAACAAGTTGTGAGCCCTTACAATTACACAGGGCAGGAACACCAGGAGATGGGGATCAGTGGAGATATTGTGGACTCTGTCCTCCACACAATCGGAGTGTAAAATATGAATATAGTCTATATTTCCACATGGCAGTATCCTAAGGAGAAAAGTTCTCTGTGTGTCAGATAATACCTTTTGATATTCTTCTTTTACTTTCCTACCCCATCTGTGGTTATTATGATCAAAACTTTAGGGCATGTTGCTGCTATAATAGTATCCTTATCCTAGAAATTTAATTAACTGTCAACATGAAAGAAGGGCCATTTGTATACTGTGGGTAAACTAAAACATTATCACCAGGAGAAATGGCCAGAGTGTGCACACTGTGATAGCTAATGTTAACTAGCTGGGGGTGAGAGTTGGAGTAATGAGCAGCCTGAACAGTGTGGGTGGTGATCAGTGAGCCCTTGGAGCCCTGCCTAGGCCTCACTGTGCCTGTGTTAACCCACCAGCTGCTGAACAGCAGGGCAGGGTTGTGATCATAGAGGACCCTGGAAGATTACTATCAGCCAACCATTAAAGACACATTCTAATCACTTAATAATAATTCATCTATAAACTGCCTGAGTCTGTCTCTCTCTCTTATTAATAGCTAATAACAGCTAGCACTTATTATGTTTTTTTTTTTTTTTTGTGTGTGTGTGGTGCTAGGGATTGAACCCAGGGTCTTGTGCATGCAAGGCAAGAACTCAACCAATCGAGCTATATCCTCAGCCCCCTTATTATATTCTTGTTCAGTGCTTTTCACTGCTGTGACTAAAAGACCCAACCAGAACAAGTATAGAGGAAAAGAAAATTTTATTTGAGGGCTCACTGTTTCGAGGTCTTAGTCCATAGAAGGCCAGCTCCATTCCTCGGGGCTCCAGGTGAGGCAGAACACCATGGCAGAAGAGTGAGGCAAAGGGAAGCAGCTCACATGGTGATCAGAAAGCAGAGAGAGAGAGAGAGAGAGAGAGAGAGAGAGAGAGAGAGAAACTCCATTGGCCAGATACAAATATATACCCCAAAACCAGCTTAGGGAGGGTCTCCAGTTAGCTATTCCACATGCCAATCATTCTTAGACACATCCTCATTGATCCACCCAGAAGCCTCCTAAACTTCCGCATCTCTCAATCCAATCAAGTCGACAATTCAAATTAACCATTACTCAGTTTGTAATATTTGCAGTATACAAAAAGGAAATGCAACCATTATTGCCTGTGTTGGTATCTGAGCTCTATTAGAAGGACTGGCTGTACAGGTGACTTACGACTTTTTATGTAAAGAAGCAAGAGGCATTTAGGATGATTGGCTCAAAAATATCTATTGAGCACCTACTGTATGCTAGTTCCTAATTTAGTTGTTAGACATATGGGAATGAACAAAACAATCAAGGGCAGAATTTGAACTACAATGCTTAATTTCTGTGGTATGAACATGTCCAATAATCTATTTAACCCATAATTTCTAAGGACAGGGACTTACCTGAAACTGACAGTCTCTACCTAAAGTACCTACAACAATTGAGTACAGAAGCACAGTACCAATAATGGGAAATGCAAGGGTGGTCTCCGGCATCACACAGCGGGCTCCTTGGAGCATCACAGTCATCTGTGTTATCCACTCATTTTGAAATAAAAGAATGATATTCTCTCCTCTGCCCAGAAAGACTACAGATTTTGCTGCTAGCTGAAGCCATTGCTGTTATTGTTTTTACCCACCCCAACCTCTGCCTTAATATTTTTAGGGTTGGGTCAAGACATAAACAAAAGACCAAATATCATAGGGCCAAATATCTAAATATATGTAAATCAAGCCAATGAAATAAATGTATCCTATCTCCCCTAATCTTGACCTATATGCCTTTATGGTAACCTGCAGGCTGATTTGAACTTAGAATGTTTGGATGCTTCCAGCTCATGGGGTGGGAGGGAGTCTGCATTCTACTCTCCTTTTCCTGCCCCTGCCCAGGCTCTTCCACAAAGTGCCTGGCCCTTGTTCTGAAGACCCAGACTATATGTCCAGGCGCCACCCAAATGTCCCTCAAACAACTTTTCTTTGATCCCCCTAGGGTGGCCAAGCATGGCATGGTTTGCCCTCAGGAAGCTGCACTTGGTACCTGGAGGGGACATGGAGTCCTGTTGGCAAGGGATCCCAGGGTCCTGTATCCCAGACCCTGGTCCAGAACTGCTGTGCAGCCCAACAGCCACATGCTGGTGGGGGAGCACTTGCTGGGATGTGCACTAAATGTCAAGTGCCCACTGGATCTTGAAGACTCATTGTATAAGAAAACACAAGATGTAAAAATTAATAGTTTTATATGAATTATGTGCTGAAATGAATGTATTTTTGATGTATGGGGTTAAAGGATGTATATTACCAAATTAATTTTCTCTATTTCTTTCTTTCTAACATAGCTACTGAAAACTTTAATATTCATTTAATATGCATTTGTACATCTAAATCTTGCATTTGTCCCTCCCATAACATTCAGTGGAGCAGGGCTGGTCTAGAAGCGGGTGGAATGGCTCTGCTGGGGAATGTCCCCCCATGCCTTGGGCTCCTTGTCCTGTGAGGAGGAGCCAGCCTGAGCAGAGTCCTCAAAAGCACAGAGTGGCAGGCAGGGCCCCTTTGCACCCTAGGGTGCTTTCTCTTTATGGCCCTAATTTTTTTGATCTCTTTCCTTCTCAGGGCTAAAGGACCTCCACATACCTCTCTTCTTTGTTCACCTGTGGTTTTACCTGAGGCAAGAAGATACTGTCCCCAGCATCCCTCCACTCACTGTCACCAATTTTGAATCAATATATATGAGGCAGAAAGTAAAATGGCTTTGTTTTAGTAGTTCCCTTTTGAGAAGCTGTTATTCTTTGGATAAGACAGAATCGAATCTTGAAGGCACTGAGTGTCTTCTCTCCCTCCAATTTGGGGTACACATTTATCTTCTGTGGATCAGGAATACTGTTTTAGATCCAGAGGGTGAACAATTTTCTATATGTATTGGGGTTAGTGTCTGCTTGGTTAAATTACAGTACAGATGCACTCTAAAAAGACATTTAATCTCTAGAGAGGAAACTGTAGAAAATCCCCTATGACTTGCTTAAGAAATTTGTGTTTATGGTATGTTGCTTTATAACATCTTTAAGAATTTTTAAACAGAATGGCAGTTTTAGACATAGCTTTGGAGTTGCAACAAAAACAGTGGCCCATTAGGGGACCGTGCCTCTTGCTCCTGAATGAATTTGATCCAGGCTTAAAGTAGGAGGATTAATGACTTAGATGTCAGGAATCTTTGTGGTTTATTGCTTCTTACTGTGGCAGAGACTGGCTAACCATTGATAAAACTTTGTCCTCCTGGACACTGAGCTGGCCTATATTACCCAGGCCACTTTGTGGTTAGATGTGGCCATGTGACTGAGACCGGCAATGGGATGCTGGTGGAAATGCTATATTCTTGGCCCCACAATCATCTACCCATACACCTGTTTTTCCTCTGCCTATGCAGAGTGTCCAGAGGCACATGGATGTCACCTGGGAGCTTATTAGAAATGCAGATGTGTCAAAAATGCATTCCACTGCCATGTGTAACTAATTTGAAAAGATTAAAATAAAAATAGAAGGGAGATCAGTAGAATAGAAGAAGGGGAACAACAGGAGGGAAAGAGGAAGGACTGGGGAATGAAATAAATCAAATTATACTGTTTTATTGAGTGAATGTATTATAATAAAGAATAAATATTCTATA
Organism: Marmota marmota marmota; assembly: GCF_001458135.2. Classification (NCBI taxonomy): domain Eukaryota; kingdom Metazoa; phylum Chordata; class Mammalia; order Rodentia; family Sciuridae; genus Marmota; species Marmota marmota. The sequence continues at coordinate 39,609,078 of NW_025999900.1, forward strand.
AATATAATATTACATAACTATATAATAGATAATTATTAATAAATATTCTATAAATATATTGTAATAAAGAAAGAATAAAATAAAAACTTAATAAAAGAAAAAAATAAAAGAAAGAAAGAAATGCAGAACCTCTGATCTCACCCTAGACCATAAGAATGAGAATCTGTACTTTAACAGGTCCCCCAGGTGATACTATGTACATTGACATTTGAGAAACAGAGATGACAGAGCTACTAAATGGAAGGAGAGTGGGTCACTGCCCTGTGGCTGGGAAGAGAGCCACCCAGGGGAGCTCCTCTAAGAACAGCCAACTCAGATTGATACATAAACAAGAAATCAATGTTTTTTTAATCAGCATTAAGCTACCGAGATTTAGGGATTGTTTTAGCAGTTAGCTTTCTCTGGATGCTACACTCACATAGTATTTGAAGGACATTGAGCATCTGTGATATATCCCTTTCTTACCATTAGATTCTGCCCCAAAGGATCATATTGTACCCCCAATATCCAAACAAATCAATAAAGACCAAAGTAGACCTTATAAGTGATATTAGTGAAGCCTTGTGAACAGTGTTTAGAAATCACAAACATTACCAAGTGTTGATGGGAAATTTGCATTCACTCCCTGAATGTTTGGTAAATCTCCCTTCCCCCCCCCCCATCTTGTCACCCTTTTCTTCTTCAATGGCCTCCTTTACTTCTCAATAGCAGTGAGATTAAGAAGGGAAACTGCCATTGTTTCTGTGAATGGGAAAAGAGGTCACTCATTCAAATAATCCCTATGAAAACCAAATCAAAAGTGCAAAGGTAAGCAAAAGTTTTCATCTCTCTTAACTTCCTTTTCTTAAATATTTAAATATCTTTTTAAATATCTGTTATTTAGGTGTCATTTAAATATCTGTTATTTAGGTCAACATTAACTTCTGTAGCTTAATTATACAAGTTAAGATGGTAAAAATCCCTCTTTGTTATCACAGGGAGATGATTATATATTTATCTATTCATCCATTAATTCTTAGTACACAGACCAGTCCGACCAAGAGCAATCTGTTGCACCTATAATAGGTACAGGCGAGCCCTTAAGACCAGCCTCTAAGGTGTTCACAAGAGATTTGCTGATTTTCCCACTATGGATCTAGAGTTGCAAGACATTAATAGGGTAGATGAGTTTATTGGGTGTGTATTTGATGTCTGGCTGTGCATGCTGTCTCCAATAATGGCTGTTTGTGTTGAATTGAGTAGAACTAGGGGATTTTTCCATGATTTTTATTAGTGTGTAATGGTTGTACATAATGGTGGGATTTGTTGTTACATATTCATACATGCACACAAATGTAAGAATGTAATTTGGTCAATGTCACTCCCCAGCACTTCCTCCCTCCCTGCCCTCTTCCCACCTCCGAGTCCCTTTCCTCTACTGATCTCCTTTTGATTGTCATTAGATCCCCTCCCCTCCCCATCTTTCTTTTCCTTTTTCCTGACTAGCTTCCACATATGAGAGGAAACATACAACCTTTGACCTGAGTTAGGCTTCTTTCACATAAAATAATGGTCTCAAGTTCCGTCCTTGTTCCTGCAACTGACATATTTTATTTTTCTTTATAACTGAATTAAACTCCATTGTTTTTAACTACCACATTTTCTTTATCCATTTATCTGTTAATAGACAACTTACCTGTAGAACCAGAGTTATAAAACCTTCATCACAATTCCCTATATTGAGGCATTTTAAAAGAAATTTTGATTTGTGTTTTAAATTATAGATTAAATTATTAAAACACTAATTTGTTAAACCTCCTCATTTTTCTTAGACCCTTATACACACCACACATACACACATACACACATGTTAACATGCCAAAGAGGAGTAAAATAAGAAAAATGAAGAGAAGCTAAAGAGATTGTGTGCATTATGCGTCTACATATGTAAGACTGCACACACCCACACAAGTGTCTGTGAGTGTGCGTGGACACAGAAATTCCATCAGCTTCTTTCCTGTTTGTTTCCAGCTAGTCATGTACAAAGAAATGGTAATTTCCATTTGTTGCAAAAATTTAAGTAAAATAATTTCATAAGACCCATCCTAGTGGTAGAGAAAAGAGGATTCTCTGAAGCTTTTGCAGTTGATATCTACTAGTAACAGACCATGTGTCCCAACCAGAGGGACATCAAAATATTGAAAATATCAGGTACCACTGTGATAGAGGTTTTTACCAAATACTAATCTTCCTAAAGTACCTTGGGGGTATCTGAGCTCAGACTTTTTTAAAGGAGGTAGGTGATGGTACCCTACTTGTCTTCTGCATGGTGTCTATTGTAAAGTTTCACAGATGGTAGCACATCTTGCTGTCAATGTTATCATCTTTAATGGCCAGGGACAGGAAACAGTAAATCCCACAAATATGAGTTCAGTTAGCTTGACTTTTCATATTAAAATATAAATAACAAGTGCTTTTCCTTCATTTTCTTATTTAATCCTTGCACAACTCTATGATAGGTATTATTATTATACCATTTTGAGGAGGAGAAAACTGAGAAATAGAGATATTGAGCAACTTTCCCAGTATCTCTTAGGAGTCTAACCCAGGCCACCTGGTGCCATAAACTGGTCTCTTAACCACCCTGCTCCACTGCAGTGTCATGGCCATTCCCCGAGGTGGTGCTGTGCTTTGTGATTCTGGATCTGACTTCCTTATTGAAATATGGAAGATTCATAAAGATTCAGACTGCTTAGAGATATGAAAATGGCTCACTGGCAGGGTGGAGCTTCCAAGTAAATCAATTTCATTCTCTTCCTAATGGGCTGTGCTAGTTTGCAAAAATCAAGAACCATGATGATTTAAGATGCATTTGAACTCTTAGATTTCCATAGAACCTCACTCAGCAGTCCTTTTGAGATGATGTCATAGTTCTTTTGTGTAAGCTGGTAATGCCTTCCAGGGGAGAAAGCAAGCTGAGGTAGTTTACAAATGCAGTCTTCCTCACAACACTCTTGAGGCTTAGCAAGTGGTCTTTAGTTACCATTTGAGGGACTGCAAAAATTAGGTTGTGTTTTTTAGAGTTTATTTTTATACCATTGGGAACTAGTATGTGTACAGTTATATATATATATATATATATATATATATATATATATATATATATATATATATATAT
>NW_025999900.1:39612259-39766572 GCF_001458135.2 Marmota marmota marmota
ATATATATATATATGCTATGTATTATTGCACATACAGACCTATATACAAACATTTCAGGAAACGGAACTTAACGCTTACTGTATTGTAATATATTTTAGTGTCTTGCATTCTGTTCCAAAAAGAGTGCTGGTTGTGACCCACAAAGCTGACCTCATTACCTACTCACAGGATAGAACAAGGTACTGCGGGCTCACCCGACATTAATAGGTGTCAGTTATTAATGGGTGTCAGTTAGCTGGTGTTTTGTTGATTCCCTTCGAATATTTTGCAACTATCTGTCGATTGCAAAGTTCATTTTCACTTGAACTTTTTAACTATCTGAGAAGTTAGCAATTTGGCATTAGATCTAGCTGTGTGTCCTCAAGTCCCCTTTCATATACATGCCACTCAGTAGATTTTTATCCAGTGCCAATGATGTGCCAGGAACTGGCACAATAGCAGTGGCTAAAACAGAATCCCTCCACTTTGAGGACCTGCCTGTCTGGTGGGGGATGCTAGTGAGAAAACAATGCTTGGGACAAGAAGTGTTTCAGATTTAGGAATATTTGTGTAGATGTTACCAGTTGCCCTAGTCCAAAAATGATCTGAAATCGGAAATGCTACAAAATCTAAAACTTTTTGAGCAGCATTTTGGATTTTGGAATTTTGCATTAGGATATGCAACCTATATCTTGTCTATCAGGAAGGGCAGTAAGTGTTCCTGAAAAAATAATAATAAAGTAAGCTGAGCTATGGTGACATTTCAGTAGGGAATGGGGACTGTCTTCCCTGTTCTGTTATCTTAAGACTGAATCAGTGCCTCTCAATCACAGTGAGGTTTGCAATATCTGGAAACAATTTTGCAACATCTGGAAATTTCACAATATCGAGATGTTTTGGATTGTCACATCTTGGATGGAGGGTGGTCCTCTCATCTAGTGCAAAGAGTGTGTTTCCTATAGTGTTGAAGATGGCTGCCCACAGTGGAGTTATCCGGCCAACATGTCAACTGTGCCAACGTGGAGAAATCCTGTTCTAGAGCCAGAGTGCCCGGGGCTTCAGTAGACATCTCCAAGTGGGCACGGGATCCCCTTTCCCCTGGGATCCCCTTTCTGACCCAGGAGAGCCTATGCTATGACCTGCTTTAATGACAGAAATATTTTCCACAGAGCATCAGCAATAATGGCAAGATCAAGATCCTGTCTCCGTGTTTTGTCTTGCCAAGGGAACTCGCTGACAAAATGTGTACTTGAGGAAAGAGCTGTCATGACATGATGTCTTTTTTCCATGACACATTTTTTTCAACCCTCTTCCATTAACCTTGTCACTAAATGGGTGATGGATGTTTCCGTAGGAGCTGTTTATCTACTCTTTGGGCCTGACTCATGTATTTTATTTAAAAATACTAAATTACTCCTAGATCTTTGAATCAAAATTACCTATTGTACCCTCTGTCCATTTCCCCCCATAGCCTACTTAAATCAAAACATCCTCACTCCTCTCTCTTTTAATGGCTGTGGCTCTAAAAGAAGATGAAAGAATTTTACCTTTTTTTTTTTTCAAAAACACTTCATATTTCTCTCTTTGGGGGCCTCTTGACAATTGGTCCTCAGCTGCCAGAATCTTCCATCCACAGAGTGATTGGAGAGGATGCTCAAGCCATCTGTAAGAGGAAAATGCCATTTAAGAGTTGAAGAGCCACAGCCTCTCGTGCCATGCAAAGAGCATGCTAGCAGACCCCTTTCCTGCCCCCAGTGTGTGGGGTCAGGGAGAGGGCAGTGTGGTCCCTGGAGAGGTGCTTTAGCCCCGAGTGCTTTTGTGCCTCTTTGAGACAAGCCTGGGCAAGATCTTTGCACAGTCTGATGCCAATCAAATGCCCTGGTCTCCTGCATTTCTTGGAAACTGGCTCTTGAGCCTCCCAGACGCAGGTGGAGAGTTCAAAGAAGTTTGAGTAGTAAACTTGGGAATGGATTTCAGAAAAATATTATTTTTCTTTGAAATTGCCCAGAATATCCCATATAATTAGACTCTGAGGTTACCTGGGAACACCTCACCCTTCAGGGAGTGGACCTGGTCAGAGTGGTGGACTTTCCAAGAAGGCTGGCATCCTGCTCTTCACCCATCCTGCAGGTCAGAGTGCCTCCCAGCCACTCACAGATCAGGAGTGACTGACACCTGGATTTGGCTTCAGGTGACCCACTCCCCACACACCCCCCATAGCCAATCAACTGTGTGACAACATGGCATGAGTCTGAGGGTCACAGCACTATCAGAAGCTGGCAGCTTTAGCTTCAGATAGCTCTTGCAGAGGCCCTTTGTGCAGAGCAGACAAGCATTTTTCCCTCTGCCTATGAAACGGCAGGGGCCACAGGGCAGTCAGTCGCTGCCCAGAAAGCTGAGCAGTCAGGTTGGCCCCGGGAAGCTGTGCTCCGAGGGGATGCATGAAGGCCTTGCTGTGCCCTGCCTCTCAGGGCTCCAGTGTGCAGGTGGAGGCTCTGGGCAGAGTATCAGGGAATGGCTGGTCACCACACAGAACCTCTCTGCTTCAGCAATCACTGAATTTGTTCCTGGCAATTTCTCTTTTGACCGGGGGTCCTCCTCACAAAATCATCCTTTCTATCCTCTCAAGCCCCGAATATTTCCGTTTGCCATTTTCAAGACACGCCCTTGGAACTCTTGTGTTCTGGTGAAACATTACAGCAGACAGATGAGGAAGCAAAGTAAGGCAAGAGAGGATCTCTCTCCACTCGCCATGACTTTTAGATTTTAATCAGTTGTGCTTATGTTTCATGGCTTCTATGCCAACCATCAACTCTTGCTTTCACTAGAGACAAAGAAGCATGGTTGTCACCTGCTCTATCTACAATGACTTGCTGCATTCATTGATGTGTTCAACAAAACTTTATGGAGTGCCTGGCAGGCCCTATGGGAAATGTCAGGAAGAAATCAACGCATCCTTCCCCTCAGGTAAAGTTGAGCACCCTGGGGAAGACCCGGCATTGGCCCAGGAGACTGCACACCACCCTGGGAAACAGTGGGTTGAGATCAAACCAGGCAGTGTGCCCAGGAACGCACTGGTTGTGGAGACTCGCTTAGCAGTTCCTCAGGGGTGGAGACCGTGTCCAGATGCACCTTGATTCCCAGGGCCAGTGCAGGCCTGGTGGCTGGTGTGCTCCCTCAGTATCAACTGAAATGCCATAGCAGTGACCCGGAGAGGGCAGGGGAAGGGGAGAGAAAAAAAGAAGTTGAGGAAACTGACCTAGGAAGACGGATGGTGCTGGGCACACCCTTCTCAAGCCTGGTAATGAAGGGAGTGTCCGCCCAGGTGGTTTGAGCCAATGTGTCTGCATCTTGATGACATGAAGTGTCACTTGGAGATGTCCTTCCTTCTCCTCCTCTCCACTCGATCCCAGGAATTTTTGGAAGGACTGTATTCTATGGAGGGGAGTTCTCATTTGAAAACAAAGACAGTAAATTCCAGGTAGTGAGGTCCCTATGAAGATTTTTCCAACTTCACTTTGGTTAGACCGAGGCAGAATTTGTTTGGGATCCTGTATCAGCAAGACAAATTCATTGTTTTCAGGCAATTTCATTGTATTTTGGGGATGTCTTTTGGGAATACAAAATACATGTATTTTGAGGAACTGTATTCAAGGAACCCAAACATGTGATATGTTGTGCCTTCTCCCACCTCCCACCAGGAGAGGTGATATAGGCATGTTCCTCCATGTGTTTGGGGGTCTCTCCAAAAGTCATCCAAGAGCAGGACCTGCAGGTCTGCCCTGGTGCCTTCAGAATAAGGAGCAAGACCATAGAAATAGATGGCCCCTCAAGGGGCCAGGATTCCAGTCTACACGGGGAGCCCGCTAAGGACATGGCTGGGAACCACTTTGCTGTCTCCAGTTTCCCGCTGCATGCCTTTACCCACAGAATAACTGCTCTTTCTTTGCTGCCGAAAAAAGAGCAAAGAGCAATTCTGAAGGTTTCTGCAAATTCAGATAGCAGGAAGGGAGGGAGGAGGCTGGGAGAGAGCAAACTTAGGGCCATGAACAGTGACAAGTTAATGAAAATATTTGAATCTGCCTGAATAGAAAGATTATTTTAAGCCAGAAGAGGCTTCAAATATAAAGTGCACTAATTTTATCTGTCTCAGTCCACTTTACCACACACATACACACACATGCATGCACATGTCCACCCACTTGCTTTTACACACGTGCACATACCTATATAACCTTCATTTAAATCAAGATATAGAGTATTCCACTACCTGGGAATTCCTTGGGCCCCTTTCTAGTTCATATCGCCCCAAGATTAACATTACTCTGACTTCTGTCACCATTGACCTGCTTTGCCCGTTCTTGAACTTGATTTATATGAAGTCATACAACACATACGCTTTATGGTATCTGAATTTTTTCCCCTCAACATTATTTTTATAAAATTCATTCAAGTCATTGCATGTATCAGTGATTTTTTTCTTTTTTTAATGCTGTATGTAATTCCACAGTATGAATAAAACAAAATTTGTCTATCCATTCACCTGTTAATAGAAATTTGGTTTTATTTCCCATTTTTGATTCTCTCGAATCAGTAGGCCTGTGTGAAGCTTCCACCTGACCTGTTCTATTCTTCTGTCCAGGGCTGGGGTCATGCACAGGCTCTGTGGTAGTACACAGGGAGGTTGGAAAGGTGATCTAGGAGCAGGGTAAGAGATGGTTTGTGCAGAAGAGGATCCTGAGAAGATCCCAGAGGAAGCATGGGGTTAAGACATATAGGTCCAGGGAAGCTGTTGTGGAAATAATGATTTTAAAAGACCCAAGTAAAGGGGAACAAAGGGGTAGGTTATGAAAGTGAAAGATTTCAGTCTTGCTTCCTACTCCTGTCCTCTAACACAGTACAAAATAATTGACCTTGGGTAAACCACAGGATCTCTCAGATCCTGTTTTTTTTTTTTTTTTCCATTTGTAAGATAAAAAGGCTGGAAGGGATAATTCCTAAATGGCCTTTGGGTTTTCATCATCTTGTAATTGTATTGATAATACTTAATTGTGGATTACCAATTCTAGTGATAAGAGAAAAATCATATAATGATTACTAGGAAAAGCCCACAGTTTCTTCTTTTTGTTATCTTAGCAACCACCACTATATGTTAAGAGAATATGAAAATGAAAATACAGTTGTCTTTCAGAATCCCTGGGGGATTGGTGCCAGGGCCCTTTAAGGATAGCAAAATCCCTTATCTGAAATGGCCTTGGATTTGCATGTAGCCTCTGCACATCCTCTTGTATACTGTAAGTCATCTCTAGACTATTATACCCAATACAATATAAATGTTATATAAATAATTATACATATTGTTCAGAGAACAATAGCAAGGGAAAAACCTACTCATGTTCGGTATAAATGCAATTTTTTAAAACATTATTCTCTATCTGAGGTTTGCTGAATCTCAGATGCAGAACCCACAGACACAGGGCCAACTGTATACCTTTGCTAGGGCTTTCCTCATTAGAACAGTAGTTCATGAAAATCCTTCCTATTGAATAAAAAATGGTATATTGGTCCTTTATGAGCAGCGGATTGGCCTGTTCTCCTCCTCGTCACTTTTCACACTCCACCAAAGTGCACAGACCTTAACAGCCTTTGCCCAGGTGCTATTTCCTCCCCGATTCTCCCATCTTGAGCCACTGTACCCACTGGTTTGTAAACTCTTCTATATCACTTGCTGGAAACCAGATCTCAGGAGAGACACGGGTTAAGGGGCCATTGTCATTCACTCACTTACAGATTAACTCCAGTTATGGCCCCTGCAGCCAGCATGGTACACACAGAGCTATCCCTGATCCCCCGCCTGACATTTGTCGGTGACCACACCACCCAGCGTCTGCCTACACTCAGAGGTGGCACAGACCGTACTCTTCTTTCTTGGGCCAAATCACCAAGAAAAAACCAGTAGCCCTCAGAGGACACTCTTATATCCTGTTGCTTCTCTCCTCACCTTTCAGCTCAAGTACTGGAGAAACGGTTCAGCCCCAGCCTTTCTGATGCCCATTAGGGACTACGAAATGGCCCTCCTGCTAAGATGGGAGCAGGCTCTAGAGAAGTAAAGTGGTACCTTTGGAGGTTGCTATTCACATTTAACTGAGGGGAGGCCACACTTGAGGAACCTCAGAGAGCTTCCTCTATCCAAAGACCCCAATCTCCTGCGGAGGGGTACCCCTATCCCTTCAGACAGTCCTAGCCTGAGAAAAGGCACATTACCAGAGGCCAGTCATTCCCAATCTCCTCCGCCTCTGAGCAGCTCTACACCTCATTGAGTTTCAGTTTATTCTTTCTTTTTAAGAGAGACACTAAAATATCTTTGCAACTTGTATTTATTATTTGCTAAAGTTTATCTCTTAATAAAGAATCATATTTGTGTTAGAGTCAGGGGCAGATCTGTTTGTTTTTCTGTTCTTGTTTCCTAGCTTGATAGCTACTATATACACAGTAGATCATGAAAATCCTTCACATTGAATAAAAATAAAGTGGGAAATAAGTTTTGCCAAAGGTTTCCCTTCAGGTGAAGTGGCACCGGTGCACTACTGCCACCTGCTGACTAATTACCTAAATTGCAGGGTGGTAGAATATGGAACAGACTAGGGTTTGGGTAGGAAACATCTCAGTGATTCCACAGATCCCTTTAAGTGGATGAAAATTTGATATTATCTCATGTTGGGCGAAGTCCCTCCCTTAGGTTTGTTAATATCTGTAAATACAGTCCTCAAGCATTTGTGTACCACATTTTAACATGTGGCATCCAGTATTTCAGATCTGTTGAATTGAAGAAAATCTTGTTTTTAACACATTATCAGAAAATTAAAATAGAAATTTAGACCAAGACTGCTCTTTGGAAAAGTAAGAAACTACATTGAATCACAAAAATAGACAAATGAGCCCTAGCACCACAACCAGTTATTCCAAAAGTTACAAGCAAAGATCTTTTTCTTCTGTTATGCTCGTTTATTCCTATGTTTCTTCTCTGTGGCTGAAATGTGTGCTTAATTTGCATATTCTGTGAGAGCCCCAGGTGTGGTGGGATCTGCCAGGAATCCTAAAATTCAGCTGACTTGGTTAAAGACAGCTATCAGGCTAGATTTCCTGTTTCAACAGTTTTTACCCAGCCATTCTCGTTTGGCAAGCACTGATCAGTTTATAATAGTACCTGCCACTTGGTAGGTCCAGTGTTTACTAAATTAGCAAATATTCCCAACAGGTACTGACAGCAGCGCTGCTGATTAGCTGTAATATAGCCCCAAGACAGAGACAGGAAAGGCGGGCCTTCTCTGAGTTCCTACTATGGGCCTTGCATGACAGAGTCACCAAAGAAGTAGAGAATACTAAACCAAACATTTGCATTGACCTCTGCCAGTATCAATTTTTATGTGACTTAAATGTCCCCCATCTCCACCATACTCTTAACTCCGTGTTTGAAAAAACTAGTCTTTGAGATTATTTGTGATTTGAGTCAGCTCACATAACTGGGATTCCCCAAATTTGGTCCCTGCACTTGTGGGATTGAGATCACTTGGAAACATTAGAAATGCATATTTTTCAATTTCACCCCAGACCTACTAAATCAAAAGTTTTGGAGAGAGGAGCAGCAATCAGTGTTTTAAAAGCCTTCCAAATGATTCTACTGCACGTTAAAGGTAGAGAACTGCAGCCATAGAAGTATCAGTATTAATCCAGTGCCACTATCAGAACACAACTTGTTCTTTGTGGTTCTCCTGCAGATCATTTCTACCAATACTTAATTGGATTTTTAGGATTAGAAGTGGAAAACTAATAAGAATTTAAGGAGGAAGTTGGATGTTTACTGGTGGAAGAATCAGAAGCCAAGGATATTAGTAAATTTCTGTCACTATAACAAAATACCTGAGATAGTAAACTTAAAAAGAGAAAAAGTTTATTTTGGCTCAGTTTTAGAGGTTCCTGTCCCTGACCAGACAGAACCATGGATTTGGGCTTCCGGTGGGGGTGCCAGATGACGATGGCAATGGCAACAAGTATGTGGCAGAGCAAACTGCTCCCCTCATGACCAGGAAACAAGAGGAAGAGGAAAGGATCAGGGTTCCACAAATCCTCTTCAAGGGCATAACCCCAGTGAGCTAAGAACCTCTTATTAGATCCCCACCTCCTAAATATTCTACCACCTCTCCTCCTGGGGACTAATCCTTTACACCTGGACTTTGGGGGAACATTGAATATCCAAACTTTAGTGTCATTTTTTTTTTGGGGGGGGGAGGATGCCAAATATTACAGCAATCTGTGGAAACTTCAGTGCATTCCATCTCTACCTACAACTCAGCCACTAAAGTAACAGATGTGTCCCTAAGGAAATGGGATCTTCACCACCAGAAATCTTGAATTGGACTAGACAAAGGCACTTCTCCATGGAGCAGCTCTTGTTTGCATTGACTATAAGAAATGCTTGAGCAATGTTTGTTTAATTGAACAGAGTGGGAAAGGAGGGCTCATTCCAAACTTTACAAAAGACTGATGAATGCAACTTCCATCTTAGCCTTTATAATATGCATACTTTCTTACTTCCCTTAAGAAAAATCTTTTTCAAATGACTATTGACTCAATCAGCTATCATGGGAAATTCACGAAGACCACCAAATCCATTCATCTGAAGTGTATTTTGGTTCATTATCAGTTTCAAAACTTGAAAATTCACCCCATGTACCTTGCATAACCCAGATTCGTGGAGTGTGAGAAAGCTCCTGTGTTTTAACGATCTACTTCCATTTGTGTTTGATGCTCTCTTAATTCTGGAAAGCCTGGGCAGAATTTGGAAATGGGAGCTGACCGTGTCATACATCCTCTCAGTGTCTCTATGATGTAGCTTTAATTGAAGTCCTTTGTTTCATTTGTCCCCATTAATTATAATCCACATCATAGAAAGCTCTTGTTGGGACCTTCCAGTTAGTTCAGTGTGGGAAATGGGATTTCCCATCCTCGACCTTTGTGACTAGGTGAGCAGTAGATGAAATAATCTCCACTGCTAGGTGGTTATTGTGTCACAGGGACAAGGCTCTGTTAACGGATATTTTGATTCAGGGTCTCATAATTGCTGTGCAGACAGAGTTCAAAGCTAGATCCTTCCTGACCACAAGTCACTGACAGAATGCACGTTTTTTTGCCAACTCTCAGAACTCTGCAAGACAGCAAATCGCTTGTTACTTAAATGTGTCTGCCTTTGAAGAGTAGAAGTCTGAGTGGCACTGCGGTGGTTCCAACCACAGGTGGAGGGCTTTGGGGAACTTGCCTACGCCACAGAGTGCAGCTTTACAGGACTCAGGGACTCCTTCTGTGTCACGTGCTATGTGCTGATCTGCGTTGTATGCAGTGAAACACCTTCAACTGAATTTGGATGATAGATGTTTTCTTGGAAGCATCTTGTTGTAGGAAAACAATCCAGTTCTCTCTAACCTTGAATACGAGTAAGCTCTTTCTTTGGCAGTCCTGGTGGCAACACAAAGCTTTACTTTTGTTTTGTTTTTGTTTGTTTGTTGTTTGTTTTCCAGTACCAGGTACCTTGTGTGTACCTAAAATAGGGTGTAAGAGTACTTCAGGTTACAATAATTCATCCTTATTATTTGCGTATGCAATGGTAGCTATAAAAAGGACCGTTCGTAATGAATGTGTGTGTACACACTGACCACAAGGAGAGGAAAGGAAAATTACTTAGATTTGTTGCTTTCCTTTCCTTGTTTTGCATTATGGTCAGTTTGGATTTTCACTACTCAGAAAAGAAAATTATTCCTTCCATAATGAAAGTGAGTTTGTGAGGGTTTTCTAGCTTTTTATGTTTTCTTTAGAAAATGTACAGCTTACCATTTTTATCAACTCCAACAGAACACATTCAGACATGCTAGTGGTGCAGGGAATGCCGCCCTATAGTCCTGTGTCTATTTAGTTCACTGAAAGGGAAGTGGTGGGCAGAATGTTCTGGAAAACTACTGACGGGAACGCCTGTCTGTGCTAAAAGTTGAGTGGAAACTTGGTCCAGGTGAGTGAAAATTAAAGTAGGGATAATGTTTTCCAAGAAGCTAGGAATACATCAGGGAAGTGCACACGCTGTATTACATAAGGTCAGCAGCAGTTTTCTAGTTCGGAAAAGTGAAAATCCACTGTGGGGACACATGAAATGACTGTTTTCTTAGTTAAAGGCTGCAATGGACAAGATGTGGCAGAACTTTACAAAATGTGTCTCTAAGCAATTTGGGAAAACATTTAGTGTTGTCACTGATGATTCTTTTCTTCCTCTTCACATTTTCTCTTGTTCAGGAAGAGCAATGTAATGTCAGTCCACTTCTGTATTGCCCACCTGAAGCTAGTACCTTCTTTAGCCCTGCGGCAGGTCCCCGTAAACAGATGATAGACCCCACAGGACAAACGTGGCTGTGATTTTTGAAATGCATTCTTCCTGGCTTTCAGACGTACAATTAATTACAGGTTCCAAAATCCTCTTATATTCAGTCCATAGGATAGCTTTCCTTTTTGTCACCTCAAAATGAGGTCATGCTAAGTACTGCAAGATATAACGTATTCAATGGCCGTTCTCCATTTCTGCTGGGACAGAGCGAGTCTGGCTTAGGTAATTGCATTGTAATGCTCAAACCCCGTGGAATTGCTTCTGTCTCTGCAAAGCCCTCTTCTGTCTTTTACATTTGCAATGTTCATGCATCTCTCCTGTTTGTAGATCCAAGGCCAAGGGTAGCCTCTTATATAATTTGTGTGATTAATAGACTCTGGGTCTGGCCTAGCACTTATATTGTAGATCTATAAATTAACATAATAATATGGGCATAATTGCAGGTACATTTTTATGTCTGTCTGGTTCTGCAATGGTTTTATCATTCATTCACCAAGAACAATTATTAATCTTCAACCCAAGGCAGGATGCATAGTTCTGATTTGAAACATAAATGGTACATCAATTTACAATACCATGGGGGGCAGTGCAGTTGAAAGGACATGAATAATACTCTGGACCTGCAAGCAGGGAGGGGGCATGCAAGAGCAGGGAGGGAGACAGAGATTATGGAGAAGTTGAGAAACAAAGAAAAGAAAAGAAATATCAAAGCAAGAGTGCTCACATCTTAAATTAGATGTGAAGAATTCTTTTGCCTTCTTTTGTGAACCTGAGCTTCCTAGTTGCCTTGGGGAAGGAGAGAGATGGTAAGTGCTGGGAATGAGGATTCTTCATCTTGGGAGAGGTAGCCGCTTGTGTTGGCTCTCCTGGGGTGAACATTCTAGATGATCAATGTACAAAAATCTGATAAGCCATTTAGGGGATTGTTTACTAACAGTCTTCACATTTAAAATCTTCCTTGTTGGTTTATACCTTTTGTAGTTTCTACAATATTAAAATTGTTTTCAATCAGATTTTACTGACAGCAAATTTATTGTTCTTTACCTTTTCTTTCCATAGCCCAATCTTATGCATCCTTTAAGCATTTCTTCCAGATGTTATTTCTCCTTCATAGAGCTTCTTCCCAAAAGGAATGGGACCTCACTTCTCTTTCTACCTTCCACAGTGCTTGCTACAAATATTTATTGAATAAACGAATGACATAATTTATGAAATCTATGAGGCTTGCAAATATCTTCTTGGAGCTATTTAGTAAAGCAATAAAAGTACTGACATTTAGTTATTGCCTGTACATCTAATGAAAGTATCTATTCTCTCTCTCTCTCTCTCTCTCTCTCACACACACACACACACACACACACACATGTGCACGTGCAATTCCAATTCAACAAGTCATTTAAGGAACACCAGTAAAATGGTATATTTGTTAAGGGATCCTGAGTTTATAGTTAAGTTATACTTACCCCCAATATATATTATATTTATTATGTAATGGCTATGAGTAAACTATGATCATTTCTATATATATCACAGATATTCCAGGTCCTAAAATGCATTGTTTGAAACAAAAACCAGGACATGGGCACTTGGGCATATCCCGTATATATTATTCCAGGATCTCTTGCAGGGTAGATACAAAAATGTCAAACTTCCTTTTCTGTCATTTGGCAGAATGTATTATTTGCTCAAGCACATGAAAATAGGTGCTTTGATACTACTGGCAAAAACTGTTGCTTCCACAAATGTGAAATTCTGTTAAGTATATATTTGCATGTATATTTCGGTTTCTGGAAATTACATGCTTTATTTTTCTGGCAGGCCATTATTCTATTAAAATACCTCACAGAAAATATCTGATAAGAATAATAATTATGTCCAAGTCCTTTCAATGAGAAATTTATCTCCATCAGTGTTTACTACTGTAAAATGATAATGCTGATCATCAGAAGAACCAGTGAGCATCACTTTCTCTTCTGTCACTGGGATATTTGAATCTCTCTAAGGTGATTACTTTTCCCACATTGGTGCAATGGACAAAGGCATTGTCTCTTTGAGTCCAGGACGTTTGACTCCAAAGCTTATGACAGGAGATGTCCCACCCACAGTCTTGCCCTTTCACATAACAAAACACACTTCACTCTCTGATCCCATTTTTCTCTCCCTGAATCAAATGGAGCCCAAGAATCCTTCTCAACATAAGCAAAATCCCTCCATTGCCCTGACCTGTGTTCTTTCTCAGTGCATGTCTCTGGGCCTTAGATGAAATACGGTGGTCCCTGTTTGCATAAGCACTGTGTCATTTGTCACCATGCACCCTAACATGAGCCTGCAAATTGCCCTGGGTAGAAGGAGGTAGATTGCGCATAAAAGGATTTGATAGGTTTATCTTCCCCAGGAATTTTGGTCCTTTGGAAGGAGAGAGATCTTCTGCTAAGTATCTACTCCCTTCATTTCTTACTGCACAAGAACTTGAGTCTAATTGGCCAACTCTGAATGTTCTGAGCTGACCTATTTTTGTCTGGGATAACAAAAACATTCCAGATGACTGATGCCTTTTATTGGGGACAATTTGACCTGATTTTAACCCTCCTGCTTTGACTGCCAAGGAAGTCGATAACTACAGGCTTTCGCGCCGACCTCTTTTATTTCATCTACATTGTTTTTCTTTCTTTCTTTCTTTAAGATTTTTTTTTTTTTTTGCAAAATAAATAAATAACAGGCTTGTCCAAGTGCCTAGCTACTATGGCAATAGTGCTATTTAAATAGATGCCAAATACATGTGTCCCAACTTCCATGAGTCAGTGGAAGCAGTTGGGGGATCTGATTGCGTAAATACACGGGAATAATGTCTGTCTCTGGGGCAACAGAACTTCCTTTGAGCACTCGAAAGGACTCTGTTCAAATACTGAAAGGCTGATGCAATGTGCCCACCAGTTCAGGTGGAAGGTCAATGGTTTTCTGAATGGGAGGTGTCCAAAAAATGGCTATTTGGATTTTTTGTTTTGTAACCAGAGCAAATCCAAAAGAGACGGAACGGGAAAGCACTGGAAAAGGGCTTGGAAAACAGAAAGTCATTATTATTGGTTTACGGTTTTTGTTTGCCTGAGCAAATAGTCTAGCTTATGCAAATAGATGCACTGATGTTTCAAAATCCACAATTGACATTAAGAAACTTGAATCTCAATAAATAAACACTGCCTTAGAGAATAAACACTGCTAATTATGTCTTGACACAAAGATGGCATTCATTTTATTCAAAGGTGTCTCTACAGTGTGGCTGCACATGTTTTGGGTTGACTCTACCACCCTAAAAAGCTCAGGCACACAGGAAGTCTGTTAGTACTAGTTGGTCCTAACTAGTATCTATATTAGTACTCCTAACTACTATGGCTTGATTCCTTAGATTATAGTCCTTCCAACTAGGCAGAACTTGAATGCCTTCATATAGAGAGATTAGCTATGTATAATTTTTTCTGTTTTGACAGTAGGCAAAGACACAAGAACAGGTTTGAAATTTCCGTCAAATGTAAGAGTAATGGTTTGGATGTGAGATGTCACCGGTAAATCTCATCGTGCAATGTGGGGATGCTCAGAGGTTAAGTGACCAGATCATGAGAGCTGTAACCTAATCAGTGAATTAATCCATTTGATAAGTTAATAATTTGAATGGGTTACTGGGTGGTAACTAGGCAGGTGGTGGTGGTTGAAAGAAGTAGGTCACTGAGGGCATGCTCTGGGGGTAATATTTGGCCCCTGCCTCTTCCTGTTCTCTCTCTCTCTCTGCTTCCTGGCTACCATGAGCTGAGTGGCTGTCCTGCCATACCCTTCTGCCATGATATTCTGCCTCACTTTGGGCCAAGGCAAAGGAGTCAGTCAACTGTGGACTGAAACCATGATCCCAGATACACATTTCCTCCTCTAAGTTGTTCTTCTCAGGTATGTGAGTCACAGCAATGAAAAGCTGACCAACACAGTAAGTTCAACATGAGGAAGACCTTCCTGACTCTAAACACCTGTCAATACTACTATTAAAAGGGGGAGGGGTCTGAGAGGACTGCCCTGGCCCTCACTCTTTCCCCCCTCCCAACTTTTCCCCCCTATTCTTTCCCCCCACCCCTTCTCTTTTTCTTTTTCCTTTCTTCAGAAATTTCCTATGTGTCAGATGGGGAAACATACAGTCAGTCCTCATCATTTACAGATTTGGTATTTGTGAGTTCACTGCTTGCCGAAGCTCACTGGTGATCCCCAGACCCATAGTCATGCTTTGTGGTCATTTATAGCCAGAGCATGCATATTTCCTGTGTCAATCAAACTGGGTGACACTCGGTCTCTTTGTTTCAGCCATCAACTCTAACAAGTGACTATATTGTGGTCCACTTTGTACCACTTTTTTTTTTTTTTTTTACATTTCTTTGTGCTTTTTCTTGCTGATTTTACTGCATATAATGGCCTGGGCACGGTACCAAGGTGCTAAATACGAGGTGAGCGTTATGTGGCTGATGGAGAAAATACGTGTGTTGGATCAACTTCATTCAGGCATGAATTACAGTGCTGCTGGCCGAGGGTTCAATGGGAGTGATTCGGCATGTGTATTAAATAAACTACCTTTAAATGCAAACACACATAGAACAAGGTTAGACATTGATGGGTTGAGAAAGTGTACTGACCAGCGGCTGGTGGGAACTCCTGGGAGCAGTGTACCCTTTGATATGGGCTAATTCAGTGTCCCCAAAGGCTTCATGAAACACAACCACTGCAAACAAAGGGAACAGACCATTCCTAGATCCTACAGCTCCAGGAGGACCACAGGAGATGATGCTTAGAAAACACACAGCGCCTCCTGCTGTGCTTAGCTGTCATCATCACCATTGTCATTGTCATAAATTACAGCTTGGGAAAAGAACAAATTATATATAATCCCACTCTTTTACCTCAACAGCTGCCTTCATTTCTGAGGATTACGCTCAGTCTTCAGCTCCTCGCATTTTTATAAAGTGACATTAAAATGCACACGATCTGGAACAATTCCTTCACTTAGGATTCTGCCGTGCACTGCTCTGTTTGGACACAGCTTTTGTCGCTCTGGTCTGATTGACTAAAAGTGAGGGAAACATTCTCCCTGAAATGACTTAAGAGCTGCCTTTGCAAGCGTAACGCCTTAATATTCTGTAATTAATTGTCAGAAAAGGGAAGGAAAGAAAAAGAACTTGCTATGAGCAAAAGAAGATTCTTGATCTCACAGAGAAATTTATTGTTCAATATTTTTCTCTCTGTTGGAAAACCACGTGTTTTAGGGGAGAGGGCTCTGGCCACCAGTCACTGGAACAGGGAGATGAGGGAGAACAAGGGAAGAGTGGTTCTAATCTTAGTGAGGACGGTAGTCTAAAATAGGGGTTGAAAAACTTTTTCCGTCAAGGTCCAGAGAGTTAAAACAGGAGACTCCATGGACCACATGATCTCTGTTGTGAAGACTCAACTCTGAGCTGGGCTTGGTGGTGCATGCCTATAATCTT
The DNA here is from genome assembly GCF_001458135.2 of Marmota marmota marmota. Lineage (NCBI taxonomy): Eukaryota > Metazoa > Chordata > Mammalia > Rodentia > Sciuridae > Marmota > Marmota marmota. Next base: position 39,628,179 of record NW_025999900.1, read on the forward strand.
AGTGACTTGGGAGGCTGAGACAGGAGGATTGTGAGTTTGAGGCCAGCCTCAGCAACTTAGCAAGGCCCTAAACAACTCAGCAAGACCTTGTCTCTAAATAAAATATTTTTTAAAAGGACTGGGAATATGGCTCAATGGTTAAGTGCCTCTTGGGTCAATTCCTGGTACTCAAAAAGAAAAAAGAATCAACTCTTCCACTAAACCTGAAAGTAGCCATGGATATTTAAACAAATGTGGCTGTGTTCCAATAAAATGTATTTACAGCTCAGGCACAATTCTGAACAGAATTTTTCTGAACATCAAAGCAGGCAGTTTGTTTATTATTTAATTTCTCCACTAAGCTTCTAGTATGTCAGGCCCTATACTGGTTGGTAGGAATATCATCAAGATCAGCAAAGCAATTTTCTCATGCCTTATGCAGTTTACAGTCTAGAAGGACAGAGAGATCTTATTGAAATAATATCATAAGTTAATATATAATTGCATGTGTTGATAAATGCCAAAAGGAAGAGAACAGTGGGTGTTATGCATTAGATCTGGAATGTTCCACAAAGTCTCATATAGTAAGCCCCACGCAGTGTTCAGAGGTGGGATGTGGGGAAGTGATTGGTTGATGAGCTCTGATCTCATAAGTGGATTCCTTGCCCTTCCGCCATGATGTTTCTGCCTTAGAGCCCGCTGACCCCTGACTGAACCTCAGAAACCGTGAACCAAAATAAATCTTTCCTCTTCCAAGTGGTTCATGTCAGGTATTTCAATCACAGTGACAAAAACTGACTACCACAGTGGATAGTAAGACTATCTGAGAGATTCTGGCATGAAGTTCAGAGAGGGGCTGCACTTTTGATGCTGCCACCAGAAACGCAATCAAACTGTGGACCTTTGACCTGTGAAATATTGACTTTTAGTGACAGAACTTGAGGATGTACACACCTACCAGCAAGTACTGCCACCTCTGGATGGATGTGTAATGATCAATTGGTCATTCAGCAGAGCTACGAGCCCTCAACGTTGACACATCTCTGTCCCCTGGTTTCTTATTGCAAAACTCGTATTTATTTTTAAAGTTTTGTCCTTTGTATATGAGATATTCTTTCTCACAGTGTGCTTGCCAGCTCTACATTTGCCAACTTGGTGCTGGATTTATTAGTGTCAATCGCTCTCACTGTCTGTCTCTCCGGCTGTCTGTCGGTCTCTCTTTCTTATGCCTATTTCTTCTTTCTTCTTCTTCATATTTTGATTTTGTAATTTTGGGCTTTCTAGGAAGAGTAAATGGTGCAGGGATAAGATGCACAAGATTCTCAGTTATCTTTACTTGGGTATCTTTCTGTTAACTCAAACATAAGTCAGGACCTGTTGTAGGGACAGACGAGGCAAGGCTCAGAAGACAGCAGGAAACAGTTTTATTTAGCTGCAGCCAGGCTCAGAGGGCACAGCTTTTGCTGTAATCAATCAATCCCCTGAACCCGAGTTCAGGTAGTTTTAGAACTTTATACCCAGCATGTAAGGAGAGGGGCTCAGGAGTTCACAGTCTGCAGAAGTTCACATAAAAGCAGCTTTTTCTTTCACTGTTCTGGGCAAGTTAACCCTTCAAGGACAACACCTGAGAAGGGGAACGGTTCTTCTCCCCTTTCTTTTGTCCCCCTGCCAGCTGTTACGATGGAGCCCAACAGGTAACTTATCTTAAAAATGTAGACGTCTCTGTGAAGCCCAGCTCAAGGCCAGAGGCCTTGTTAAAGGATCTGTCTTTTTTTTAAAATCACATTTTGTATTTGCAAATACACTTCTACAAACTACTATCCTGGATGCATGTTTGTGAAAAACAAATGAAGGGGCGTTCAGAACCTGGAGTGCTGATTTCTTCCCAGCCAGTGGCCAAGTAAAATAGAGCAACAGGAAAATAGGAGGTTTGACTACATTGAACATTTTTGTAGAGACTCTTTCACTTATAGTCTTAAAATCAATTATGGAGAAACTTAGTTCACTAAAATTCTTCGTGGAGGAGGGGATGCCACTACAGACCAACCATCCAAATATGACATGGGATATAGGGTCTTATGCATAAAACGCACACTCACACTTCTTACTACCCCCTTACCTGTTCCTCTTTGTTCTTGTATCTCCTGCAAATATTCTCCTTCCTCTTCAGACTCTCAATATTTCCCCTAAATTATGTCAGACGACCCATCCTCCCTCCATGGCCAGCCTGTGTGTCCCTGCTCTTCTGGGGATGCACTGAGCAGTCCCCCCTCTGTCCATCATCCCCCAGGGCCTGTCTGGACTGCCCAGGCCTGAGAGCCCCGTGGTTCCTCATTGAGCCTCTTTCTTCAGGGAGAAGAGTACAGCAGACTCACTGCAATGGACAGTCTTTTTCTCAAACTGGTAAAAAAAATTCTAGTTCATTATTCACTACTGACAGTTTCAGTGTTTGGTCAATCATTTCTTTAAAGAAAAGGACTGTTTTTCCATGGTTTGGTCCTATGAGTCCAGAGGAGAATAAAGAGAGAGACAACATCTTGTAGCATGTGTGTGTGTGAGGAGTTTTTGCTCAGGTTGCTTTTATATCCACTCACAGGACTTTCTAAAGTGACTGTGGCAAAGGAAGAGCCCTTGGCAGCTGCCCAATACTGGCATTGAGTATTTCAGAGGTGGTGAATGAGCCCTTAATAATACCCAGACCCCTCCCCAATTGCTTGAAGATGAGACCCGGGCACCCTTATAAGGCTTCCTGGGATGAGGTGCGTTTGTCACAAACATGGACGAAGCCCACAGACCTTGGCAAGAATGTGGAGGAGAATATAGGGGACACAGTGTGAGGGCTGAGAATTTGGGATTATAGTTTGTTTTAGTTAGTTTTTTTTTTTTTTTTTTTTTTGCTCTTATGACCAAGAGACCTGACAAGAACAATTTTAGAGGAGGAAAAGTTTATTTGAAGGTCATGGTTTGAGAGGTCTCAGTCCTCGAACAGCCAACTTCATAGCTCTGTGCTGAAGGTGAGGCGGAACATTATGGCGTAAGTGTGTGGCGGAGGAAAACAGCTGGGGACATGACAATCAGGAGGCAGAGAGAGGCTTTTGCTCACCGGGGATGAAATATAAAGCCCAAAGGTGCACCCCCAGTGACCTACCTCCTCTAGCCACACTCTACCTGCCTACAGTTAGCACCCAGTTAATTCATCAGTGAAATAATGCACTGATTAGGGTATAGCTCTCAGAATCTAATGGTTTCACCTCTGAACTTTCTCACATTGTCTCACACATGAGCTTTAGGGGGGCACCTCATGTCTAAAGTAGACATCGTTTATTACTGTCAATGTGATCCCAGTCCTACAACAGAACAGGCAGATGGGACTCAGGAAGCTTAAGTCCTCAGGATTAGAAATATGTGTTGTCCTATCTAGTGAACTTGTCAAGCCACTACTGAGTTTCAGGTAGAAATAGAAATGCTTATTTTTCTTAATGGATATGTTATCCTTTGCTCATTTTCTGTAGAAAGTCTTCCTCACTCCTGTATTTCAAAGTTTTCAATATTATTTCTAGTGAATTACTTCGTATCTTTTCAAAGGGAAAATGAACCATATGATTTCCTTGCTTAAAATCATTCACTTTCCCAAGGGTGTTAGGATTAAGGACTGGAGCTAGGATATAATATTTAAGGGAGTGTCAAAAAAATCAGTAGTCAAGATAAATAATGTTTAATCTTGTTCTATTTTTTATTGTTATAGCAAAACACTTGAGACTGGGTGCTTTGTGAAGAAAAAGGTTTACTTCGCTCACAGTTTTGGAGGTTCGAGAGCATGCTACTGGCATCTGCTTGGCTTTGGTGAGGGAAGGGGCTTCTGGCTATATCATAACAGAGTCAGAGATGATATCATGCATATGCAAGAGGGAGAGATCACATAGGGGAACAAGGAGAGAGAGAGAGAGAAATGGAGATAGCCAAACGTGCTTTATCACAAACCATTGTCATGAGAACCAGTTCAGTCTCCCAAGACCTGTGTTGATCCTTTCACAAAGGGGATCAACCCCTTTTGAGGTTCTACTCCCGCAGAACCATCACTCTGGAGACCAAGCTTCCAGCACATGAAACTTCAGGGGACACACTTAATCTTAGTAATGTGTAATTCTTAAAAATAAAATTGACAAACTATGGCCCACATCTGCGTTTGTAAATGAGGTTTTGACCCATAGTCTTCATGTGGCTGAGAGGCGACTGCAGTGTGGATAGATCCTTGCTCAAGTGCCCCTTCCCATGTGTCACCCTCCCTGAGCTCCCGTGCAGGATCAGGCTTCTCTGTCAAATGTCCTTTTAGAACTGAGAGCCAGCCCTCAGAGCACTTGACGAACAAATATACATGTGGGTTCTTTTGACCATTAACGTCTAATTGCCCTGGTCAATTACAAGCTGAGAACTGGACTCTCACAGGGGCCTGCACATCAGTGACTACAGAACAATTTATGGACATTTAATCTAGTGTGCTTGGGGTGTAACCCATGATATTGAATCTGGAGACACTGTTTTCTTGGTAGTAGGTACAACAACATCACCTTTCTCACTGTTTGTAGTTCCTTCATGTCTTTATGAGTAGGTTAAATTGTACCATCATCTCTGTTTATAATTGTCTCAAGCCCTTTAGAAGAAGGAGTAAGGAGGTGAAAAATGAAGGCTTCACTCTACATGTGGGGAAAAGGAATCTTCTGGAGTTTAACTGACTCCCCCAGGAAGTCGGAAGCACAGCAGGAATGCACACCTGGGTTTATAACTCTGAGCATCACTCCCTCCTCCTTTCTCAAATTCACTCTATCAGGACAAGATACTGGAGGAGACTTCCCCTCTCAGTTTCTCACAAAAGGACAAAGGGACTTTTTCTTGGCCAATTCTAGACTTCCCTCTCCTCTTCCTCCCTTAAAACATCCAATCCTCACCTCTCTGCTTCCAGAGGCTATTTGATTAAAAGACAAGAAAATAAGTAAATGAAAGGGATCTCATGTAGCACATAGTTTTCTTCCTCTCATTCACTCTTTCAGGTTTATGTTACCCCTCACCAGGAGGCTCTTTAGCTGGAACCTGCTCTCATGATCTTTCAAGGTCAACTGGCTTCCACGGATGGAGGCACTGTCTCCTGTGGGGCGTGGTCACTGGACAGACCTTCACAGACAGATGTTTTACCAATGTAGGGGCCCAAAGTACAGTCTGGACAGTTCATGTGGCCACAGCAGATGTCGTCGTCTGCTGTTGGCTCTTCTGCCTGGCCCTGCAGAGGTGAGGGGCCAGGCCTGTAAATGTTTCACTAGAAGTCATTGCTCCCTAGAATGTGAGGAGGGCCCATCCTTTCTCCTGGGGACAGTGCAGGCGTCAGTGAGGATTCAGTGCTACCTCAGGAAAGACCTTCCATTCGTTCATTCAACAAATGTCTACTGAGCACCACTGTGAGCCACGTACTCTGGACCTTGGATACAAGGCAAATGGGCTCAAAGATTCCTGAGGTTCAGTGTCTCGGAAGAAAAGAGTCAATGAACAAACAAACAAAACCATTTTACATCTAGTCAGAGGCGCCAGGGAGAAAAATAAATTAGAACAGGCACAGCTTGTGGTGATGGTGGGAAGTGATAGACCACTGGTCAAGGAAGGCCTCTCAAAAATGTGATGCTTATAAACAGAGACTTGGTACAAAGCTCTGAAGGGAAAGTTTGCCAGGCAGTGGTTACGGCTGGATAAAGCACTGAGTTCAGAGTAAAGTTGACTATCCAACAACAACAACCAAGAAGCCGTGATAGCTAGAAAGCATGGAGTGAGAGAAAGAATGGCAGGGATGCAGGCAGGGGCCAAAGCATGGAGGACTCTCTGAAGACCATAGTCTGTTATGGAAAGGCATTGGAGAGATTTGGGAAAAAGGGATGTGATCTGATTTATGCTTTAAAGAGACCATCTGACTACCGTATGTAGTGAAGAGTAGATTCCAGAAGGCCAAGACTGACATGCGCCAGGGAGTCCAGGTAAGAGACTCCTGGAATAATCTAAGTTAAAGATGGGGTGACTTGGGTTGGGGGGTTAGCAGTAACAATAGTGAGAAGTGGTCAGGCCCTTGTGTATTTTGAAAGTAGAGCTAATTCCCAATTGTTGGACCCAATGTGGCTATAAAGAAAAGAGATGAGCAGGGTACGATGGCACCTGCCTCTAATCTGGGCAGCTCGAGAGACTGAGGCAGGAGAATCACGAGTTCAAAGCCAGCCTTAACAAAAGCAAGGTACTTAGCAACTCAGTGAGACCCTGTCTCTAAATAAAATACAAACTAGGGCTGGGGATGTGGCTCAGTGGTCAAATGCACCTGAGTTCCATCCGCAGTACACCCCTCCCCTCCACACACACAAAGAAAACAGATGAGCCAAGCTCACTTGTTAGTTCACTTATTGAACACCTACGATTGGCCAGCTATTGTTCTTGGTGTTCAGATGCAGCAATGAGTAAAACAGTCCAAGATTCTTGCCCTTGTGGAGCTTCCATTCTAACAGAAGAAAGAACAGATGAAATGCAAAATAAATAAATAAATGTAAAATAAGTGAGTATGCATGTTCAAAAGAGGAGATCGGCTCTGGTGGAAACTTAGAGGGAAATGGTGCTGGGAAAGGGGGCAGTTGTAATGTGAAGTACGGCAGTCAGGGTGGGGATCTCTAAGAGAGCACCTGGGTTTGAAACCTTAGTAATGAAATGATGATGATGCTCTTTAGAGGCATCTAAAATAATAAAGAAATACCAACTGGAAGGAGGAGCAGGTTGGAGGTTAGGGTGGGGTAAAAAGTTGGCCATTGTCTTTAGTACTGAGTTGGAGCCGTCTCTTAGTGAAAAGATCAAATAGGTAATTGGCTATGCAAGTCTGGATCTCAGGGAGATGCCAAGTCTACAGGTACAAATTTTCAAACCATCAGAGTCTAGAAAGTCTTTAAAATCGTGGGATCAGATGAGATCTCCAAGGATATGAGTTTTGAGAGAAAAGAAGACCAATGACTGCTAGGTCCTCTAAGGGGAGAGAAAAGAAGAAGAATTATCATGGGAAACCCAAAAGAAGCCCCCTGCCCCAGGAAGGCAGGTGAATAACGATGAGAGTAGAGAAGAGTTGAAGAGAAAAGACATCATCAACTACATCCAAAGAATCACCCACCATGGCGAGCGATGCAGGGGAGTAAATGGGAAGTCCTTTTTCCAGGCTCCCTCTAGAGTGGCAAGTAATGAAGTTGTTAGCATTTGGCTGCCTCAGTGGGTAGAGGTGCTGAAAGGTGTCCTCTCCCTGTGTGTCCACAGAAACACCCTTTGTGTTTGCCAGCACTGATGTGGTTAACTTAAGGATAAACATTATTCTACGAGGCAGTGCCTACTACAGATTGTAGGAGACATTGAACGTCACACACAAAATTTTGGACTTTTTATAGGCAATGAGGATTTTGGCAAGACTTTTTAAGCAAGGGAGTGACATATCATAGTCTGTTACTTATAGATATTAGAAGAAGGGGGGAATGACTTGGAAGAAGATGTGGTAGATGGGGAGACCAGGAAGGAAGACCATTTCATAGTTAGTGCATGAGCAAAGGAGAAATGGCAAGGATGCAAATGGGAGGTATGTATATTGGTCAGCTTTCCATCACTATAACAAAACACCTGAGGTCATCAAATTGTAAAGAGAAAAGATGACTTGTGACTCACGGTTTTGAAAGTTCCAGTCCATGATTGGTTGGCCTCATTGCTTTGAGTCTGTGGTGAGGCAGCACATTTTGAAGGGCATGTGTGGAAGCAAAACTGCTCATCTCATGGGCAGGAAGCAAAAGAGGAAGGCTCCCCAGGTTAGGGTCCCCAAATTCCCTGCAGGAACATGCCCTTAATGACCTGAGGACCTCCCATCAAGCTCCACCTCCCAGAAGGTCCAGTCTTCCAATAGCACCACACTGGGAACCAAGCCTTTAACCTGTGGACCTTTGGGGATATTCAAGAACCAAACTATAGCAGGAGGATGAATCTGAGAGACATTGAGAAGGCAGATTTAAAAACATTTGGTAAGTGATGGTGGGTGGGGATTGAGAGAGGAAAAATGGACGCCAACTCGGGTTTCTTTCCCCAAAACAGGAAGAAAAGGTCACTGTGGCTTTTTATCAGGAGATGGAGAGAAGGGGCTGTCAGATTAATCAGTTTATGGATTAATTATTAAGGAACAGCAAGGACCTGGGAGCTCCCCTCCTCACTAATTAGTTAGCTGGTAATTAGACAGTGGCTGATTCATGCTATTGCCTGCCCCCTGTGGGGTGGGAGGAGAAGAACTGAGCTATCCCCAGAGACACTATGGAGCCTAAAGAAGGTGGCACTCGGAATCTCTGCCATTGAAGGACACCCCTCCACTCCCCCTAGAAACCCAGTTCTGAAGAGCTTACTTGACGTCAGTTTTTCTCTTCCCGTGCTCTTCAGCTGTTCTTGCCCAATGAAGAGAAATCAGAGAAAGGAGGAAATATGTGTACCATGGAATTACCATTCCCAGTAGCAGAGTTCTGCAAAAATGCCATGGCAACTTTCTTCTTCAAATGCTTGGCAATTCATGCATCTGTCAAGTGCACATCAAAGTTTAATTTTCCACTTTGGAACTATGATTTGTGTTCTGCTTCTCCCCGCCTGGGCTCCTATTTCCCTGAAAATGGCCTGCTCTTCTCTAAAATGAAAGTTTCCCAAGGCTGATGTAGCAGCTTAGTGCTGAGTGTTGGGGGGAAACTTGAAGCGGAGTTTGGCCAGTGTTTCTGAAATCTGCCAACTCTCTGGAGTTCCTTTAATTCAGAAGGTACATTTGGACACCTTCTTGGAACAATAAAAGATTATATTTAATTGGAATAAATGTTAAGAGTCCCTGTGTTAGTTTTTCATTGCCATCAATAATATACCTGGCGATGACAACTTAGGAGGTGGGGCGTGTGTTTTGGCTCACAGTTTCAGAGGTCTCAGTCCATGTCACCTGACTCCATTGCAGAACATCATGGCAGAAGTGTGTGACAGAGGGAGGCTGCTCAGCTCATGGCTGCTGGGAAGCAGACTGGGGGAAGGAGCTGGAGACCCTATAGTCCCCAAGGTTAAACCCTCCGTGACCTACCTCCTCCAGCCAGGCCACACCTGCCTACAGTTTCCACCCAGTAGTCCATTCAAATTACTGATCCATCAAATGGATTAATCCACTGATGAGAGTCCCGACCCTCACGATCCAGTCTAAGAGCCTCACTTCTGAACCTTGCCTCATTGGGGACCATGCTTCCAACACATGAGCTTTTAGGGGAAATTTCAAATCCAAATCATAACAGTTCCCCCTCTATCCCTCCAAATTCCAAATATTCCCTGATTATTTAGTTCAGGCACCCAGGACAAAGCACTTATCTCAGATTTCAGTACAAATAGCTGCCTCGGGTGGGAGTGCTGGGTCCACTTCTTTCCCCCATTCTGTGACTGACTCGAGGACAGAACACTGCAAACACAGATGAAAAGACCCGGTGGTAAAGATTTTCTCCCACTCCGTGGCTCTCTCTTCATGTTATTGATTGTTGCCTTTGCTGAGAAGAAACTTTTTAGCTTGAATCCATCCCATTTATTGATTCTTGATTTTACTTCCTGTGCTTTAGGAGTCTCATTAAGGAAGTGGGGTCCTAGGCCAACATGGTGAAGATTTGGGCCTACGTTTTTCTCTGCTAGGCACAGGGTCTCTGTTCTAGTGCCTAAGTCCTTGATCCACTTTGAGTTGAATTTCATGCAGGATGAGAGATAGGGATTTCATTTCATTTTGGAGAGGATGTGGAGTACGCTCATACATTACTGGTGGGATGGCAAATATGTGGAACCACTCTGGAAAGGAGTATGGAGATTCCTGAGAAAACTTGGACTGGAACCACTGTTTGACCCAGCTATCCCACTCCTCAATTTATAGCCAAAGGACTTAAAATCAGTATACTATCGTGATATTGCCACATCAATGTTTATAGCAGCACAATTCACAATAGCTAAACTATGGAACCAACTTAGGTATCCTTCAACAGATGAATGGATAAAGAAAATGAAGTACATATACATAATATAATATTACTCAGCCCTAAAGAAGAATGAAATTATGGCATTTGTCAGTAAATGGACGGAGCTGGATAATATGTTAAGCACAATAAGCCAATCACAGAAACCCAAAGGCTGAATATTTTCTCTGATATAAGGATGCTAATTCACAATTTTGATGGGAGGGGCAGCTAGGGAAGAATAGAGTTACTTTGGATTAGGTGGGGGAAGTGAAGGGAGAGGAGGAGTCTGGGGGTAGGAAGGACAGTGGAATGACTCAGACATTATTACCCTATGTACATGACTACATGACCGGTATGATTCTACATCATGTACAACCAGAAGGATGAGAAATTATACTCCATTTATGTATGATGTGTCAAAATGCATTCTACTGTCATCTATAACTAGTTAGAACAAATGAAAAAAAAATAAAAGGCCCAGTGGACACTGGGTAAAATGAAGAGTGACCCACGAGGGCAACACATGGGCTGAATAGGAATCCATTCAATAGTGTTTCTAAAAATTAAAATGAAATGCCAACATTTAAAAAATAGTCATTTTTTATTTAAAAATCCAGTTATCTGGCTTCTCCTGGAAATATCAGAAGATGTGACATCTCAGGGCCCAAGTTTCCATCTGGTAGCTGTTGACTGGCAGTGAACAGGTGTCCCACCAATGCAGAGTATGTGCTCCTCAGAGGTCACCTTCCCCACAACCTCTTGCTGTTTCCACAGCTCTGAGTCCTTCAGGAGTCATTGGTGGGGCATGTCCCCCCAAAGCCTTCCTTGACCCTCCACATCTGGGTTAGGTGCCCAACAACACAGCTGAAGATTAAACCCAGGGGTGCTCTACCACAGAGCTACATCCCCAGACCTTTTTAGTTTTTACTTACAGACAGGGTCTCCCTAATTTGCCTTGAATTTGTGATCCTCCTTCCTCAGTTTCCCGAAGCTGGGATTAAAGGTATGTGCCACTGCACATTTTATTACTTTATACACATAGAATAAAGAGTAATTGCTTGCTGACTTACCCTAGTCCCTGGCATGGTTTAGATCTTAAATCTACCCCAAAGGCTCGTATGCTGAAGGCTTGGTCCCCAGAGCAGCACTGTTCAGAGGTGGGACTCTGAGGAAGTAACCGGATCACGAGGGCTGTGACCTCATTAGTGGGTTCATCATCTATTGACAGCTGAACAGACTGGCTGGGAAGTGCTGGAAACTATAAGCAGGTGGAGTGTGGTTGGAGGAAGCAGGTCACTGGGGGATGCCCGAGAGGACTCTATCTTGTCCCTCGTCTTTCTGCACCCCCACCAGTTTCCCAGCTGCCATGAGTGGAGAAGTTGTCTTCCGCTGTGCCCCTCTATCATGATGTTTCTGCCTTACCTCAGGCCCAAAGTCATGGAGTTGGCTGCCCACAGACTGGAAACCAAGAGTCCAAAAGAGATCTTTCCCCCCTGCAAGGTATTTAGGCACAACAAGAAAAGCTGACTTACACAGTCCCCTTTTCTGTAATTTAGTCTCTGTAAGAATGAGTATTTAGTTGTGTTTGCTATTAATCTCCAGTGTGTTGCATAAGACCCAGCCTGTAAGCAGATATTCAAATAAATTAATGTACAAAATAAGGATAGTAAGCCAAATGATCTCTGGGGTCCATTTTAGTCGTCATAGTATGTTGCTCTGAAGCTTCTCTTTAAATAAACACGTATTCACGGGATGGATTCCTACCAGGATGACATATTATATTTGTTACTGCATGTGAATAGGAATACTTTGCTTTGGTTTCATCCCTTTCTTTTAGCAATATAGAGAGTAAAGGGTAATCAGGCCCACGGAGTTGGATCCTCTAATTTGCAAATGGGAAAACTTAGGCTCCAAGAAGGTTAGTGGCTTTCTTAAAGTTATACAGGTATAACTCGGGTTAGAACAAGAGCCTCCGGGGAAGAGTCCATCTGCCTTTTTCTCTGGTCTGAAAGATCAATGATCAGTGTCGCAGGAAAGAACCAACTAGATTGACAGCTGATAATAGAGAACGGAAGACAGAGCAGGAAAGCTGGGCTACACGGAAAAGCCAGGTGTCACCTTGATAGTGGAACAATCAACGCTACCGAGGTTTATAGGAGGATGGGAGCCATGCTAGGATTAGGTAATCCAGTGTCTCTAGCAGTGGTTCTCCAACTGGGGTGCTCAGGCACACTCTCAGGGAACTCGAGTTCCCTTTGAAAATGATGAATATATATACATTCTGCATCACCTGCTGCTCAGTTTCAGGATTTTTGTGCTATGAGTGTGTATGACACTGTCCCGGCCAATGAAGAGGAGAAAGAAGGGGGATTGGTTTGTAAACAAAGTGCCTATAGGAAACAAAGACCCAGCAACGGCATGATGTTTTGCAGTAGTTTGGGGCAACGGCAGCTAGGGACATTTTTATATTGCAAGCAGTGATTTAATTGCAGCAAAATGTCATCACCCATTGCATTATTTTAATGCAGTCAACTGTTGCTGGTTTAATTTTGATGTTTATTTTGCTTTCAGAATTGCTTTAACAGCTATAAGCAAAAGCACTTTGCATTTAGTTGTGTTCGTTTTATATGTATTTGAGCACCGTTGCACTCGAAGTAATCTGTAAAGCGCTGGAGGTCTGGGAGATTTTATCCTTCCTTTAAAAGGAGCCTATGCATTATTCAAGGTGGTTGTAAATACTGACTTCCTATAGCTCTTGTATTTTGGTTATGAGAAATTATTGGCATGAGAGATGATTTAAGCAGCATGAGCTCTTGTGCGTCATGAGTGGATTACTTAGGAGGAACTTGGTGTGGGAGATGTGAGATGCTCTTCCCTCAGTAGGTGGCTGTGCCCACAGGCAATCAAGACTCTAAGAGGTAATTCTGACTATTGCTTTGCTGACTCTAGAACTGAATTATTTGTAAATGTTATGATGAACAAGGTCGGAAAGGAAGAAGGGTCTATCTTAACATGATAAAGCCAAAGGTAGGTAATCTGTAGCCCATGGACTGAATTTGGCCCACAGACTGTTTGTTTTTGTTTTTTGTAAATAGTTTTATTAAAACTTAGCCACACCCACTTGTTTACAGGTGGTCTGTGGTACTGCCATACAGTCCAATAGTTGTGCTAAAGACCTCCACAGATGTGGCCCACAAAATCGACAGTCTCTGCCACCTGACGTGCCCCTGATCCACACCAGCTAAACATAAATCTTCTCTGCATTATACTTGCAGTTTGTACATACTTTGCTTGATCCTCTGAAGTCACTTAATTGATCCATCCTGTTTATGTAATTAGGAAATTCTAGATGTTCGTGGCTTTGGATTTCTCTAAGAGGAAACCCGCTCTGTCCTCAATATCGATTTCTACTTTCTTAAAACAGCTGGGAATTGGAGACTGGCGAGATGCTGTTTTATTCGGGATGCCTGGGACAGAGCTGGCTTTAGGCTGGACTGTGAAGGAGATGCTCCTGTTTCACCCACGGCCCCTCCTGTCTGGGTCTCCTTCCGTCATCACATCTTTCGCTATGGCCATGTCAAGGAAGGTCCTCATATCTCTCTTTTATGTTCATCCAAGTTTGCTCAATTTGTTCCCTTCCTTCTTCATCCAAGGGTATCCACACTTGGATCTTTTTATCCCAACTGTGGAATAAGAAGCTTTATCTTTCCTTAAAGAGCAGCTGAGGGCCAGTGGGAGGAGGTGAGTAGCACAGGAGGGAGGAGGGACAGGGTTCTCCCTGATCCAGTGCACCTCATCCCAAGGATGCTGGGATGGTCAGTCCCTTCCCTCACCTCAACAGCCCCGAATGTTCAAAGGGGTCCCTGATTCTAAACAAAAGATCCTCCATGTATTTGACTTACGAATGGAATCACCCAAGATGAACTTACAAAAGGCAGGAAGCCAAATGCCCTTTGCCTGGAGACGGGCAAAGGCAGGGCTGTGGTGGGATGTGAGGTCAGCACCTAAACGAGGCATTTGCTCCTGAACGTGCTCTGCTTTTAAAAAGGAAGGGGAGGGAGGGAGGAACTCTGTTGGGAATAACTACAGCAAGATCAAGCCCAGGAGCCTTTTTCATCAACTTGAGTGGACGCTGCTCACCTTCTGCAAGTCAGGTCAGCCACAGTGAGCTTTCCCAGGGAAAAGGGGCCCTCGGGAGCCAACAACCGAGAAGCAGGGGCAGGTAGCCACCATGCCACTTATTGATCCTATGTTTTTAATAGCTAAGGAAAAGACTCCTGCATTTTCTTCATGTTCAAATATATCAGAAGGGTTATAAGTTAATTGCTTATTATGGCAACAGACAATTTGCCACATATGATTTGTGTGTGTGTGTGTGTGTGTGTGATTTTGTGAGGATTGAAAGCAGGGCTTTGCACATGCTGGGCAAGCATGTTAGCACTGGACTATGTCCCCAGCCCTTTTAAATTTTTGATGTTGTTTTACTTATTTATTTATTTTGAATAGGGTTTCACTAAGTTGCCAGGTTGTGATACCCCTGTCTCAGCCTCCTGAGTAGCTAGAATTGAAGGTGTGTGTCACCATGCCTCGCATCACATGTTTTTATTAACATTTATTGAGAAATTATTGTATAGCAGAAGACTCATCACAGCAGAAATTAAGGTTTTCCCCCATCTTTGAGAAACTCCCATTCTAAGAAGAATGACAGAATTATCAATAATTGAAATCTGGGCTGGAGAAACTGGGAAAATTCCCCTAATGTGTGTTCCATTCATTCGTTCACACCAATTTTGATTCTTCACATTCAACAGTGATTACCTGAAGCCTTGGCCGTTAGGTTTGTCAGGAAAGAGTGCTCCAAGTTAATCCACAAGAATTTCAATTGAAGAGGTGAATTTGGATATGTTCAAGTTATGACTCAGTTGAAAAACCCCTTCTCTACTATGCTCCCCCACCATTTCCACCTGCCAAATAAACCTGGAGAGGTACAATAAAAGTCTAGATCAGAAACTGGCAAACTAGAGCATGCAGGTCAAATTATATCTGCCTCCTATTTTTATAAGTCAAGTTCTGTGGGACACCGACGTGCCCATCTATTTATACAACCTTTACTGTCTGTTTAGTCACCTTTTTGTGACTAAAGATCTGACCAGAACAATTGTGGAGGAGGAAAAGTTTACTTGGAGGCTCACAGTTTCAGAGGTCTCAGTCCATAGAAGGTTGGCTCCATTCCCTGGGGCTCAGGGTGAGGCAGAACATCATGGCGGAAGAGTGTGTCTGAGGGGAGCAGCTCACATTGATGATCAGGAAGGAGAGGGAGAGACTCCACTTGCCAGATACAAAATATATACCCAAAGTCACGCCCCCAGTGACTGGCCTGGTCCAGCCCCACCCTACCTGCCTCCAGTCACTACTTGGTTAATCCCATCAGGGGATCAATTCACTGACTGAGTTAAGATTCTCATAACCCAATCAGTTCTCCTCTAAACCTTCTTGCATTGTCTCGCACATGAGCTTTTGGAGGACACCTAATATCTAAACCATAATTTTGCCCTGTAAAACATGATATTGTCCATGGCTGCTCTCAAGCTATCAAACCAGAGCTGAGTAGTTGAGACAGAAACATTTAGACTATCAAAGCCTATAATATGTACTATCTTGCCCTTCATGGAAAAAAAAATTTGCTTATTCTTGATCTACACTGTACTAAACATCTATCGAAAGTCAAAAGCAATGATATTCAGCATCTCTGGTTTTTTTTTTTTTTTTAAAAAAAGAATCTTAAGATCTGGATAATTGGTAAAATGTAATACTGGCTAAAAATACTAGACAGACTTGGGTTTCAATCAAAATCAAATATCTATCTGTTCCATGATGAAGGATTACATGGTCAGCTAGCTAAGAAATGTTTAGCATTCACATGCTTTCAAGTCTCTATTGACTTGTGCATATTTATAAAAGTTAGAGAATACAGATGTTCTTCCACTTAATGGTGGGGTTATGTTCTGATAAATCCATTGTAAGATGAAGTACTGTAAGCAGAACATGCATCTGCTACATCTAACCTACATTATATTTAGCAATCCAGAACACCATAGAGTATGGGTTTTTTCCTCTCAATCCCACAAACAACTGGGCTGAAGCTCAGTTGTTGAGCTTCAGTTGTTGAGCTCCAGTTGTTGGAGAGAGAGATCGTACCACAAATTGCTAACCCAAGAAAAGATCCAAATTCAAAATTTGAAGTATAGCTTCTACTGAATGCATATTGTTTTTACATCATCATGAAGCCAAAAACAAAAACAAAAACATTAGGTTAGGGACCATCTGAACTGAATATCTATGAAGTAAGCCATCTCAGGAGAGTGATAATACCCAAATCACTGAGACCAGGTGTATTAGTCAGTTTTGCATCAATATAACAAATTACCTGACACAGGAATCTTATGAAGTAAACAGAAGCACAGCCCAGATGTCCCTACAAAGCGTCTTTACCTCTGAAGTTGCTGCGAGATAGAAAGGACATTTCTCCATGGGAACCAGAGATGCAGGATTATTTTGGTTTATGGTTCTAGAGGTTCAAGTTCAAGATCATCAGGTGTTTTGGGTCTTTGATCAGGACATCATACCATGGCAGAAGCAGTGACCACATTTTAAGCTGGGGGTGAGGGAGGGTTGGGGGGGAGAGAGAGAGAGAAAAAGAGAGAGAGAAAGAAGAAGGAGGAGGAGGAGGAGGAGGAGGAGGAGGAGGAAGAAGGAAAGACCAGTATCCCACAGTCCTTTTTGAGGGCATGTGAGGACAGGGACCCAATGAATTAAGGACCAACCACCAGGCCTCTCCTCTTAAAGGTCCAGAGCCACCTCCAATTCCACCATCCTGTGGAGCAAGCCTTTACATCTGGATCTTTGGAGGTCACTCATCTGAACCATAGCACTAGCCATTGCTCCCACTATACAGTTAGAAGAGGATACACAATCTCTTTGGAAAGAGGTGGCCATCAAGAGCAAGAGTATATGAAATGTGTTTCAGAGAAGTTTCTCCAGCCTTCCAAATTCCCACGTGGACCTGCTGCAACAGGGCAGCTGTCTGCATCTGAGCTGCTCAGTTCTTGCTCATCCACAGCCATTTACACAGGGGACTTCAGGAAGAACCGATACAGCCAATTCACACCCTATATTCGATGGAACATTTAAAAATATCTGGCTTTCCTGATTCTGTAGCTAAACTCAGAATCCGCCAGGGCATTTCCTCTTGGAAGAGGAAACAGAAGCACAGCCCAGATGTCCCTGCAAAGCGTCTTCACCTCTGAAGTTGCTGCAAGATAGAAAGGCCATTTCTCCATGGAGACCAGAGATGCAGAGCTTTGGAGCGAAGGGAATAGGGGAAGGCGTGTGTGTTGGCAGGGGCAACCGTGGAGGCAAGCATGGCTGCGGTCATCCACCTCTGCAGGAACAGCAAGTCTGGCCCATGATGTGACAGTCTGGGAGTATATAGAATGGAGCCTGTTTGCTCAGAGAAGATAGACCATTAATGCAACACTATGTCTGTTGTCTCTGAAGAGTGTCTACCCTGCATCCAGGCACAAATGCATCTTCAAGAGAATGAATAGACTAATGAGTGAGTTAAGACCTCAGACTCTGGTGACAGGAAAAATCGAGTTTAGATCCCAGCTTAGATACCAGTTGCTACAGCTTGGATACAGTTTTGAGTGTTTCACAAAGTTTCATATGTTGAAATTTAATCCCCACTGTGAGGTTTTAAGAGGATGGAAACTTAATCCAACTGGTGTTTAGATTTGGAGCCTTTGGGGGGTGATTAGGATTAGATAAAGTCATTCGGGGAAAAGTCATTCGGGTAGAACCTCCTAGTGGCTTTGTACAAGGAAGGAGAGAGACCAGACAGACAGGCACTCATGCACACACATGCTCCTTATCTCTCACCATGTGATGCCATTGGGACTGAGAGGAAACAGGCCATTACCAGATGCAGTTCTTCACCCTTGGCTCAGAGCCATGAACCAAAATAAATCTCTTTTCTTTATAAAATTACCAAGCCTCCAGTATTTCATTATAGTTACAAAGAAAGAATTAAATTTGGTAATTGTTGCATAATGATGTGCCCCAGAATTTAGCAGTTTCAGTTATTTTCTCACAGTCTCTGTGGGTGAGGAATCTGGATAGGTCTTCACCAAGTACCTGTGGATCAGTCTCTCCCAAGGCTGCAGTCACTTTAAGACTTGATTGGTGGAGAGCCTGCTTCCAAGCTCACTCATGTGGCTGTGGTAACTTAGATGTAACTCAAAATTTGCTATTTTTTTACTTGTTCTAATATATAGATGACAGTAGAATGCACTTTGACATATCATACTTAAATGGAGTATAATTTCTCATTCGTCTAGTTGTACATGATGTAGAGTTACACAGGTCATGTAGTCATATATGTACATTGGGTAATAATGTCAGATTCATTCTATTATCCTTCCTATCCTCATTCCTCTCCTCTCTCTTACTCCCCTCTCCCTAATCCATAATAACTCTATTATTCCCTAGTCCACCCCCACCTGCTGTAATTGTGAATTAGCATCCTCATATCAGAGAAAATCTTCAGCCTTTGTTTTTTGGGGGTAGGATTGGCTTATTTCGCTTAGCATGATATTCTGTAGCTCCATCTGTTTACCTACAAATACCATAATTTCATTCTTCTTTAAGGCTGAATAATATTTCATTGCGTAATATACCACATTTTCTTTATCCACTCATCTGCTGATATTTTAACCATTTTAAGTGTACATTTCAGTGACTTCAGATATATTTATGAGGTACAGCCATTTTCAATATCTTCAAAAACTTTTTCATTACCTCAAACAACAACTTGAAGCCATGGTGTTTTAATAACCTAATTTCAGAGGTGTTCTGAAATTAATAACCTAATTTCAGAGGTGTTCTGTTCTCTGAAAGTCACCACATCCGGTCCACCATGATGGGGAGGGGATTACACAGGGCAGGAATATCAGGAGGTGGGGATCCTTGGGGCCTTACTGGAGGATCTGTATCATAAAGCTATGTAATTTTGTGCAGGTAACTTAACCTTATTAAAACAGGGAAGACTTAGTCTATTGGGGCTGTTGTATCAAAATGCCATCAACTGAGTGGCTTACATACAACAGTTTTCTGGAGGCTGGGAACTTCAAGATCAAGGCAGATGCTCTGTCTCTTGAGGGCCGGCTTCTTCACATACCTCTTTCTTGCTGTATCTTTACATGGTGGTAGGGGCAAGTGTCTCTCGGGCCTGCTTTAAGGGCACTAGTCCCATTGATGAGGGCATGGTCCCCGTGACCCTGTGATCAGAATACCTCCCAAAGCCCCACCTCCTAAGTTCCAGCTTGGAGAGTAGGATTGCAACATTGGAATTTGACCACAACAGGTGCTGTTACAGACCCCGTAGAGCTATGTTCCTATACAGAGGAAGCACCACCAAGTTCTCTGCTCATCAACGTGACCCCAGATGCACAGCTAGGAGCCATGAAGTTCAGCTGCCTTGGACTTTGGACAGCATCTTCCTTCACAGCCTCTTGGATTCTCCATGATGCTGTAGCAATCCACATATCTGACCCTGACAGCAGGAGCAGAGAGGACAGGAGCAGGGGCGTATCTGGAATGGGATCCCTAGGTCTTCTTCCTAGTATGCTTTTCATGTAGAGCAGAGCTGCTTCTAAGGACAGAGAAGCCTTTAGTGGACAGTGTCTCGCTAACATAGCCTCATCGTACCAACTCTAGGAATCCATCCACCTCCTTCAGCCTCCCACATTCACGACCAAGATGTCGTTCATGTTCCCATCACGGTTTATTCTCTCTCTCTCTCATGCAAATTCTAAACATCTCTTTAATGCTTCTCCCCTCTTTGCTGTTGAGGTGTCCTGAGCAGTGAATAAGAAACAGCTGCTCTGGAGCGCTTGCATGGGATTATGCAATGAGCAAGTGGGCTGCTTTTTAAAATATTCTGTATAGGTCTCCAAAATGGCAGTAGGCATTTCCATTCCTGTCCCCCTTCACAGGTCCACCCTAAGCAGGTCAGGGGTTCATGCCAAACACTAGCTCCTGGGTGTGTCTGGGTCACCATATATTCAGCTACCTCTTCATGTTTCTTTTCTGTGGTTATAGAGGATGGTACTGATTCAAGTCCTTAATTAACCAGCTGAAAATTAATTCAGATTATTGTCATTTGAAACCAAAGAAGTGAATTAATATTCCATTTAAAGTTTTCCAGCGATACGTATTTTGGGGAAAAAAATACTAAAATATTTAAAATAAAAAATAGTTTACAGGATGAGGCTTTAAAAACGTATAAATACTGAGTGGTCTTTTCCAAAGTATGCTCTGTAGAATGAAATAATATCTGTTTACCCACTGACCGAAATTAAACTGATAATCTCTAGAGTTCATGAGAATATGGAGAAACAGTCATAGATTGTTGCTAGACTGTAAATTAGACCTGTCTCTTGGGAGGCAATTTGACAGTATCTATCAGAATTGAAAATGTAGGCATTCTTTTGCCCAGCAAAAAATAACTTATTTATTAGGTCTTAACTCATTTATTACCTTACTTATTTGCTCAAATATGTATTTGTGCCTATATACATGGTAGACTCTGTGTCAGAGCAATAGTGACTTATTAACATACTGATGCATTAACAGTCTATTTTTTCTAAACAAACAGGCTGTATTTTATATACTCCCTGACCACCATATGTCATAGGAGAGAAATTAATTTCAAGTCATTCTTGTGCAAAAGGGTATACATTCCATAATATCCTTTCGTATCATCCTATACAAAGGTCATATATACAATGGGCTTGATTGCAGAACTGTTTTTAATAAGAAAAAGTTGGAAATAACCCAAATAATATAACAGGCTCTGTAAATCAACTATATAGTGTTTCTCCTCTGGGGTAGATATTATCACAGATCTTTGTAAAGTCACATGGAAAGATGGACATAGTATTTTGTTACCTGAAAGAGGCAAGTCCTAAAGCAATATTTCAGTGTGGTCCCTTCTGTTGGGAAAACACATGCGCATACATTCACACACACACTATGAATAACACACATAAACACATTATATTTACACAGACATGTATAAACATATGTACATGGGATGTATATATGCATTATATACATGTTAGTATAATTCTTATTTACTTGTATGCATATATACATATGCATACTGTGTGTGCATATATACATATACATGTATAGCATGTAACCTACATAGATTTGTGTGGAAGGATACATATCACAGGGTTAAAAGTGATTATTCTTTTTCTAGAGAAAGAAATAGAATTTGCTAGAGTGTGGTAGGGTTGCTTCCTACTTTACCATATATACTGGCTTGGTATTTGAATTCCATATAATTAGTATATATTGTTTTTTTGTAGTTTTTATGAAACAATTTTAAAATTATCTTTTAAACTTATTATAAAAGTAATGTATATTTATTTTTAAGAAAAGGAACAAAAAGAAAAAACTCGTAATACTTCCCAGATGCAATTACCATTAATCTTCTTTTTCTACATATTGCTTTGCCAAAAAAAAAAAATTTAATTGTTCCAATTGTCTTGTAAGCTACTTCTTTTGTCACAACAAATGATAAATGTGATCATTCCCTAAAGAGCTACACAATCAACATGTAGTATCAGTAGATGCCCAATTATCATATTGCTAATGGATGTAATATATGGTTTAGTTACTCAAGATTGCTGGTAATGAGGACTTAGAAATGGGCAAGGTAAATTCTTAATGCAATACCCTGTTTACCTGGGCCCACGAACCCAGCCTGTGTGGCCCACATCTACACTGTCAGTGCTCTAGATATGAGCTTCCTTGCCATGGTAATGAGATCTCCCATGGCTTCCCATTACCCTGAAGGTATAATTCTAACTTAATTAGATGGACTCTAAGGTCTCTTATTATGCTCCAGCACACCTTTGGGGAAGACCCTTACCACCCATTCCTATCATCCACACCTCACTCTGACTTACTCTCATTTCTCCTTCCTTCTTCAGCTTCAGGTACAACATTTCTGATTCATTTCTTTCGGATTCCCAGAGCATCTTACCCTTGGTCCTGGGCTTCTCTTGTTGGCCAGTCAGCAGGCACTCTCCCTCTTCCTGATAAAATAGCACCTCGGGTGTGAGAGACCTTGGGCAAGATCACGAAGCTCTCAGGCTCATGGCTCATTTGTAGGGCAAAGTAGTACCTACCTCCTAAGATGGTTGAGGAAGTGAGGGAATCCATCTCAATGGGTTCGGAGTTCCTGGTATATAGTAGGGCTCTGATGCTCAAGTCGCTGTTCCTGGAGTCACCCCTCTTTCACGTGGTCCATTTGGTTTGGTTGAAATTGGTTACACCCTCAACTCTTGAGGTTGCTAAGGTAATTGACTAATCTCATCCTCCTGGACTCGGATTGGTTTGGAAAGGGAACTTAACCTGATTTGAACCTATGAGAATCACTCTGAAGACTTTAATATTTTAGAAAGAGAAACCATTTTCTCTAGGCTTGGGCATAATGTGTGTTAGGCTTGCTGCTATTGCAGGCAAGAGATGAGGGCGTGAGTTTCTCAGTTTCTCATGAGGACAGCACAGAAGCAAATGGGGCAAAGCAGTGGGGAGGGTCATGTCCTGGTGACACTGTGTGTGACCTCTGTCATGAAGCAGCATCTGACCAGCTCTTCCTCTGTCATTTGATACAGAATATTCCCAGTTTGCTCAAAACACCAAGAGTTGGGTTTTCTGTCACTTGCCACCTACAGTTTTAAGAGATGTATCCCCAATCTAGCTTACATCATCATGACTTAGTGTAACGGTCTTTCTGTGGTCTTTTCTCCCCTTGGAACCTTCAACTTTGTAAAGACAGGGCCTAGGTCAAGTTCACCTTTGTATCTCCAGCTCCCAGCAATAGAGCTTGATTATGGTAGGTGCTAAGTATTTGCTGAGGGAATAAAATACTTCATAGGACACCTTGATTACATATAATAGCCACATAACCAGCGTAACCTGTTCAGTGCTGCTTCTCCAGGGCTACAATCTGCTGATGCTACCAGGAAGACAAAACAAGAAGGAAGAAGGTGTTAACATCGAGTGCCTAATGGGAGCTAGGTAACGTATCCAATACTTTACGTTATGTGGCATCATTTGATCTGAAACCCAACTGCTCATCACCCTTACTGTATGGCATGGTAGATCTATTACTTTGCTTCCAAGTGAGTAAAATATCAATGCAATAAGAACAAAATATATGGACCTTTAGGCATCTAAAAAGAAACATGAAAGGCAAATGAAAAGTGCACATAATTTACTCTTTCAAAGGCAGTAATCATTTGAATCTTTTGAGTTGAAGAGGCTGGGTTTAGTAAATTTTCATTATTGTTGGAATGAGTGATTTCATTAAAATATGCCATTTTGGTAGTAAAATATTTAAGTTCAAAGTCCCCAAGATTATAGAGAGTGATGTTTTAACCTCTCACTTATTAACAGGGTGAAGTGATGCAGTTATAGGAATGCAGGCCAGTTTCAAGGTCACAGGAATCTCTCCCGCTCTCCATACTCCAGTTTATTGTCCCACACTGATGACATTTGCCTTTGAGATAGATGGCCAGGACAGAAGCACTGTTCTTCTTCTTCTTCTTTTTTTTTTTTTTTAAATTTTTTAGTTGTATTTGGACACAATACCTTTATTTTTTTATTTATTTTTATATGGTGCTGAGGATCAACCCCAGGGCCCTGCACATGCTAGGCAAGCGCACTAATGCTCAGCCCCAGCCCCAGCCCAGAAGCACTGTTCTTTACTCCAAAGGTATTTTTGTGCTTGGCTCCCTGACTTCTTGCTCTCGGGACCATACCCTAGTGAGACCCACATCATGATGCTGTCCTCCTTCCATGGGCAACTCATGTGGCTTGAGGTGTTTTTAGGAGCATAAGAATGTCCCATCCCTTCCTTATAACATTGCTCTTTATAAAGCCATCTATAAGTAAGCCATTCCTCAGTACCCTTTGTGTATTGGTCCCAGGAGCCTCCGGACCCAAATCCATAGATGCTCAAGTCCCTTATGTAAAATGGCACAGCATGTACATATAGCCTATGCAGCAAGTCCTCCCATATACTTTAAATCATCTCTGGATTACATAGAATACCTAATGCAGTAAAAATGCTATGTAAATATTTGTTGTTTTGTTTAGGGAATAATGACATGGAAAAAAATCTGTATTTATTCAGTTCAGTCACAGTTTTTCCCTCCCAAATATTTCCAATCCAAGATTGGTGGAATCCATAGATGTGGAACCCACAGTTATGGAGGTTTGACTGTCTATTAGTAAATTAAATATGATTATGTTATTTAGCTATCCGTATAATGGTGTTCATCAAAACGAATCATTGCTGTATTTACTCACTAAATATTTATAGAGCACCCTGCTGTGGCCCAAACTCTGTGGAATACAAAGATGTTCCACTCACTCATTTGAATAAGAAGAGTGTATTAGATCAGAGCATCTTCATCTCAGAAGACTCAAATGATTATTGCCCTTTTTAAAGAATTTTTTGCATCCTGCTGTGATACCTAACTAATTAGAATAAATAAAATTTAAAAATTAAAAATATGTATATGAGAAAAATAAATTTTTCATTTCTTAACTGGAGGAAAACCTTACAAGTGGAAAGAGTTCATCTAAAACTAGACAACTAAAAATAGAGGATACACTTATACTATGAAATTTAATAAAGTATTAAAGAATAATAGTATTATAAGACCACTATAAGCAATTAAGTAGAGAAACAGATTCTATGTGAAGGTGATCCTTAGACCTCCCATATTAACATCAGGAGGCAGTTTCAGAGTGGCAGGCCTGTGGCCAGAAGGTTGCAGCACCAGGATTTTCTACCTGTTTGTCATTACATGTGAAGTCAATAGAAAAATATTCTCATCCATGCAAGTGTTCTGAATTTTTACAAGCGTCCTGAATAATTGATGAAAATGCATAAAATATTCTAAATTTTTTTAAAAAGAATTTTTAATACCTTTATTTTTATTTATTGTTTTATGTGGTGTCAGGGATTGAACCCAGTGCCTCATGCATGCTAGGCAAACACTCTACCACTGAGCCACAACCCCAATCCTGATTATTGCCTTTTGAAGAACAGAACTGGTAATTTCCTTTTGCTTATGAGATGTATTAAAGGTACTCATATTTTGTCCTTATGTCACTCACTTGCAAGTCAAAGAATAGGCCTTGATGATGGCATAGCAGGAAGGGAGGAAGAGAAATTGGGTTTCTGATTAAATGCCACATGTAACAGGAAGCATCACACTCTTAACCCAACTATTAATAGCCACTCAATCCACAAAGGAGAGGAGGATCTCTTGTCTTGATGAGCTAAAGATCAAGCTGAGTTATCCCTTAATCATTTTTTTTTCCTTTTGCAGTTAGAAATCTGATGGCAAAAAGCATCTAATAAAGTGTTCACGAACTTGGTTGGCCTGTGCGTAGGTTGAGGATGACTCTGTTAGTGACAACCTGAGGCACACTGAGCATGCCATCCTTAGCACAAAAGCAGTAAGCTCTTCAGGGGAGGGGACATGTCAAGGGCCTCTAGTGCCCTCTTGCTGTTGGACTGGGGAGCTTCTCAGGTCTCCCTGTTCAGCTGCTTCGACCTTTCTCATATTTGGGGGGCTCCGTTTCATCATGGAAGGACATGATGCCATACTCTGAGGACATTTAGGTGGGAAATCTTTGGGGGAAGTAATTTTTTATGTCATTTGAAAGAAAGAAAGAGTGCTTTGTTTTTGAGTCACTTCAGTTCTGGGAAATTGAAGTGACTTTGCTACTTCAAGTCTTTGTCCTGATAACAGATTCAATTTCATTGAAAAATTTCATCTCGGCGAGAATTTTCTGGGGTGGAGGAAGCACTTCCAAGTTATTACATTCAATAATCTAGAAAATTAGACTAACCTAAGTCACCAAATGCCCTTTGAGGATCGATCTGCTTAGCCTTTGGTTTTTCCCATTCTCCATCCTATTTGGTCTTGAATTCCCAGGAACCCTTTCAAAACTATTGACTATTGGGCTGGGGCTGTATGTAGCTCAGTGGCAGAGCACTTGCCTAGCATGTCTGAGGCACTGGGTTCAATCCTCAGCACCACATAGAAATAAGCAAATAAAATAAAGGCCTGCTATCCATATACAACTACAAAAAAATTAAAAAAAAAAAACTATTGACTATCCTTTCTCTCTATTCATTCTCTGACATTTCCCCTCCACACACACCATGTTATAAAAGGGCAACTTTCAAAGAATGTTCTTTCATTGAGCAATAAATAATAAGTGTCAATCTATATGCATCTATGTTACCAACCAAAATACTTAATATAAAATATCAATAAAAAATGCTCAAGGTCACATTTTTTCATCCTCTGTCAAAATCACAACTCTGTTTTACCTTTCGATTTGAAATCTGGGGAAGCAGAAATTC
This sequence comes from Marmota marmota marmota, assembly GCF_001458135.2. Lineage (NCBI taxonomy): Eukaryota > Metazoa > Chordata > Mammalia > Rodentia > Sciuridae > Marmota > Marmota marmota. The sequence continues at coordinate 39,654,726 of NW_025999900.1, forward strand.
CTAAGAGAATGCTAAACATACCAGAGAAATTCAGATAAATCTATGGGAAGCGAGAGGGACACTGACACTCACCTGAGCCATAACCTGAACTTTTTCAGGAGGGAAATTGTGTTAATCAGCTTTTCTTTTTTCTTTTCTTTTTTTTTTTTTTGTCTCTGTGACCCAAATATCTGACAAGAAAACTTGGAGGAGGAAAAATTTATTTTGGGTTCACAGTTTCAGAGGTTCAGTCCATGTTCATATGATTCCATTGCTCTGAGGCTGAGGTGAGGCAGAACATCATGGCGGGAGGCATGGTGGAGGAAGGCTGCTCAGTTCACGGCAGCCAGCAAGCAGAGGGTGAGAAAGAGCGAGAGAGCCCAAGTGAGAAGCCAGGGATAAAATATAAACCCAAGGGCTGTCCCCTCTCCCATGTCTTACTTCTTCCAACCCCCTGCCACCTACTATTATCACCCAGTAATCCATTCCAATTATTAATCTAGCAAGTGGATTAATCCACTGATGAGTTTATGATTCTTATAATCCAATCATTTCAACTCTGAACGCCCCTGCATTGACTAACACATGAGCTTTTCGGGGAAACGCCCCGTATCCAAACCATAACAAGTATTGAGAAGCAAATCTTAGAGGTTTTGAAGGATCGGAAAGAGGAAAAGATGGATCTAGAGGTGTCACAGAAGCCAAGGCAAGTGTTTCAAGAAGGAAGAGGTCAAAAGTATCAAGTCCTAATAAAATACCAAGATTAAAAAGGACTGAAAACACACTCTGGATTTAGAGATCTGGAGATTAGGAATGACCTCCAAAAGCATTGTATTAGGATTCTTGTTGGGTCCTTAAAGTAGTGAGTGGGAAGTAAGGGAATGGAAATGTAGTGATGAACAGACGCTTTCTTCAAACTAGCTGTGAGGTGACGGAAGAGCAGCTGGAGGAATACAGGGATGTAAGGACTGGGAGGAAACACTTTATTTTAGAGGTTGGATACCTGGATGAGTATAAAGCTGGTAGGAAAGATTCATCTGTAAGGGAGAAATTCAGTAACCAAGAGAGAAGATACGAGAGATGGTATTATATTCCAGAGACCCATGATTACCAAGGGTTATCTTAGAACAGACCTGAGGTACGAGGTGCACCTGGGAAAGACCCTCTTTTCAGATAGCTTCTAAATTTAAGAAAATTCAGGTTTGCTAGCCTCACCTGGAGTTTGAAGAGGACTCAGTCACAGGTTACTCCATTTTGACTCTAATGAATTCAGAGTTACATCAAGCCTTGGAAAATGAAGAAAAGGAGTGGACAGTGAGGATTTGTGAAATTAAAATGGAAAACTAGACATGGCTACTAAATTCATTACAGGTGAATCTAGTTTTTCCCATAACCTAAGAGTAGTAGTGTGGTCCAGCAGTCAGATTTTATCTCAAGTTGGACTTCCAAATATTGAAACAGTCACCAAACAACAACAACAACAACAACTAACCAATACATTAATTACCTAGGGAAGCAACCCTAGAGCCACAGATTTTGGTGTGGGGCTGGTGCATTCAGTACCCTTCCTGACCCCTCAATTGCACACAAATTCCTGTTCCTTTTGAGGATTCTGTGCCAAGATTTCTAAGGCGTGAATCACTGGGTAATGCTTTGGGGACATGGCAATGCTAATTATGCTAAACACTCATGATTGGCTGTCTAGTTCTGTATTTATATGATAACTTAACCTGATCAAAGGCTCACTTCAGCCAAGCTGACCTTGCTGGATTGCCTGTCTCAGCCACCAACAATTTCATCAGAGAGGAGGATAATGGGGAAGTGGGAAGCAGTTTGTGCTGTGATTTATGGGGCCATGCAGGCAGTGTTTATATTGGTGGGAACTGTGAATAGATGCTGTGGGTAGCTGAATATCATGAAGATTTTTTTTTAAGTTGGCAGGCATATTATATTTGGAAATTCTCCAGTGAAACATCAGAGATTTAATAAATTGTTGAAGTTTTGTGTTCTTGCTTTCTGTGACATCCTTCCCCTTTATGCTTCATCGACGGTTTGTTTCCCAGTATGTGTTTATCACTGTTCTTCATTTTGGAAGACACAAGAAAAGCCCCCAAACAAGTATATGACCCCTAGGAGTGATCCTCTAGTCCTTTTGTTGGACACAAATCTACAAAATAACTCCTTTGTGGGTTTATATGAGAATAAGAGTTCAAGTTCCCTGGTGATGTGGTAGGCCCAGTTTTAAGGGGTGTCAGTTTGTCTCCTGTCCTTCACGAGGGGAAGAGGGCATCTTCTGGGCTCTTTCACATCACCTTGAGAGGAGGGACAATACACAAAGCAGGACTGTACACAGGTACCTGGCCATTGGTCCCTTTTGGAAGTCCCACCTATTAGGTCTATATTCTAGTTCCATTATGAGGTAAGGAAAGAAAATGGGAATGGATGGAGGGAAGACCAAAGCTAGAAAGTCCAGAATTCTCCAGTGCAGGATCCAGCCTGACACAACTAGCCATCTTGGTTATGACCACCATCTTGCATGCTGAGTGATCCTCACACGCCTATAGGATAAACAAAGTCTTTAAGATAGTCAACCAACAATTTTGTGCTGGCCACTGATGCCCAGACAGTTTTCTTAACTGACATTTGTCATGTTAGTAGTTGAGAAAGTCCAGGTACATTCTGGTCAGCCACAGCCCACCTTCGTCTAACTCAGCATATGAGTTCCTTCTTCTGTCTTGAGGTGCTGTCTTGCTGCTGCCTAAGTTACCCTTATGTCCACTTTGTGCAGCTCTGGGTTCATCTGCCTCTCCCATCAGTCTCTTGGTACCTTTTGCTTTGGGCAGCTGGTTCTCGTATACCAGGACCCAGTTTTTCCGAAATATTCTGTGTTATTTTATATTTTCTCTAGTTCATCCTGTGGGCTTACCTGTGAGGTCGGTGTTTAATTAGGTTTCTCCTTGAGAGAAAAATCCTTACTGGCCATCTTTGGGCTTCTTTCTCCCATTCTTTAGATTATTCCTATATCATCCCCACTGGAAGCCTGAACCAGGCAGATTGACCTCTCTAAAGTTTCCGTGAATGCTCCTTTGATGTTCCTCCTGGGAGCTTTGAAAATGGATCAGGAGAGATGTCCCAAGGCCATACTGTTGACTAGGTTGTCACTCTTTTCTTTCCCATTTCAAATTGCATTCTGTTATGTCATCCATCCAAGCTGGTCAGCGGGGCCCATAAAACAGCCTTAGGTAACAGTACCAGCTTATGGGAAAACAGGTCTTCAGCCAAAAGTCATTTACCTCATCACCAAATCTCATTAACAACACCCAAGAGAGACAATATGAATGGGCAGACTTTTAGATTATTTTCGAAGCCATGATAGATGGGCAGCTGCCGTTGCCTGAAGTTAGATAGCCAATAGCTCCAGGTGGGTAAGGGCTTATTAGTAAACATCAGCAGGTTTGGGTTGAGGTGGGAATTTTTCTTAGCCTCTGACAGTGCTGCATCTACCCTGAGCCCTGTGCTCTTGGAAAACAGCTATGATTAGAAAATCCTTCCTTTTGTGTTCTGGAAACAGCTCGTTGCAAAGAAACACCATTCACATATGCTGTGTAAAAGACTGACAGGTGACCCTCTTGTTCACCACAGGCAGGACCTCCACATTCCTATTCTTTATTTCATAAATGACTAGCATATCATTTGCCCCACTCATCAACCTGGGCAGAGTGCCCACTAGGTTGACTTGATCAAACTTTAATTGAGCTTCTCTCCTCCCCACAGGCCTTTGAACTTTGATTCATTCCTGAGGTTAAACAAGCTCTAGAATGCAGAACATCCTTTTCTTAGTGCCCCTTCCAGAGAATCTCTAGTGGCTGCAAAGAAAAACCCTCCTTCTCAACTGTTGGCTGCCAACACATGTTCATCCTCTGTATTAGTCAGCTTTCTGTTACTACAACAAAATACCTGAATTAATCAAACTACAAAGAGAAAAGGTTCACTTTGGCTCATAGTCTAGGAGTTCGCAGTGTATGATGGCTTGGCCCCATTGCTTTCAGCTTCTGGCAAGTCAGCACAATATGGCAGGAGCACATGGTGGAGAAAAATCTCTCCCCTCCTGCCCAGGAACAAGAATAAGAAGGAGGAGGAGGAGGAGGAGGAGGAGGGGAAGGAGGAGGGGGAGAGGGAGGAGGGGAAGGAAGGGAAGGCCAGTGTCTCACAATCCCTTCCAGGTGGCACACCCCCAGTGATTTCCCAGTAGGCCCCATCTCCAGAGCCTCCCAGTCTCCTCACCTTGGGGACCACATGGGCTTTGTGGGGACAGTCATCATCTGAACTATAATGGTCTCCCAAACCTTACTTTCTCTAGCCTTGTTCTTCTTCCCTATTGAAAAGAAGCCCTTTCTGTCTGATGTTCTGGGCACTTGTGGAGCTTATAGTCAGAGGATTCCAACTGAAAAACTCTCCCTCTCCCTTTGAAATAGTCTTTTTAAAATAAACTCTCTCCCAACCTACATGTCCATCCAGACTTGTTTTTATTTGACACCACTTAATACATTTGTTATTTAAAACTGAGTATATAGAACATAGCCTCTTCTCAATGACCTAGGGTTGTCCTGAACTTTGTCAGCTACCACATTGTGCTTGAAAAGATAGTGGTCAAGAGTGAAGCCAGATCTGGGTGGGAAATTGGCTGACCTGACACTAACCCAGGAACCAATTTACTTCTGGGATAGAACATCTATTTTCTTTCATACATTTTTAAGTTACATGGAGCTCATATGGATAGATTATAATGAGGACTTTTCATTTGAGCAGGAAAAAAAAATGAGGATGTTTAAAAATTAATCCTAGATGGTTGTGTCCCTCTGTAACAGCCTCATCAGCTGGTTCAAGGTGATGTCAGCCAGAGCTGGGTTTCTACAGTGTAGTGGTGGCACCACCAGCCTGAGAGTCTATATATTTAGCATGTGTATATATATTTAGAAATTAACCACAAGAATCAGGTAATGTGAGCTGATTTTCCGAAAGGCTCCTGAGATAGAAAGCAGGCATCTAACCACCATTTTATTTTTACCTCTGACACATGCAGATGTTGGCAAGAAAAAAAAAATAACCCTTCAGAACAGCAATTGATAGTAAAATTAATTATATGTGTAATATAATTAAATGGAAATAATATAAATACATTCTAGTACATGGAAGACCATGTGTATATGTTCCATTATCATAAAGGGGGCAAGGAAAAAAGAAGCACGTTAGGATAGAAGAAAAGCATTCTGGGGCTGAGGTTGTGGCTCAGAGGTAGAGCGCTGGCCTACCATGCATGAGGCACTGGGTTCGATCCTCAGCACCACAAAAAGTAAAATTAAGATATCGTGTTCACCTATAATTAAAAATAAAATATTAAAAAAAAGAAGAAAAAGCATTCTCTCATGAAACTTTCCAGAGAATGTGATAAGGAATTTATTCCCACTTATAAAGAAGAAAAATAAGATTTGAGAAATTACGATCTGCATGAATTCACCTGACCTGGAGAGCCAGGATTAGAACTCAGTTATTCTGTTGTCTGGTCCAGAGGTCTCACCATGAAGTGAGGGTCTCACTCCCTCTACTAAGATCCATGAAGCAAAGACCAAAGCCCAGTCCCAGTTTGGGTCTGGGTTTCTCCCCCACTGTCGGGCTCTGCAAGATGCTGCCCCCAGTGCTGTTTCTCCCATCAGAGGCTGCTGTCCCCTCTTCTCTTCTCTGGCTCTCATATCCCCATGTGTGTGAGCTCATTTCTATTCCCGACCAATCAACCAGCCAGAGGCATGATCTTCATGGTGCCATCATCTCTACGAGGCCGTGTCTACTTCTGAGTATTACAGGCTGCTGCTTGATGGACAGAGGTGGGACTAGAAAGACAGGGACTGTGTCGGTTCCTCTCTTCAACTTCCCAGATCTTCTGAAGCTCTTCCGGCTGTTCTGGGAAGCAGACAGTATCCCAGATATTGAAATAGTTCTTATTTTCCATCCAGCTGTCCCTCCTATCATTAGAAGATCTCCTGGGAGTTCATGGAGCTATGTTTTATCTTATCTAGTGGGGCCAGATTCTCTTTTGAGAACCACAGGGACCCCAGATCTGGTTTATCCATGGAGGTAACATTCTGTTTCAGAGAGGTTACTTGGGAAGGCACATGCCTCACCCGGAATAAGGAACAGCCTTTGGTCTAGCCTGTCTTGCCAGATCTATGATTTCTGCATAGGATTATGTTTTCTATAAATGCAAAGAGGTCGTGGAACCACAGATGTATTCATCCAAGCTTTCCATTTATGCTAACTCACTCCCCTGTGTTACTGCAGTGAAAGCAAGACAGATGTGAGGCATAGCCCCAACACAAGGAAGGATCAATCTTGTTATTAACAAAAGAATCCTACCATATAAGGTAAACTTCTTCCCGAGCTCTTTGAATGTGAAATGTAATAAGATATTTAAAGATCATTTCACTAATATGTAAAGGAAAATACAAATGTGTGCACATTAAATTGCAGGTCTCACCATTTAGGTACTAAGGAAACAATAATTACTGTAAGTTCAAAATGATACTTGCTGACTGGGAACAGTTCTGCTAAAATAATGAGACTGTAGAAATAATATTGAAGAGCTAATCAGCCTTGAAAAGCACCGAGGCGTGTGTGTGCAATTGCGCTCTTGCTTTCTCTCTGTCTGTGTTTTCTTGTTGCCTTTTGATGGCTTTGATAAGACATATAAGTTTTACTTTGGACCACAAGATCCCAATTATCTGATAAGACGACCCTGGAGGATATATGTGGTTTTGGGGGGAGAGAACCATTTACTTGACAAATGTATGTCTTTAAAAGAAAGAACTTTCACCTTGTGGCAGTGGACAGAAAGGCACCTGGGGCTGTGGGTCTCACTGTGCAGTGATGGTGTCTCTTAAGAAGAACCTTTGTAAGGAGAATGACAAAGTTGTTGGTGCATGGAGCTGGCAGCAGAACTCTTCCTCTAACAGCTGGAAGATAAAGAAACTCAAGGTGCCACCAGAGGGTGAAATCAAGTACAACTTCCACAGAATGGACAGCATCAGCTGTCTGGATTAGAAACTAACAGATTATGAATCAATCTGTGGAAACACCCAAAACTCCAACCAAGACAATAGGGAGAGCTCGTGGAAGTAGGAATGGATGGTTGTGTCCCTCTGTAACAGCCTCATCAGCTGGTTCAAGAGCTGTCAGTCAGAGCTGGGTTCCACAGTGTGGCAGGGGCACCACTAGCCTGAGAGTTCCTGAGGGGCTTATGAAATACCGTTCTGGGCTTCACCCCACGAACGCTAAAAGTACAGGCCCACATAGTCTGCATTATGTTTAACTATACTCAACGGCATTTTTACAGTTTCTCTTTCATTTTCTAAAAATAAGAATAATAGGGACTTATTATAACTAAGAATGCAAGTATGATTAAAAGAAAAGTAAATCCTACCTGACCCCTCTGTTCCCTCTACCCAAAGGTGACACTGGTCACCTGGTGAGCATCTCTCCATCCCATTGTCCACACTGTGCAAACATAGATACAGTGAACAGGAGGATGTTTTGGTTTGTTGTTTGCTTCTGTTGTTTTTATACATTGACATAATTATGCATAACATGCTTAAAGTTACTTTTCTCAAGTTGTAATAAAAATCCTCTAGGTTTTAAAAATATATATGTGATTGAAAGTACGAATTCACATTAGTGCCCCTACAAATGCTCACACACACACAGAGAGACACACACAGGTCTGTGTCAGTTGTTTTGGAAATGTAGGTGGAAACGAAGGGCAAACTCCAGCTAAGGCCAAATAGTAACACAACAAGTACCTTAAGGGAAAGTTGGGAGGAAAAAAAAACTCTGAAGAATGATGTATATGTGTTTCTTTTAAATTGTCATAAAATTTTCTATGGATATATTAAAATATTTCAGCATTCACCCTCAGTGAACACTCAGTTTCCTCTGGTGGTCTGTGATGTATTTTATTGCCATTACAAATAATGCCTTTATTGGGGGGAATAGATTGGAAAAGTGATATTTCTGGATGAAAAGTTACATTTTCTTTAAATTCTCTTAATTTTGTAGTATTACTTTCCTAAAAGTCTGAGGTGAACTAGAATCAACTATCATGATCCTGCTTAGTTACAGCCTATAAAATCCCCTTGAATACTGAAATAGCAAATAATGAATCATTTGAATTAATGAATAATACATTGTATGGATATATTCATGATGAATTCCAAGGAAGATTCAGGGTTAGGCTCCAGCATGCTTCTGGTTACATTTTCAGCAAACCATCAGCACAAAACCTTGTTTTAAGACAGTTTATTATTGCTTCACTATCATTAAACTCACAGCCGACCATAATATATCTCATGCCTGAGCAAAGCTTATCTGAGACATGAATTTTCTCCGAAGGTACCCCAAAGTCTTTTTTTGCTTTGAAACTCTACTAGGCAGAGCTCCAGCGCTATGCTTGGGGACCATTTCAAACCATGAAATTACCAACAACAAACAGGAAAATGTAGCACTGAATTGTCCACTGTCACTGTCTTCTACTTCAGTGATGTGCATGTTGAGGGACTCAAAAACTCTTTTTGCCACTCTGAGCATCTCCATGAAGGACCCCAAATGCCCACAAAGCAATGCCAGAATTGATTTGGGGGTTACAAATAAATTTGAGTGAGTAGGCAAATTAATAAATATAGGAATTGCAAATAATGAAGACTGACCATCTTCCCACCAGCCTCCATCTTCACTGAATGATACCATTTTTTAACTATTTGGGAATTTTTGTGAAGAATATTTCCTTGTTGCTAACCACAAGTGAGGTCCAGCACATTTTCTTGCACTTACTACATATTGGAGTGCTCTCTTTGCAAAGTCACTGAATTCTTCATATACTTTGCCCTTCTTTCATCAAGCAGCTCATTTTTTTGTCAATCGCTTGTAGAAACTTGGTGTGTGTTAGGATGTCAAACCTTTTTCATATGGATATGTCTGTTTGCTTGGTAGGTCTATCTCTTCCATCAGTTAGGACTCTGCATTGCAAACCTTAGACACTCAAGTTCAAGTGGCAAATATTTTCCCCTTCTACTGTTTGTTTGACTTTTGATTTGGATATCTGCCATATTTTTAAATAATCAAATATCTGCCTCTCTTTGGGGACTGAAGGATTCTCATCTTTTTATATCTCCAAGATGATATACATTTCAATTTTTTTTTTTGTACTAGGGTTTGAACTTAGGGGCACTCAACCACTGAGCCTCATTCCCAGCCCTATTTTGTATTTTATTTAGAGACAGGATCTCGCTGAGTTGCTTAGCGCCTCGCTTTTGATGAGACTGGCTTTGAATTCATGATCCTCCTGCTTCAGCCTCCCCAAATGCTGGGATTAGAGACATGCACCACAGTGCCTGGCTCAAATTTTTATGCTAATATTTTATTGTGGTATATATTGCATTTAAATCTGGAATTCATCTAAAGCATTTGTGTATGTGCTGTGAGGTGGGTTCTGTCTTTTTCTTCCAAGTGAGCATTCCCCAGGGGTTCAGATGCTAGTGCTTGAGAACAGGCAGCTCTTGGAACAGAGTAGAAACCTGATGGGCCACAAGGAGATAGTGCCCTTTTAAGCACTGTGCAGGGAAGAAAATGCTCAAGTTCAAAGAAAGGATATGTCTGTTTGCTTGGTAGGTCTATCTCTTCCATCAATTAGGACTCTGCATTGCAAACCTTAGACACTCAAGTTCAAGTGGCATAAATAATACTTCATCTGGAAATAGGAAAAACCCTAGTTGGAATGGTTATTTGACCCAGTAACTCAATTATATTTCAAGAATTCAATTCTTTCTGTTTGTGCTCCGCCTTTCTCAGTATCGGCTTTAACTTAAAGTCAGCTTTCCTCATGTTCACCAGGCATTTGCCAATAGCTGTGAAGGCTATATTCTTTCTCATTTATGCACAGTGACAGTGGAGGACACGTTTCTATGTTGGCATGGTTCTTCTGTAATGTTGACCACAGACTTTATAGGATCTAGCACCAAGCAGAGTTGGTATCACATAATGGGCATCAACATCACTCTGTGATGTAACTGGGTATTGTTTGTTTTTTGTTTTTCTCTCTGGATTGTCCCTGGAACTTGTTCCACGGCTGGTTCCCAGAGAGTCTGTGTGCTACCCACTCTCTTTTATGAATCCCTTTCTACTTAGCCGGATTAAAGTAGGTAATGTTTTTACATTTCATACTCAGTGCTGGGAATGTTGGTACATAACAGACTTGTCAATGAAATGGGAATCTGAAGTTACTCATTGGATCTAGTTTGGTTTGAAGGCATGGGGAGCAAAACGTTTTCTTAAATGTCAGCTGTGGTTAATTGGAGTCAGGTGCCTACTGAAGGCAACATTTTGGTGATCTCTTGTGGCTACTTCTATATAATATTTTAAAGAAATGTGCCTACACTGGCTACATGCAATCGGGCTAGAAGGATTTAAAGAAGAAAATTAAAATAGGCTCAAGATTCTAAAATCTTGCCTCAATGCAGATTCAGAAAACAAGGGAGTTTATTACTGGCCTAAAATAACATCTCCTATAGCCGTGGGTTAATGAAGCTGAACATCAGCCACATCCTCTGATCCGGTGACTTACTGGATTCTGATACAGGCTGAATTCAAAGACTTACAAAGTTCCTTAAGTGAAAGTGTAGGGCATTGGGAGGGAAAGGAAGGGAGTCTGAGAATTGGAACGGAACCATCTGGAAGGATTCAGATGATTCACAAGCCCAACCCCCACCACCATCATCTCACTCCACCTTCCTTTTCAACAGGAGCAGCAACCCTTCTCTGAGGGACACACATATAAATGAAGGCCCTGTCAAGACTTGGCCTTGCTCCTGAGAGGATGCTGCTGCCTCACCTTGCATTCCTGTGACCCTTCATGGCTTCCATGCGTCAATTTGAAGTTCAATCCCAATATGGGCCTTAGAGTCATGATAAAATCATACCTTGGAAGAAAACAATTTCTTTTGCTGCAATTTCTTCTACTGCAATATTTTACATGCCACAAAAATGCAATGTATATATCTACAAGATTTGCGTCATATTATCTGTTACCCATCTTAATTTTCTTCCTAGCAACAACTCCATATTTTTCAATGACTTGACTAAAAAGCTACATTTCTCAAACTCCCTACCACAAGGGGTGGCCCTGTGACATAGTCCATGAAACCTAGGGTAAGTCTGCTGATTCTTTTTTAAACAGTCTTATTATCCTAAGTGCTGGTCTCTCTTCTTTCACTTTCTTTCTCCTTACTATCTGGGCAAGGTCCTGATTCCTGGACCTATAGAGGTCCTTTCATGCTCACAAGGGAACGGCCAGGAGAATGGCGAGAATCTTAGATCTGACATTTTTAAGCCCCTGATCAAATGACGGAGATCACTTGCTATTTTTCTTATTACTTAAAAGAGGATGGTGGAAAAAAAGGGTAACCTAATTTATTTAAATCATTGCTTAACTAAATTTATTCTTACATTCAGCAGATCACAATCATGAACAGGAAGTGGGACAAAGTGTAGCACAGATGTAGAAAGTGTAGATTTTTTCCCTAAGAAAGGTAAAAATCTCTATAATTCACTGATTGGGTCAATTTGGCCAGAGCAATGCTGTGTGCTAATTGGCTCAGGACAGCAGGGCTCACTCTGGGAATTGGGGTCAATTATATTAAACTCACTTGTTTGCAATTCCATGACAAAGGAAAGAAAGAAAGGAAGAAAGGAAGGAAGAAAGGAAGGAAGGAAGGAAGGAAGGAAGGTTTGGCTATGAAAGATGTAGGTAACATATCTAATCTAGCTCTATTGTAGGCATGGCATTAAAATTTATTGCTAACTGCTCTTATCCTATTATCATGGTCACTGAGCAATCTGCTAGTTAGATTTGACTTCCCATATAAAGTATGACAGAGTGATAGGAACTGATCTCACTGATATGAGCCTTGTAGTCTGGTTGTTGGTTGGTTAAAGAATTTATATATAAGATTTCACAGCCAGGTGTGGCTGTGCATGCCTATAATCCCAGCAGCTAGGGAGGCTGAGGTAGGAGGATCACGAGTTCAAAGCCAGCCTCAGCAATAGTGAGGTGCTAAGCAACTCAGTGAGACCCTGTCTCTAAATAAAATACCAAATAAATAAATAGGGCTGGAGATGTGGCTCGGTGACTGAGTGCCCCTGAGTTCAATCCCCAGTACCCCTCCCCACTAAAAAGATTTTATGAGTCAGAATCTTTGAGTCTAATTAAAGTGAATCCTCCAGCCCAACTCCAGGACATGGATCTTCTTTGCCTGCAATAATAAAACCAAGTTTTGAACCTATAAGGATGAAGGCTAAGAGGCTTCTCCAGGTAAATGGTACGTTATGAGCCATCCTGGCACCCAGCCCACTTATCTTCTACCTACTCGACCCCTCAAAACTGTCACAGATCAAAAGTTTTCTTATTGGAAGATTTCAGAGATGTTATTTGCCCTGCTCAAGAGTACTGAAGTTAGAGAGCCAGCTCCCGTCTTCATCAAGGAAGCAAAATGAAGGATCCTCACCACTACAGATCAGGACCACTCAGGTCAGCCCAGTTCAGGTTAAGGGTGCTGTGACAGATATTCTAGAATGATACCAATTGCAGAAACATAGGGTGAGTTTGCAAAACAGAAAATCAGATCGTTACTGTAAGCTCTTATACCAGCAAGGGTCCTTGCAGAACATCGGGACTGTAGCTAACTTGCCAATATTTATTGAGTGCCATAAAATATACTTCTGACTGATAGAGATCTTATCAATAATAATCAGGATGAAGAGAGTTCTGGGTTGGAAGATAGGCACCTCAGTGCTAATTTTGTTTATTACAGGTGCAGCCAGGAACAAATCACCTCAGCTGAATGATCTTCGAGTTTCTTTCAACTCCCAAACTTAGTACTCGTTAAAGTTAAAATATTTCCTGAGAAGTTTATTTATCTCATTAATTTACTTAAAAAGGCCTTTCTTCATATCACAAAGTCCAACTTTCTTGTGGTTTCTGAACTAATTATAATAAATTTTATGTTTGTGCAGTCCCAATTAATGAGGTTTAACTGCATGCTAATTTAAATTCGTTAGAATTCTGCGAAGACTTTCCCTTCAAGAGTTCAGATTTGTTGATGAGATTTTCTCATTAGACTTCACAATGAGCATGGAAAACAAATGATCCGCCATCAGTCCTGCATGGGACACCTGAACTGCTCTTGCCTGTTTTTTGCTGTGGTAGGCTTTAACAGAACAGCCCAAGGAACTTGGCCTTCCTGGTGACTTGCTAGAGACTTGCTCTCTTAAAGAGGTTCTTGTAACAATTTCAAACCCAACAGAAATGTAGCATTGAAGTTCAATTAGCAAGTTGATTAGCTAGGTCTTGATCACACCTCTGATCATCACCTCTAATAGACTGTATTAAAGTTTTCATTCTCTACAGTCATTAGTCCCTGTCTGTGGTAAGGTTGTGAAGAAATCTATGTTCGACTCCTCATGAGTGAGCGCAGAGGTGTCTCTGCCTAGAACACATACTGGAATTGGCTCATGGGGAGTGTGACCCATTTAGAAGCCATATGTGAAGACACAGACTGGGAATTTTGACTGAAATAGCTAAGGCAGGTGATAGTGCCAAGGCTGGTAATTTTTTCTAGAGCAATTCAGAAGACTAGGTGAGTCTGGGTGCATCAATGGGAAGGCAGGGGGTTTCCTCGAGGGTAAAAAGGTGAGTCTTCAGCAGATCCAGGAGGTAGTGTTTGCAATCAAAGGGTAGCTTTACCCAACAAGTGGCAGACAGATCAGCTGCTTCAGAATCATCCAGGAAACTTGCAAAAGATGTCAGTCTGCAGACCTCTGGGGATAGAATCCAGGAATCTGCATGGTCAATAAGCACCTCTGTTCCTCTAGGTGGTCACCAAAGTTTGAGAACAACCCCAGAAGTCACCTATGAGAAGAGGCAGAGAAGCAAATTAGGTGCACCAAAGAAATCAGAGCATTGGGAATGAAATATTAAGATGCTGGGATTTTTGTCCTCAGCAGCTGAGATCACCTATTTGCGGGGTGGGGGGGGGTGTGCAATAAGTAAGAAGAGAATGATTTTGGTATTTTGAGGTTTATTTATTTATTTTTTTTTGTGTGTGTGTGTGTGTAGGGGAAAGGGTACTGAGGGTTGAACTCAGGGACACTCACCACTGAGTGACATCCCCAGCCCTATTTTATATTCTATGTAGAGACAGGGTCTCATTGAGTTGCTTAGTGCCTCACTTTTGCTGAGGCTGCCTTTGAACTCAGCCTCCCAAGCCACTGAGATTACATGCATGTGCCACCACGCCTGGCTGAGTTTTCTTCCTTTATATGGTCTTATTATTGAATTATATGTATTAGAGGTGACTGTAGAAAATAAATTTTGTACTTTTTAATATAATCTAAGAATCTTAGATGTGCCGACATTGATTTCTCCTACTCCTGAAAAGCTGCACATTCATAATTTTTTCTAGGGCACCTTACATTTTGGAGAATCTGATAACCAGCCTGGATCCTGATTTCCACAAATCCACGTGCGTCAGTGTGTGGAGTTTCACATTTAATTTCTGGGGATTTAGAGACCCATGACCTGCTGTGGTAGGCATTGATAGAAGAGCCCAAGGAACCTGGCCTTCCCAGTGTCTTGCAGGTGACTCATGCTGTGCTTAGTGTAATCTGAGTGAAGGACCTCTGATCTGAGCCTACACCTCCAGGTCTGCTTCTCCATTACTCAGTGACCCTCCCTGCAACGCAGCCAGGGAGGAGGGGGAGGGAATGGAAGAACATGGCTCAGAGGAACCCAGGGGCTCACCTAGCCTTAGCTCACACCTTGAAATCCATCAGAATTTCTACAAAAATATTTGCTTTCCCCGGAGAGTAATAAAGCTCACCTGTCTAGGGTACCAAGTCCCCAGGTTATTTTTCTTCACTCACTAAGGTCTGGTGCCACCTCTAGCAAAAGAACCATAATAAAAGCATGTTTCATGAATTTCAATAGAATCACACCCTGCTAATGACATGAGGCTTCGGATCAGGATGAGCCTCTATTTCTATTTTTGCCACAGTAAATGACAGTGATCAAGATGTGACTTTTGCAATCTAAGAGTTAATAGGGGCATATGGAAGTGGTCCTGGGTTTGGTAGGGCTCCTTATAAGTTATATTTTTAAAAAACTATTCTCTTAGCCAAATGCAGTCACCCTTGCCTGTAATTCCCAGCAACCCAGGAAGCTGAGGCAGGAGGATCACAAGTTTGAGGCCAGCCTAAGCGTCTTAGCAAGACCCTGTCTCAAAAAAAAGGGTTGGGGGCGGGGGAGTGCTGGGGAATGTAGCTCAGTGGTAAAGTGACCCTGGATTCAATTCCCATGACCAGAAACCAAACCAAACCAAAACATAAAGCCAACAGCAACAACAAAAGAAAACTCCCGCTCACTTACGTTTAAGGACAGCCTCTGCAACTTAGTAAGATCCTGTCTCAAAATAAACAATAAGAAATTCAAAAAGGACTGGGGACGTGGCTCCGTTGTAGAGCCCTTCTGGGTCAAATCTCCAGTATTCTCCCAACCTCAAAAATCTGTTTCTCTTTGGAAAAAAGGAAAATTACATTTCCTGTAACCGAACTACCAAGTCATCTAATATTCACGCTAGAGAGTATTCATCTAGCAAACATTCTTTACTCTTTTTCAAAATAGAATCATACTGTACTTAGTGTGATCAAATCTAATTTCTTAATATATCTTAAATATCTATTTCAATAAATACCACCAATTTTATCATGTTTCCTGGCTGCTAGTACTCTGTAATGTTTATCTGCACACTTTATTTAACAAAGTGCCAATTAGTGGATATTTAGGTTCATTACATAATTAGATTTTGTAACATTTTTTTCCTGTGCTTATAGCTATTAACATTTGGGAATTTTGCTGATGTTTGTGTGGCTAATCATGAAGACTGAAGAAACAGGCACTTTCTAGAGACCAGTTGTCTTGGTTGAAAGCAATTTCTGAGGGTTGAGGGTGTAGCTTAATGTTAGAGCACTTGCCAAGCTTGCATAAGGTCCTGGGTTCAATACTCAGCACTATGGGGTGGGGGGGAAGCAAATTCTTCAGTGTCAAAGGTGTTTTAATGTAATTCTCATTTTCATATTGTTCTGGAAAAGTAAAAATAAATTCAAACTTTGTAATCTCCAATGCCCACTCCTCCACCAAAGGTAATCAACCTCAGACTCTGAATCTCTGAAATTTCAAAGGGAACAAAACTGAAAATACCCACTGAAATCATTTGTAATTAGGCATTTAATAGTTCCTACGGCAAGTTATAATTTGGCCTTCCAAAGTAGTATTTTTTAAGAAAAGAATATTTTAATTGATATATTCTTGTTAAGCATATTTTATCAGATGTTAAGGTTTTAGAATCTAGAAGTCATATCAGAGTGTGCCAGACTAAGAATAAGAATGTGACTCCTTTTGTCTTCCAAGTAGCTAAACTAGGGCACACCCTGGATATGTCTGCACGCTGGATCCCTGGGAGTAAAGAGAAAACTCTATTCGCAATGCATTAGCATCATGTTTGCATGACCCTGAGCTGTTACTTGTGTGCAAAGTCTGGGGAGCCTGCTACTCAGAGTGTGGTCCGTGGGCCAGTGACATCAACATCGCTGGGGAGCTTGTTAGATTAAGTAGAACTGTGGGTCCCGCTCCACACCTCTGAATCAGAATCTTCAGTTTAACAAGGATCCCCAGGTGATTCTTACAGACTTGAAAAGTTTGGGAAGCGCTGTTTTTGAGGATAACAAATAATTCAGGCCAACCAAATATATACATAACCTCCATCCACTTCTGCCCACTAGATAAGTAACATTTATTTCTAAGGAAATGATGATCCGTGATTTATGTGTTTGTCAAGTGATTTAAAACATGAAGATTGGATGTACATGTGCAATCCAATGGGCAAGGTGATTCTTGGTTATCACTTTGTTTCTATAGTAGGGTGTTTAGTGAGCATCTTTATTCATTCCTTTGTCTTTTTAGTATGCAGTGTTTGGGATGGTAGTGATCTTGAAGGCTTTAGGGGCCCCTCCCAGCACCAGCCCTTCAACAGAACACGATGCTCCTCTGTTTATGACGGGGTCCTGTCCAGATAAACCCATCATAAGTTGAAAATACAATGAGTTGAAAATGCACTTACTATCCCTAACCTGCTGAACCTCCTAGTTAACCACACAGAGGGTACCAATTATTTACCCCCCGGATCACAGGGGCTGACAGCTACTGCCCGGCATCCCAAGAGGTAGTAAAGTATCGAATAGCACTAGTCCACAGAAAGATCACAATTCAAAATTCAAAGTCATATCACTTTTGCCCCATCATGAGTTTGAAAAACAGTAAGTCCCACTATCCTAAGTTGGGACCATCTGTCTTCATAAACACCTACTTATGTGCCAGGAACTTTACTAGGGAAGAGCGAAAAAAATGTCATGTACCAATAACCATGAAGACGTGAGTGTCCTGAATATGAGAGGGACCTGTTTTGTATGAGGGAGCCAGGAAAGCAGAGCCTCAGAGGACATTTGTGCTGAGCCCTGATGGATAAGTGGGCGCTTCCCCAGGGCAACCAGGAGAGGAAACCTGTCAATAACTGCAAGAATGGATATAAAAATGCAAAAGGAGAGGGCGCTGTTCATAAATTTGCTCTCTTCTTGTTAGGAAGGGAGCCCTGGGAGGATTACAATCAGAGGGATGACAGAAGATTAGTATTTGAAGAAGGTAATTCTGGTCTTTCAGTGGAAATGGAACCAGGTGAGCTTTTTGCAACAGCCCGAGAGACGGACGAGCTTGAACTGACATGGCCACAGTAGGGGCAAGATTCTAGAAGCCGAATAAGGCAAGGGAGGGAGTGAAGAAGTGGAATAGGGAAAGTGAAAGGGAGGCTTTGAAGATTCTGCCCAGGATAAGTTGGTAGTTGAACATCATTTAATTAAAATGGAAAAGGAGGCACTTTCCTACTTCCTCTACTTTTCTTCTCCGGTGGCTGGTCCTTGTTTAAGTTCCTCTTTCATGTAAGATCTTATAGAAACAGAGACTCTGAACCCAATTTTCCCCCATGATAACATCTTCTGGAAGGTGTACAATCTATGCACGATTTTCAGTTAAAACATCTGTCTCCTTTTGTGCTGAGTTCTGTAGCAGTCATTTCTGTGACCTCAGCTCCCCACAAGCTAACCCTCACACACACACCTAGTGGCTCTCAAGGTCTGATCCCTGTCCCCATGTTTCCCTGATCAGACAGATCTTGACCCTATTGGGGAAAATCACGTCCCTGGTAGTCAATAGATACATGGTGTCCCTCTGGTCTCCCCCACCCCCTCCAAGGCTGGGGCCATCCGCCGCAGGCTGGTGCCTCCCACAGCACCCTCAGGTGTCTTCCTTAGGGACTCTGGGCTCAGCAGTGCTCTTTTTCACATTGTTAAACATGTGGCATGTCCAGGGATTGGGTCTGGCTCCAGCTCTCCCAGACGACTTGACAGTGTCTTTCGGGGTCCCAGTTCCACTTTTCTGGGAAATGTGTTCCTTTAATAGTTAGGACTTTGGTATGCAAGTGACAGATGCCCAAACCAGATTAATTTGAGAAGCACAAAAGCACTGACTCAATGAGCTGAGAACTCTGGGGACAGACTTGCCTTCAGAGATTCCTGGAACTCAGACAGTGTGACCAGGATTCCTTCTCTCTCCCTCCTCTCCCTCTCCCTCTCCCTCTCCTTCTCCCTCTCTCTCTTCTTTTACCTGTTTGTCAACAATATGCTTTGCATGGTGTGGTTTATATGGCCATGGGTGGGTCTTGAGTGTTATTCTTACAGCTCAAAGTGGTACGTAAGGAACAAGACTTGCTTCTCCAACATGAATGCAAAACCCTGCTGGCGAAGGGCCCTGTTTGGTCTAAGTTACATTCCATGCCAATGCCATGACCGATTACTTGTTTAGAAGAGTTGGAGAGTGTAATGAATGGTGGATCCCAAGCTACTTCTCATTTGATGGTCCTGGGGTTAGCGTGTCAGGCTGGCAGTCTTAACGGAACCAAATGGAAATGGAAGAGTGAATCTTCCAAAGGAAGGGATGAGGCTGGGCTGGGTTAGGCGAAACAGCTGATGTCCATTCCAGTTCTCGTTGAGCCTGATGTCTGCTCCTGCATTGAGAAGAAGGGGAGCGTCCCAGGGTACCTTCTGGGACTTATGGTCAGTGTTAAGAGAAAAAAAAAAAAAAAAGCTGGAATGGCTGCAAGTCTATAGAGGTTTATAACTGGGAGTTGGGGTTTGAGGAGGTCAGACCTGACAGCCTGCAGTATGTATGTGAAATAACAAATACCCTGCTAAAAGAGGGGAGGGCAGAGCGGGGGCTTGAAGAGCTAGCTGAGGATTTGCTGAATGAGAGATGTAGCTGACCAGAACAAGGAAAAGAACCTCAAAGGGTTATTGAGGACCCAGGGAAGGCCAAAGACCATGTCACACAGGACGCTCTGGAGAAGGAGTAACAGAGATGCATTTATGATGTACCTATACACGTATGTATGTGCACACGCACACGCACACACACACACACACACACACATTATGTATGCACATACAGAGATTTATTTCAAGGAACTGGCTCATCCAGTGATGGCACCTGGCAAGTTTGAAATCTGTAGGGAGGCCTCGGCCTGGGCACTCTCAGGCGGGAGCCAATGCGACAGTCCTTCCTCCTTAGGAAAGCCTCCGTCTGGCTCTGGAGGCCTTGCAATAGATTGAGGCCACCTACATTATCAAGAGTATCTCTCCTACCTAAAGTCAGTTGACTGTGGCTGCTAATCCCATCAACAAAACACCCCTAAATCAGGGTTGGATTGAACGGCTGGGTACTGTAGCCTCTCCACATTGACTTAGCATCAGAGACCATAACTGCCCTGGAGCCACTCTGCATGATATTTGGTGATATCTTCCTCTTCGGCTCAGCAGGGATAAGTACCTGGTGGCTAAGAGCAGAGAAGGTGAACTGCTCAGTTGACAGAAGGTGGAAGGGTGTTCAGGGCAGGGACGCTGGAGTCTAAAGGGGACACGTTGAAGCTGCTGTTAAGAGGATGCTCAGACAATGTCCCTTGGGCTCACAGTTGGACTGAGAAGCTAGTTCCCCAAATGTGAAGTGGTGCTAATAAGAGTGTCAACCACATAAGTTAAAATGAATAATGCGTAAAAGATACTTACGTTGGGCAGTGAACTAAGTACCACATTAATTTTAAATTATCATGGTTGTGGTTTCTTCCTTTAAGTATCAAGGAAATGAGGGTTTCCATGAAGTCAAAGAGTAGATTTAGTGGGAGTCAGAGGTTGAGGTAAGTGCAGTATATTGGAGTCTGTTTATTTACTTAACCAATACTTGTTTCCTAAGCTTCGATTATGACTTGAGCACTTTTTTAGGTGCTGGGGATGCAGCGGTGAACACACAAGTCTCTGCCCTCCTGGGGCTTCAGTTTTATTGGAGGGAGGAGGTCTGAGCTAATAAGCAAACAGTGTTGATGTCCACAAAGAAAACAAGTAGCTGGTCCAGTGGGGAAAGTGTTATGAAGAAAAGAAAACCATCAAGAATGGAGCCAGGCAGAACTGGGGCAGGATAATAGTTCCATAAGGGAAAGCTTTTCAGAGACATAGGAACCAGAAGAAATGAAAGTCATGAAGATATTAGGAAGAGAGTGCTCCAAGGAAAGAACGTGGTGTGTGCAAAGGCCCTGGGGTCAGGATCCATTCCTCCCACAGTATGGAGGAAGGAGTGGGTGATGAACTTGGTTGGTGGCAAGGGACCAAACTAGGTATAGAAGGTGTCTGTAAGTTCTCTGGAGTTGAATAAGGTGACAAGCCAGTGGAGAATTTTGAACAGAGCGATGACATGATCTGGCTTACTTTTTATAAGAGTCACTGTGGAGTCTGTGGAGAGTGGGTGGTAGGGGGATGAGGTGGAAGGCGGAGATCAGATAGGAAGCTGTCACCATGATCCAGACAAAAGGAATGTGTGATTTGAGAGCAGTGTTGGTATTAGCAGGCCAGGATCTGTCCATGGGCATGCATTGCTGAGGTGGGTTGCTGGCAGAGATCAAGCTCATCCTGACCCTAGAACAGTGTTTCTGTGCTTGTTGTAGCCATTGTCTACACTGAAATGGAACTTGTCCCAGATAGAGGTAAGATGGCGATGGGTGAGGAGAAGGGCTATGATCCAGGTTCCCAAGACCTTTAGGAGTAAGAGGGGATGATTAAGGAGGTGGTGAAGGACATGTCAAAGGCAGATAAAGAGTAGGTTCAGGTGGGTCTCAGGTAAGTTCTTGCGACTTCTGCCCCAGGGCCTTTGCACAAACTGCTTTCTTCCCTGAAACTTTTTTTTCTTCCCCATATCCCTGGGATTCGGTCTCTTCCAGGCTCCCTCAGGTTTCTATTTAAACAGCTTGGGGGACTGTTGGTCAGGAAGAAGTACCTGTAGGAACTAAGTGAACACTCTTACCTCTACCCTTCTGACATCTGGAACACGGCAACATAAGCACCTTCCATATGAAAGGACATGGTATCTTTAGGGAAGACAGAGATCTGAGTTGAGGGCAGCAGGTGAAGTGCCTGTCCCATGAAAGTGTAAGAATGCTGGGGACTTTATTGGCCATGGACCAAGAGTTTCAGTGGGCACAGGCGGGGATGTCTGAGGCCATCAACAGAGGAGGACAGAACCAGGGTAGAGGAGGTGATGAGAGGCTCGGAGGAAACAGGGGCAGGGAGGAGCTCGGGGCGCCGTCGGCAGGTTCTGCCGGCGCAAGACTGAGGCTGTGGTGTGCGCAGCCTGTGGGCTTCCCGGGCCCCCAGTGGAACACGGGTGTCCACCAGAGACGGAAGTGAGGTAGTGCGAGGAGTGACAGGCACTGGACAGCTTCCTGCCTCTGTAGCTCTTAGAATTCTTGGCCCTTGAGTGGGCTGTACCCGGGAAAGGCTTGGGGACCTGGAGCACCGTTTCCAATGCCAGCCTCGCGGCCCTTTTGTAGAGAAGGGAGTTCCCTCTCAGTGAAGTGTCCAGGCCCTGAAGTGGACAGGGGCTTAGATGCGGAGGGTCGAAGCTCGGTTCTATCTTGGGCGGCTGAACTTGATGACCTTCATTTTCCACTTAACCTTGAGCGTCTCATTCACTGCTCACTATCGCCACACAGACGTGTAGCTTATGTCTCTTCTTGAACCTCTGGGGGCATGTCTCAGGTGGGTAAAGTGTCTATGGAATGCAAAGCTTATGGGGGTATAAAAAATGGTTTCAAAATATGGAAACTGTATTAAAAATGAATTGAGATCAGAGACTTCCCCAGCCTCTGCAGAGGAAATGTCCCTTACATTTAAATCTGGCTCGAAGGATCTGGGTTGATTCTTTGTCTACTTGCTGTTAGCGTGATGCTTGTAATGCCACTGTCAACCTCTTTAGTACGTGATTGGCGGGGCTGGGTATAAATCAACGTTCCCAATACGCGGAGGGGAAGCATGATGCCACCTCTGTGGTTTCTCAGTTAGCTGGAAGGGAGAAGGTCACGGCTGGTGCCAGACAGACTGCAGGCTAAAGGCTGTATCCAGAGTGGTCCCCTCTGCCTGCAAGGTGGGCATTGGCTACGGTGGGGCTCCGTGGGGAGGAAGCCGTCGCTCCTGCACCCTGGATTTTTATGAGAATGGTATTATCAAGATCGTTTTCCCAAGCATTCCCAGTGCAGGGAGGCCCCAACCCCAGAATTCAGAGTTGCAGCTGCGCTTAAGCTCAGTTAAGGAACGGAGAGGCAGGGTTGCGTCCACTGTCCAGAAGGGGCAAGAGCCGATCCTCAGAGTGTCCTGTGGCTTACGTCCCTTCCTGAGCCTCTGTGCTCCCTCTCCTGACAATGACTTAGCACACCGGACCCTTGGTCTCCCCCAATCATCCTATGTCTGTCTTTGAGGGAGACAAACAGATAAGACCGACTGGCCCCTTGACAAAGGTGTCCCATGGTGACTAGACCATACCTGGGAGGGTAACTGTGACCTGAGGTCTGCATCTCAGCTGTCAGATTCAAACTTCTGACGTGAATCACCTGATGTGAATGGGCAGGTACCTAGGCGAGTTAGCCTGCCTCCTAAGGGACCGATGTCCACAACAGGGACGCCAGCGAGAAAGAACATCCAGTCCTGTGAACCAGATGCGTATGTTCTCTGATGAGTGCACTTTAAACCTGATGGCAAGTTTGTATGAGAACCTAAATTAAGATCATAAGGTCACCTGGTTCAGCTCCCGGGACAAATCCAAACCTCCATCCACTGTCCATGATAGTGCTCAGACACCTCCGATGACAGCAGACTCGCTTCTCCACAGATCTCAAGGGCATAGAGCCTGGCACTGAAAACGCACTCAGGATTCCACAGTGATGGCATGAAAATGTGAGTAGTATGGATCATGAGGTAGTGCAGGCTGAATGAGGTAGGGGATCTTACTGACAGGGTCACAGACCTGTGAGAGCCTTCGCTTCAACACTGACCTGCCCACTGTGAGGCAGGATACCATTGGGGTTACTCTCTCAGTGATGATGGGAAGGAACCACCACCAGGCCTAGTTCTCTCTCAGTCTCTCCTTGCAGGGTCTCTAACACTGATTGTGTTAGTCAGCTTTCTGTTACTGTAACAAAATAACCTGAGGTAATCAACTTTAAAAGAGATAAGGTTTATTTTGCCTCATGCTTTCGAAAGTTTCAGTCCCTGGCCCTGATGCTTTGGGGACTATGGTGAGGCAGCACATCGTGGTGGGAAGCACGTGTAGAACAAAGCCACTCATAGTACACAGGAATTAAAAGAGTGAAAAGAAGGGCCCGTGCATCCCTACATCTTCTTAAAGAACCAGCCTGACCTGGTGGAGACTGGAAGTGGAGACCAGAGCGTGGAAGGCCGTCTCTGGCATCATTGGAGTAAACCTTAATGAACAATTTGTCCCATCTTTAACATCTTTGAAGATTCTATCTCGGAGCCAGATGAATCAGACACGATTTCCATTTCATCACTTTTCTTTCCTTCATCATTTTTACTGCATCCATTTACAATGTCACACCTAAAGGTAACGCCATTGACTCGGTGGCACCCCCCTGCCTTTTATGCCTTGATATCTAAGGGAAAATAACTTGGCTCAGTGGTTGCCTTTTGGCAGTCCCCTAGCCCCCAGGATTTGATTACATATCTGCAGTGCAGTCGCCCCATTTGCTAGCTATTAACAGCTCACGGGTGGACCTCGGTGTGAATTCTACATCTCTATTCTGTGAATAACCCACAGAGTGTCAACTCCAGTGCCTCATATTGTTTATTGAGGTGTACCTTTGACATAGGGATACACAAATTCTAGAAATGCCGTATTTATTGTATTCGCAAGTGGAATTATTTCCTCTGAATCTTTTTAAGAGGCATTAAAATCATATCTGGTTCCAAATCAAATGGAAAACACTTACTACTGGAGAATCTTGTACCTTCTTCAATAATTAATGAGAGGATGCAGGACTTGTAGACAATGCAATTTTCATGATGTGTTGAAAAATGTGTTTTCTGAGCAGCTGCATTTATCACACACTTTCATTTTCTTAATATCATAAAATCCCCTGGCAGAATAAAAGTCACAGTGGCTAGGGACCTTCCCAACATATTATTAAGAACATTTTCACACACACACACACACAGGAAATCTCAAGTAATCCTACCACGAGTTCCTCTGTACCCACCACCTACATTTTACAGTTAGCATTTTGTTGTTTGCTTTATTGCTACCCATTATCCCACCCTCTCTCCATCTTACTTTTGATGGCTTTTCAATTAAATTGTGAAAATCAGTACACTTGACCACCAAACAGTTCAACATGCTGATCATTAACTACAGTTCCATATATTTTTAAGGTTAAGACATGTACAGCAACATCACAGATTTTAAGTTTTCCAACAAGTTTTAAACCATGCACACTCTTGCATAAGGCCCAATCCCCAACCAAGCCATGGACTTTATCTTCACCCAGAATACTGATGCTAACTTCTCTTCCAGTCCCTTCCCACCCTGCCCACACCCACACAAGTAGCCGGTGTTCTGATGCTTCTCAACGTTAAACAATTTAACCTATTCTAGAACTTGGTAGAGTTCTAGGATCATCCATTATGCACTATTTGGGGAAAGTACATATAGCATCTACCATTGTGCATGAGCCTCTTTCGCTTAGCATCTTCTTGAGATCCACCCTTGAGTGTGTGCGCTGTTTGAGTAATCTGCACCGGTCTGCGTGCCAGGTGGGATTCCATTGCATGGATATACCACCATTTTTGTTTAATCCATTCACTTATCAGTGGTCACCTGGGTGTTTCCATTTTGAAGTTATTGTGAACACAACCACTATGCACATTCTTTCTAGGCTCACTTTGTACAAAAGTAAGCCTTCTACTTACTTTTGAAATCCCTGAAATATTAATGTACTCAATTAATATTTATTGCCGTGGCGCAAAACTTATAAAAGGATATATGGGGTTTTACAGTGTGCCAGACTCTTTCCTCCTCATCTGTTCTCCTATGAGCTCCGTAAGTACCTGGTAAGGAGCCAAAGGTCATCCACACAATGGGAGCTGAGCAGTGAAGGTCCTGGCTAATTCGTTGCTAGAGCTAAACTAGAACCTAGGTTTCCTGATTCCTCATCTTGTGCTCTTTTGAGGGCTCTCCTGGGGCCAGACTAAAGTCACTCCTGCTTTCCAGCCTACCTTTCTTCTAAGCACTGGCTCTGTACCATGGTTATGGCCTTTGAGTATTTCTGTTTTTACTTTGGCAAACCAGAAAACTAATGGCTATTACAATTTAAGCTCCTGCTCACCAGAACTGAGGAACTTTTTTCCTTTTCACATCACTTTTTTCTTAAGCATAAGAAAAAAGTATGTATGGGGGAGAGGCTGTGGAGGGGGCAGGTGTGGAGAAGTGACTTCAGCCAATTCGAACCGATGACTCTGAGTTACTCCCGATTCCAGAAGTCAGGCGAGAGGACCCCGAGTCTGTCTGTCTGTCTGTCTGTCTCTCTCTCTCTCTCTCTCTCTCTCATCACTTTACCACCTGCTCTCTGTGATCACGGAAACCATCTTCCTGATTCTGCAACACACAGAAACAGTTATTCACAAGGAGATGCGTGTGCTACACCTGAAATACTCATCCAACCCATTGTGCACACTCAGAGAGCCCCCATCTGTGTTTGGGTACTCCAGAGAATGTCTTTTTTGACACTGGTCTGATAGCAGAAGCAGAGAGCTTCCTATTCAGGACAGAATCCTCCAGGAAGTGGTGGGACAGAGGGTGAAGGAAGTTCTGGACCTCAGCCCTCCTCTGAAAGTGTTAATTTGTTAGTCTAACTCTTTTCATGCAATCCTTGAGGATTCGTCTCTCACATCCCTCATTTCACCATTGAGAAATGACTTCTAATATTCCTTTATACCAACTAATGAACCTTCTGGTGCAGATTCAGATACAGGAAGTATGATGCCACCTTTAGGAACAGGAACTCCAATTGGGTCTTCCTTCCTTCTTTACACCTAGTGATTAATCCCAGAAGCATTTTGCCTCTGAGCTCCATCCCAAGGCCTTTTTAAGTTTTTATTTGAGACAAGGTCACGCTAAGTTGCCAAGGATGGACTCCAACTTTCTATCCTCCTGCTTGCAGCCTCCCAAGAAGCTGGGATTACACCCAGTGTGCCTCTTGGCCCAGTTTAATCTTCCAAATGCTCACTAAGACCACCATCCTCAGATTGCTTCTCAGGATACTAACTAGTGCGTATTGGGGTGGCCTGCCTGTTGGAGTGTTGCAATGTAAAATAGATCACATCAGGAAGGTACACAAGTCCTGGGATCCCTGGAACTTCCTCGGGGATCTGCACTTCCATGGGGATCTTGACTTTTTGGTTTCAGAGAACCCTTTGAATGAGCCTGATTTTCTGCCTTTGCCCTTGGTGTGATCAGAACTCCATCCTAGGTCTTCATCTACCTCCTCTCCTCTTGTCCTCATTGACAGCAAAACAGAGAGTTGTCAGATGGCTTCATGGAAGGGTTTACCTGGGGGATTTTCCGCTGCAAGTCTAATGTCATCTAAGGCATCTTGGCTATCAGAAGTGACTTTCATTAGCACAGAGATCCATTTCACTCAGGATGAGCAGCACCAGAAACTGAGTAGTGGCATCCAGCCTTCAGGTGACTTCAGGCCATTAAAATACTACTCATTTTGTAACTATTTCTGTTAATTAATTTTATAGCCTCATTATGAGTTCCTGAGCTCTGCTATTCTTATTAATTTTGTTGATATAAATTTATTGTGGTAGCTGGCGCCTCGGGGAATTTTAAAAATTGTATATTAAAATTAGAATTAATAAATATTTAAATTTCCATATCAATATATTAGGAGTTTGGGGGTTTCACTTCCAGCATTTTGTTCGTTTGAAAGGTTGTGTGATGATTTAGGAGCTGGGCTTTCAACTGCATTTCCTTTCCTTATTATAATGCTACCCTTGTGATTTGCAGCAGAAATTTCTGTCATATATTTAACCATGTGGTTTAGTATTTAAAGATTTAACCTATTCAGTGATAACTTGTGGTTAATTCCAACCATTAAAATAATGTCTTTGCTCTAGTGAGGATATAGAATAGGAAAAAAAAAAGAAAAAGCCTGGTATGCAGTGGAGCTCGTATAATGTTGGTCAAACATGGATGTCAACAAGTCCCTATGCATTCTGATGAAGATCCACCCTGGACCCATGTTTTATTATTATCATTTTTAATTGATTTTATTATTTTTTAAAAATACAAGACAACAGTGGAATGCATTATAATCCTTATTCACAGATAGAGCACAATTTTTTGTATTTCTGTATATAAAGTATCTTCTGGTCAATTTATGCCATTATACATGTATTTTTTGCATTACAATTCTTAATAAACATATATACCACAATTTTTCATATCTCTGTTTGTATATAAGGTATGTTGACACCCAATTCAAGTCTTCATACATGTACTTTGTAAAATGATGACCATCATATTCCACCATCCTTGCTAATCCCCTGCCCGCTCCCTTTCCCTCCCACCCCTCTTCCCTATCTAGAATTCGTCTAATCCTCCCATGTTCTCCCTCCCTACCCCACTATGAGTCACCCCCCTTATATCAGAGAAAACATCAGGCATTTGTTTTTTGGGGATTGGCTGACTTCACTTAGCATTATCTTCTCTAACACCATCCATTTACCTGCAAATGCCATGATTTTGTTCTTTTTAATGCTGAGTAATATTCCATTGTGTATAAATGCCATATTTTTTAATCATTCATCCACTGAAGGGCATCTAGGTTGGCTCCACAGTTTAGCTATTGTGAATTGTGCTGCTATAAACATTGATGTGGCTGTGTCCCTGTAGTATGCTGCTTTTAAGTCCTTTGGGTATAGTCCAAGAAGAGGAATACCTGGGTCAAATGGTAGTTCCATTCCCAGATTTCCAATATTATCATTTTTTAAATAATCCCCTGTCTCCTAATCCAGCTCCCGAGGTCATATGTGCTAGCTGGGTCCACAGGTAATTAGGGTACATTTGAGTTCTGTGACCTGTGATTTGGTATTTTCCTTTCTTTGCTCTTATTCTAAGAAGAAAACAAAAATACCCGTTATTCTCTACCTTAAAGAAAACAACTATTTGCATTTGAAGGTATTTCCTTCTAGAATCCGTTCCAAGCATATCCATCCAACTTAACTGAGCTCACAGTTTCATGGTTTGATTTTACTCTTTAGCATTTTATTTAACTGATCTTTATTATCAGACATTTAAGTTGTTTGCAGTTTTTGTTCCTGTAAATAATCTAGTGGGTTGGGCAGCTCTTTAGATAGCCACTGAGAGCATCTCTAATTATCTTCTATGATGCCTGGAAATAAAATTTTCATGCCTGGAGGCATGAGGGTTGTCATAGTTTTTTTACACATATTAAAAAATTGCTTTCTAGGAAATTGTCCCAATTTGCAGTCCACTAAAAGCATTTCTGAGAGCCCAATTCATGGCAGCAGACCATTTCATATATATATATGAAATTATATTATTATATATAGATAATAATGTTCACTTGCTAATTTTATAGTTTTTAATTCAAAAACTTGATGGATAAAATATGCTAGAATATCAGAGTATGACCTATTTCGTTTTGTGTTTGTTGGGAGGAAAAACTTTTTCTTTTCTTAACGTGGGTCCAGTGGTAGGGAATCTGAAAATAGATTGGCAGGGAAAAAGAAGTTTATTTACACTACATGGGAGAGTTGTACGGGAATAAGTAACTCCCTGAGTAGCCAGAAGCGAGGGGTTCCTTTGAAACTAAACTAAGGTGAAGAGGGACAGATTCAGGCACCGGTGAGAAAGTAGGAAAGTCCTGTTGGGCTTTTGGATGTTAATAATAATGGATAACATGTCTCCACGGTAGCTGAATTCTCAAGAAACTCTTTAGCATTTTATTTAACTGATCTTTATTATCAGACATTTAAGTTGTTTGCAGTTTTGTTCTTGTAAATAATCTAGTGGGTTGGGCAGCTCTTTAGATCACCACTGAGAGCATCTCTAATTATCTTCTACGATGCCTGGAAATGAAATTTTCATGCCTGGAGGCATGAGCATTGTTACAGTTTTTTACACATATTGAAAAATTGGGTAAAGAACGGGGGTTCTGTTAGTAGTCCCTTTTCTGCTTAACAGAATCCGGTAGTCGTGCATGGTAGCACATGCCTGTAATTCCACCTACTTGAGAGGCTGAGGCAGGAGGATCACGAATTACAGGCCAGCTTGAACAACTTAGCAAGACTGTGTGTCAAAATAAAAAAATAAAAAGGATTGGAGATGTAGCTCAGTGGTAGAACCGTCCTGGGTTTAATCCTTAGTACTGTAAACAAATAAACAAAAACCACAGTAATAATAATAATAAATAAATAACAGAAAACCACAGGCAGGTTACTTATAAACAGTAAAAATTCATTTGACCCATGGTTCTGAAAGCTGAAAAGTCCATGAACATGAACCCAACATTTAGAAGGGACTAAACACTGTGTCATAACAGGAAACAAGCACTCTTGAGATGGAGGTGGGGTGGTTAGTTCAATTGCTATTATAACAAGACACCTGAGGCTGAGAACTTTATAAAGAAAAAAGTTTATTTCATTCCCAGTTCTAAAGGCTAAAAGTCTAATATTGGGCTGTTCCATTGGTTTGGCCTCTAGTGAGGACCCCTTGGCTCCATCACTATGTGGTGGAAAAGCAGAAAGGGAACCAGACACAGGAAGAAGGAGACAAGCAGGTAGGGTGGCCTCAGTATAGCAACTCACTCTCACAAGACCAGCTTCCTGCACAGGACCAGCCTCCCTTCCAAGGGCAGTGCCCCCAGGGACCAAAGCACCTGCTTACCTCTCACTAGGCACCCGCTTGAAGTTTCCGCCAGCTCTTATTTAACGCTGCCACACTGGGGACCAAACCTCTAGCACATGAACGCTCGGGGGACACGCTTAAACCGTGGCTGGGCCAAACTTATAAGAAGCCCACTCTCTTGATGACTAACCTGTTCCCAGGATGATGTCATTAATCTGTCCTTGAGGGCAGAGCCCATGTTCCTCTTAGAGGCCTCACCTCTCTATATCATGATGGTGGCTACATTCCAACCTGAGCATTGAGGGGGGGGGCATTCAAACCATAGCAGGGTTAATGGCCGCTGTATTGAGGGGGGGATTTTTTGCTTTAGGAGTTTCCCTTTATAAGGGAAATTCAGAGGACATTTCTTTCGACAGCTTTTGTAGAAAGCTGAGGGCAAGGGAACAGGACGGATCAGGCAAGGAGGGTCATCCATAGGTCCTCCAGGAGAAGTCCTAGTCCTTGTCCCAAATATTTCACTTTTAAATATACTTTATACCAATTAAAAGAGTCTGAGTGGGTCCCTACACTATTTTATTTTATTTTGGAGGGGGTACCAGGGATTGAACTCAGGGACACTCAACCACTGAGCCACATCCCCAGCCCCGTTTTGTATTTTATTTAGAGACAGGGTCTCACTGAGTTGCTTAGCACCTCGCTTTGCTGAGGCTGGCTTTGAACTCGCGATCCTCCTGCCTCAGCCTCCTGAGCCACTGGGGTTACAGACATGCACCACTGCACCCAGCTCTGTTTTATTTTTAATATCACAAATAAATGTGCTCAATGATGAATACCCTTTCCATCTTAAATTACTGTTGACCAGTAATAGTGACATTTTTTTGGCCTCTTTTAACAGATAAATTACCAATAAGGAATGATACAGGAGGATAAAAGAACAAAGAGAGAAATGTCACCGGATCATTTTTAACACAGATGTGAATATATTTGCTTGGAACTGGAAACTACTTTGGGAGACAAATTAGGCAGAAACGGACACTATAGTATGGGGTGGTGAATGGTGGTTGTACATTTCAATTTTTAACCTATCCTTCGACACCACGTTCTCTTATTTCAGGTTGTAGTCATGGGAAATGTATGAAATTTCTCATTGCACTCTTGGCGATAAACAGTCATAAACATAAGGAATGAAAACGTATCTTCCTTGTTCTGAGATTCACCTAGGACACAGTTGCTTTATAGATATTACTCAGGAAAGTCTCAGTTCCTGAGCATAAATGACTTGGGTAAGAGGATATTTCCATTTCAACCAGATACACTCTCTCTGCTTCCTTCAAGTTTAATATGAAGGCTAAATGCAAAGTTGGCAGTGAATCCCCTGCTCCTTTCAATTGGAGGAAGGGGCCATTTAAACATTTCCTACATTCTCTGCAAAAAAAAAAAAAAAAAAAAGCACCTCTTTTCTCTACCTTCAAAACCCTGGTACCTGGTGTCACTGATGCAGCTATTCAGTCTGGGACAAAGTGACTTTTAACTGATGGAGCTAGGAGGATGCTGTAAAGGGAATACAATTCACTCTGTGGAGAAATCCCAGCCTGGGAGCTTCAGAACCAGAAATCCTACTTTCCAAAGGTTTGTTCGAGCTTAACTTTGAATGCTATTCCTCAATATTTTTGTTGGCCCGAATCAGCGACTCTAATTATATGTGGAAGATAGAACAGCAGATATATTTAGCAAGTTAGAAAATTCCTCGCAGTCTGCTCTAGGAACAGCTAAGCACACGGAGCCAAGCTGGGACCCTGAAGCCTCTGTTTATTTCATGAGGAGCCTGGATGACGGGAGACCCTGAGGGCCAGGGAGCAGGACGGAGCTGCGGTACCAGGCAAGAAGGGTCATCCATAGGACCTCCAGGAGAAGTCCCTGTCCTTGTCCCATGCTTTCATTTTCCCATTGTCTAATTTATTTATTGCTGTTTTTTTTTTTAATTCAGAAATGTTTTCTTTCAGACTTTTGTTACTTTCCCCAGATACCCCCTTACCTCCCTCCCTCTGAGCAAATGGCCTATGCTTCAGATTGCACCTGACTGCACGGTCCAGTGATGCCACCATGGCTTTATGACTTGGTCCACTCCTGCCCTTCACTCTCTTCCAAGGTGAGGGGAGACGGGCTGCACCTGATGTCTTCACCTGGTCCTTCTGCCTCTCAGTGGAGACTGTGAAGGACCTCAGGCACTGGCTCTTTCCCCCCTACCAGGAGCCAATTAGTCACAGAGTAATGGAGAACAGAAAGGTGGGGGGGGGCCGGTGCTGGACCTAGAGCAGGCTTCCCCCTCCCGCACCCCTCACCCCACGTTCCTCACTCCCACATCCAAGCCTGTGGTGATAAACCAAGGTGAGGCATGGGTACCGTTGGCCCCAGGTGCAGGCAAGAAGAGAGCATTGTCCATGGAAATAACCAGAAAAGAGACTCAAAGTCAGCCTCCTGTTTATTAACACCATGTTCCATCCATCCCAAGTGATGCCGGCCTAGAGGAGGAAAAACCCCTTTTCCTTCCACCCATCTTGGGTTCTTTGGCTGGGCCCCTAAAAAAGGCAGCCAAGCAAGAGAAAAGCACACACACTTATTGGATGAGTTTTAGAGTGACACAGGGACCTTCCTGGGGAATCTACCAGAAGAAGTAGCTAAAATCCTGAATGCTTTTTTGCTAGATTTGATGAAAAGTAGAGATTTGTGGGGAAAATGGAACAGATTGAAGAAAAACTTTGAGCCAAGGGTAGTAACCGAGGGGCAACAGCAAGCTGTTGTGTTCAGAGTGCTCTTTGCATCCCCGTGCCTTCCGGGGCGAGGAGGTGCGGTTTCTCCAGGGACCGGGGGCCACCTCTCATGTGAGGGTCTTATGACCTGCTTTAGGGGAAGGCCAGAAAATCCTCCAGCCACTTTACAAAATCCACCAAGTGAAGATATTCAGTATAGCATGGTGCTATATGTGGGGATAATGTGTCCTGGGCCTTATCATCAGGGACATAAGGCTCCTCTCCAGAAAATTCTTTTATTTTTTGGTGAGTTCTAAACAATCACTGTGATGAGTATTGAGTCTCCTCCTCCTTCTTCCTCTGCCTCCTCTTCATTATCATCATCATCAAAATAGCATATTTATAATTTGTCCTTTAAGAAACATTGTTCTCCCCTTGTGAATCAACTCAGAAGGCGTCAGTTTCGCCCTTTGGCTCCCTACGTGAGAGTCAGTTCTACACAGTGGACTGTAAACTCTCGAGGTTTCCTGCTGGCCCACAATGTATTTCTAAGTCCTGTGTGTAAAGAGTAGATTCAAAATAAGCAACAATAACGTTCACAAGGATGAAGGGGCAGAGATTGCCTGCTGTGGTTCCATGAGCTTGTCTTTAACTTTGGAAGTGTTTCTTTGGTGTGTTACTTTTCTCCTTACAAAAATGACTTCCCTGTTGTTAAATTATTAATCCAGTGCTCCCCCCACTTTCTTGTACTATAATAATTTTTTTTTAAACTGGCACATATATACTATATAAACACATATATACACAACTTAATAAGGGAATTTTTGTTTGCTATTTTTCAGTCTTCATTATTACTAAAGATAATTTTGTGTGTGTGTGTGAGGCTGGGGATTGAATCCAGGGCCATGTGCATGTGAGGCAAGCACTCTACCAATTAAGCTATATCCCCAGCCCCCTAAACATAATTTTGCTGAATTGTGGAGGGGTCTTAAATGATCCCTTCCAGGTGTCAGCTCTGCTGAGCCCCCATCTCCCCTGATCTCTCCTCTCCTCCCCCAGTCACTGTGCCTCTCTAAAGACTTAGAATAACAGCTTCTTTCTCTTCCTAGGGATTCCTCCACCATGTCGAGTTCCCACGTGATGTAGCATGTGGTGGTACACCAGCTTACACTTCTTTCTAATGATGCTTTTTCTAGACATAAAGTGAGCTCCCTGCAAATCTGGGCTATACCTCATATTTTCTCTTTTGTGTTCCCCTAACACAGCTAATCAAAGTGTCTGGTTAAGACACATGGTCTGTCATAACCAACTCAAATCCTTCAAGACCAGTTCTTCTCCCTCTAAAAATCTTCGTACTCTCTCATCACTTTTTAAATCAGGTTTTTCTGAAGCCGTGACCTGAGTGACCAAATGCAATCACTTATCTGAGGAAATAGAACTTGCTTCAGACACTCATACCAAAGGAACATGAGAAAAGAGAAAGGAAATCAACATTGGCAGTTAACTTCTAGTTTTACCCCCAACTTGTGACTTTACAACACTAAAGAAGTACTTATTGAAGAAATAATAAGCAGGTTCTCATCTATGTCAATGAAAGCCATTGTGTTAGTCAGCTTTCCATAGCTATGACAAACTGCCTGAGAAAAATAAATTTAGAGAGAGAAAGAGAGACAAACACACCAGAGTTCCAATATCCCCTTCAAGGACAAATCCCCATGACCTAACTTCCTTTCACTTGACCCCATCTCCAAAGGGCTCCACCCCTTCCCACTAGTGCCACAGGCTAGAGACCAAGTCTTCAGAGCATGAGACTTTGGGAGGCATTTAAAATCCAAATCATAACAGCCATCTTTATTTAGATCCCTTATCTTAGTCCAGAATTCTCAAAATCTGATCCAGGGGCTCCCAAGTGTCCAAGAGATCTTTTGAGGGTTTCTGTGAATTCAAATCCTTCTCCTAACTCTATCTAGACATCATTTGCCTTTCACTTTCCTCTTACAAGCATAAGTTGTGGTTTTCCAGCTACCGCATGACATGTAATATCATAATAGATGGAGTGTGAAGCAGATATGAGAATCCAGCCGTGGTCCATTAAAGCCAGACAGTTAAAAGATTTGCAAAGTATAGCCAACAGTCAGCGCCAGCCTCTTCATGAATTTTTTGTTTAAGGAAAGTCATTACAAGTCATAAGCGTATTCTGTTTATATTAATAAGTAGTAAGTTTATTGTGTAAATTTAAGCTAGTTTTGATTTTCATATACAGTAAATATCACTAGATGTAACACAAACAAAATCTCTTTGAGGGCCTCAATATGAATGGAAAGATCAAAAAGTTTAAGAATCGCTTTGGTAGGCCCAAGCAGATATTTTAAGAAAATTTGGGGGGTGTTGTACTAGGGATTAAATGCAGGGGTGCTCTATCCCTGAGCTATATCCATAGTCTTTTTCTTATTTTTTGAGACAGAGTCTCACTAATTTACTGAGGCTCCCCTCTAACTTGTGATCCCCTTGCCTCAGCCTCCTGAGCTGCTAGGATTGTAGGGGCACACTACCATGCCCAGCTAAGAAACATGTTCTTTAAGGTCTTTGATTGCTTATCCCAAAGTCAAATCAATTTAAATGCAATGGAAACTAAAGAGAAAATTAGTTCTTATGTTAATTCTTTGGCTTTGCTATGCAAAGCTTCATCTGTAAACCATTGACATCTGTTTAAAAAAAAAAAAAAAATCCATGTTGGCAGGGCTTGCCCCAGATCCACTGAATCAGAAGTTGCATTTTACAAGATCCTTGGGCGATTGCAAGGAGAAGTTCCGTAGTTGGGAGCACTGCTCAGCTGTGCTTTCCTGAACCTTGCTGAGATATCTTCCCAAAGTCTCTTAGCCACGTGGATCCATTGATCTCTCTTCCTTAGATTCTCTCTTCATTAGATTTTCAGCTAAATCTCAGCACTTTCTCCTGAAAATCTTATTTTGGGTGTGGAAGAAGAAGAATTTTCTCCTCCACCACTCATGAATTCTTAACCGGAACTCCCTGTGACAAGAGAGGGATTAACAAGAGAAAAACAAAAACGAATACCAATACCCCTTGTGTTCTTGAGAGAGAATTCAGAGAACTGAGTAAATATCTAGTGCACATCTCAAAAATACTGTCTTAGATTTCAGGTTTAAATACCATGGTTTGCTGGAACAAAGAAAAGAAGGGTGTGGGAAAAGACCGCGTAAGACAGAAGGCCAGGGAAGGTTCTTGAAACTAAAGTAAGCTGTGTTGAGCAGCTTTAAGCCTAGGCCTTCTGCATGGTCAAGAGTCTCTAGTAATCCTCCTTCTCTTTCAGGTTCAGAGAGACAGATGCTTTTAGAAATGGAAATTTCCTTTAAAAGTTACCAAAGGGTAACTTTTCAGAGCTTCCCCATTTTGTGCAGTTGCTTAAACGTAACCAGCTCAAAATAATCCTTTTGCCAAAGAGCCATCTTTGGGGAGGTAGATTTTGGTCTCCTGTAGTTGTATTTTGGGGTGGTATGTCCTGAACTTCATTATTTTCCTATGGTTTGATTTTTGTCCCCCAACATGGGTGTGTTGCAAACTTATTCCCAATGCAACAGTATCAGGCGGTGGGGCCCAATAAGAGTTGATTATGTTTCGGGGAAGGGCCTGCTGAGGAGATGAGGTGACCACAGTGGTCCTCTCCCACTGGTTCTTGTGATCATGCCAGAAAGATTTCAGACCTGTGGCTCAGCACAGCAGGCATGAGTTCATTAGAGGTGATAGGAAAACGGGGACACCCTCAAGGGGAAAAATAGGTCCTCTCAGAGAGAAGGGTGGTATACCCCTCCTTCCCCCCATTTTTATTGAAGGCCCCAGGAAAGTTTCCAGAAGAGTCCCTCCAAGTCCACCTCTTGACTTTGGACTCACAGCAGGATTGCCTCAAACTTCCAAGTTCCCACTGCACATGGTCAAGGTCCAGGGCAACTCTAGGTCACTTTGGCCCATGCTGACGGGTTCTAATGGAAACTTGTTCTTGCAGATTCTGTGGTTAAGAGGAAGTATTCTTATCTCTCTGAGTTCTGGAATCTGGTCTGTGTAAGGCTCACAGAAGTTCTCCCCCTCCAAGTAAACTTGTGTTCATCTTACCAGCATTTGGGGGTCGTACTTCTCCTGTAGACAACCGGTTGTTTGCTGAGGAATGTAACTTAAGTCAGGCAGGGTTGCAGGTAAGTTGCTTTATAAAAGAAAGCATGCGGGGGTCAGTAATTTATAGAATTATCCCCTTAACCTCAGGTTACCACTGCTCACATCTGTGTGTTATCTATCAATTAGATCTTGAGGGCGCTGCCTCATGAATGGATGAATGTCATTACTGAGGAAGGTATTGTGGGTCTGGGTTCATCATTGCAAGAGTGGATTGTTGTAAAAGTGAGGTCAGCCTGCTCATGGCCTCACTGCCAAAACATGATGCCTTCTGTCACCTTATGACAGAGGAAGAAAATCCTCACCAGATGCAGCCCCTTGATTATGGACTCTTCATCTTCCAGAACCATGAGCCAAATAAATTATCTTTGCTTTCTGAACTACCCAGTCTGTGGCGTTCTGTTATAGCAACAAAAAACGGACTAAGACAACTTCCTAATGAAATCTGACAAAACACTGACCTGTCTCCCATTCATGTTCCCCCTGCATGTGAATGCAGTGAAGGATCCATTTGCAATTGTATTTTTCAGTGGCCTTTCAAAGGATCTCCGCAGTAGAGAGGTGGTAGGGCTGACACTCTGAGTCAAGGGAGGGAAGCAACTGCCCCCAAACACTGGTGATTCCTTCTGTTTCTGATCGTCCTACTCTTTCACAATTCCTCCTACAGCGTCTCCTTATGGAAATTCTCTAGAACCCCTCTACCTTGACTTTATAAGGAAGAGGGCCCACAGTGGGGTGACCTCCTTGCTTTACCTGTAAATCAAGTGACCAGAAATCCCAAGAGATGTAAAAATATTGACACAATTCTTCATTAAAAAGAATAATAATCAAGTCAGTCAGGAATAATTATGAAAGTGAAAGAAATTTCAGGATCTAAGAAAGAGGGGAAAGCGCTCTGTATTCTCGCACATGAGCTAATTTCATTGATTCAACCTTGGAGAAGTAATGCCATGGATATATATTCCAGGTTTCAACCTGGAATGCATCTCACAATCACCTGGAAGATCAAAACACAAAATGTCCATAGGAATCAGAATTGGGTAGGGGTCAAGTACCGCTGGTGTATTTTTAAAGTTTTCACAAAGTGGTTCTGATGATCAGTCAGGGATTAAGAATGGGTGATATAGTCAAATGTGTAAACTGATAGTAAAAAAAAAAAAAAGGCAATGATGCTGACATGAGAACGTTGACTTGGTGACAAGAGAAATGAAAACGGGTCAGAGTCAGGAGAGTGAATGTTATAGATCACATGTTATAGAGTGAATGTTATACAGATTATACAGGCAGGGCTTCTTATTTTGACATACATACGTGGAGAATAACGTATTCTAATTAGGATCCCATTCTGTGGTTAACCAGTGGAGCTACACTGGTTCACTGGTTGTATATTCTGATTTATTTATTTATTTATTCATTCATTTATTTTTGGTACGGGGAGGCTTGAACTCAGGGGCACTCAACCACTGAGCCTTGTATTTTATTTAGAGACAGGGTCTCATTCAGTAGCTCAGCACCTCGCCATTGTGGAGGCTGGCTTGAACTCATGATCCTCCTGTCTCAGCCTCCCCAGCCACTGGGATTACAGGTGTGCACCACAGCACCTGCCTTGGTTGTATATTCTTATGTGAACATAGGAAAGTTACTGTCTACTGTCACTCTACTGTCTTTCCTATCCCCTCCCCTCTCCCTTCCCTTCATTCCCCTTTCTCTAATCCCATGAACTTCTATCCCTCCCCCACCCACTTATTGTGTGTTCGCATCGGCATATTCAGAGAGGATCCAGGCAGGGCTTGTACTTGAGAAGGGTGACAGCACCCAGGAGAGTGTCAGGCTGGCTCCCTGGATCGAAGGAGAGAGTGAGTTTTATTTCTGGGAAGGTTGGTAGGGGTAGGTTAGACTTTAGGAATGTTCTTGGCTTTAGGTGGTTTTCATTGTCTTTCCCTTCAGCCTTGAAGAAAGGTTGTCAGCTGGTCTTTGGCACCAAATGTTCTCTCTCTGTCATTGTTTCCCCTCCTGCATAGACTCCTTT
Organism: Marmota marmota marmota; assembly: GCF_001458135.2. NCBI lineage: Eukaryota > Metazoa > Chordata > Mammalia > Rodentia > Sciuridae > Marmota > Marmota marmota. The sequence continues at coordinate 39,694,195 of NW_025999900.1, forward strand.
GCCCTGTGGTAAGAGTGAGTTGCTGTAGCTGCTAAGAGACCACAGAGGCGCAGAGAGGAAGAAAACACATCATGGGAAGGAGGCCGCTCCGGCCCTGGGAATGTGCTCTTTCTCTGAAGCCTCAACAGTTTTATCCTGTACCTTGTTTGTCCTTAGAAAGTCACCATTTGGTGTCCTGGCTTTGATGACACATCTGGCTCTTGAGGCCTGGAAGACTGAGAGGGAATGAGGGAGTGGGGGTGGGGGGCACATCATGCTCTTGATAGCTCACAGCCATGAGTTAAGACCCTGGTGAACTGCCCTGTGTTCCTACGGTGGTCCCTGACTGCCTCAATTGTCTTTTAAGTGTAAGAATTCAATTTTTTTTTTTTTTTTGCCCTTAACCAAGGCTAAGGCCCTTCTGGAGATTTGAATTCAAGTCCTATTTGATAATTAAGTATAATTAAGTACTTTATGACTTTATTCTTTTTTCCCCTAATGGCTGATTATCAGCCCTACTTGAGAGTAGGGGAAAGTTAAACCCTCAAATATAGTTGACTCACTGGCTGAGCGATGTCATTGAATTGAAGACCCTGAACTGCACTAAAGGAATGTATTGCACCCGTCTTTGTACCATTGGACGGATTTGCCTGTGTTTCCCTAGTCCAGGGATCAGAACTCATGGATCAGAAGTCCATGGAGGGTCAAGGAAATGTGTCAAGGAATACAAATCCAGAAACAACCAAGCATTATCTGTAAACTAAACATATAATAGGATTCACTCATGCATATGCCCACCATTCGTTTTCAAATCTATGTGAGGGCTTGATTGACAGAAAACATAAAAAATCATTTGAAAAGCATTATCGGATACAGGATTCCTTTTATAAGTTAGTTGATAAATAATTAATGAACATCAACTGCATTAAGTCCCTGGGATTCAGAAGTAAGCTAGACAGTCCAGCCCTAAATCAGGTAGACACACATAGATTAACAAGCGATTGCCGTACTGACGTTAGTACTAATCCCATTATGTCTATCTGTGGTATGGATTTAAGTATCTATAATTCTAGAAAAACTGCCTTAAAGCCAGTATGTCTGCTCCTGTTTCCCTGTTAGCCTGTACAAATCTGCTTAAATGTTAATTAGCAATCCCAGCAAAAAAGAACTATCATTCACACTTTTCTCAAAATCACCTTTAGCCATAGTAAATGGTGACTTACAGTTGGTAAATATAATGGTTTATTTTTTTAATTTAGTTTTTATTTTTTTGCTGTACTGACAATTGAACCCAGGAGTGCTGTACCCAGGAGCTACAGCCTCATCCTTTTTATTTTTTTTTTTTTGTCTTAAGACATGTTCTCACTAGGTTGTTGAGGCTGGCCTTGAACTTGAGATCCTTTTGCCTTAGCTGGGATTACAGGCATGAACCACTGCACCGGGATAAATAAAGCTTTCAGCTGAATGCATGTCCTCTGACTGTGTTCCTCAGAGTAAGTCAACAGCCCCAGTGCGGGGGCGGGTGGGAGGGAGTGATGGTGGAAATGCATTGGTATGAAAAGTTTGGAAATGATGCACAATGACCTCACCAGCTCTAAAATGTTTGGAGAGATACAAGGACTTGTTCTAGAGCCGTGCCTATCTCTTTTCGCATGGGTTTGCGAAGGACAGAGCCGACTTGAACACACCAGACTTAATTTCTCATTGTGTGCCAGCCATTGGCCCCTTCCACCCACACTACTCAGTGAATGTCATTGTTCCCAGTTATGCTCTCTCTAGGAGTATTCTAGACCCAGCACACGCTCACATGGCTTGCAGTGCCCCCTCGTGGGGCAGTGCAGTTTTCTACCAATGAGGTCAGACTTGGCCATGTGATTTTCTTTGGCTTGCAAAATAGGAGTAGAAGTGGTGCAGATATCCACCCCAGGCTTAGGCTTTAAGAGCCCTTGTGTGACCTGGCCGTGGTCTTTGCTCTGCCTTGAGGATGGCATATAATGATAGGGAATACTCCTCCAGTTGGTGAGGAAGACCAAAAGCAGAGACGACCTGCCTGTGGCTGACATGTAATGTGGATGGAAAATAAAGCTTGGTTTCTATGAGCCCTGGGAAGGGGAGGTTGTCTATGACTGCAGCATAACCTAGTGAAAGCCAGCTAACACAGTAGGCCCAGATCTGACATGGTGTTTTTGTTTTTATTTTTATTTTCTTTCTTTCTTTTTTTTTTTTTTTTTTCCTTCAGGGCTGGGGATTGAACCCAGGGCATTGAGTATGCTAGACAAGCACTCTACTACTGAGCTGCATCTCTAGCTCCCCAACTTTTCCTAAAGGACCAGATAGTAAATATTTTTGGCTTATAAACCATAGATGGTCTCTGCCATAACTACTCAATTTCATGGCAAAAAGCAGCCATGGAAAACATGTGAACAAATGGGTAATGGCTATGCTCCAACAATAGCTGATTACAGTTGGGCATGGTGGCTCATACCTGTAATCCCAGCTACTCAGGAGACTGAGGCAGGAGCATCTCAAGTTCAAGATCAGCCTGGGCAACTTAGCAAAACCCTGTTTCAAATACAAAATAAAAATATCTGGGGATGTAGCTCAGTGGTAGAGCACCCTTAAATTCAATCCCCACTACTATAAAAACAAAAGCCTGATTACAGACATCGGTGGCTAACTCTGGCTATAATTTGCCCACACTTGCCATAGGAGTTTACTTCCGTACCTCCTTGAAGTTGGATGGGGCCAGTGAGTTGGATGTGACACTTGCATGGATGAGTGGAATGCAAGCCATCTTAAGAACTGTTCTAAGTGGTGGCTACCCTGTCAGCCTGTCTTTGGAGAGCATTGGCCAACCCATGATTATGTGCAGCATAACTAAGAAATACACCATATTGCTTTAAACCACTAAGACGGGGCATTTTCTAACCTGGCATAATGTAGCCTGTCTTTACTATCTGACATTGCATGTTGGAGAAGCCCTGCTCCCTGCTGTCCGGGTGTACTTGAGGTGGCATTCTGCTAATGACTTCTTTATCACATTTGGGTTGTTGATTGTGGTAGAACTTATTTAGATGGCATTTTGATTGTAGGGTCAGTGTGAAGAAAGGCTTTTCTGTTGAAGCAACATGACTGCAACTATTTCACAAACAGGTCATTTAACTTTGCCATATTCTCAAAAGTCTGACATCACCTGAGATAATCTTTGAGCTCAGTTTGTGGTGGATAAAATCTGTTTAACAGTTTGATTCACAAGATGTGTCTTTGAAAAAGTACACATTGGATCATGCTGCCCAGAATCTTATTCTCCCTGGTGGAAGGGTTAAGTTTGGGACTTCTGCTTGATGATGAAAATATACATTGGTCCAAGTCATACAACCCCATCTGTTTCTCAGTAGTGCATGCATGAGAGCTGTCCTTTCCACAGTCCCTGTTCCCACCCAGGTCTGGTTTGGTTAATTGCTTCTCTGTGGAATGTGTCAACCAGCAGCCTTAAGTTATTGTCCAATTTGAGTTTTTCTCCCTCCTTTATGTTCAAGAGAAAATAAATCAGAAGAGCAACCCCTCCATGTCCCAAACTACAAATCTTGGGTGGAGCCACAAGACAAAGTAAGATACCTTTGTTGTGCAGAGAATGTCCGGTCCCTGTGCACAGATGTCACTCCGAGGTGTAGGAGTGGAGGGAGAATTTCCCCTGCCTCCTCTGAAGGTTTACTGAAATGAGCTGACAGCAGAGAGATGAATAGAAGAAAATATACACAAACTTATTAACATGTGGAGGGAAGAGTCACATGTTACCTAATGAAGTTCAGAGGTTTATGAACCCTTTTCTCCTGGGGGAAGGAGTATGGAGAAATGTAGGCGATTTTGAGGGATGGTAAATGATTATTAGGGAGAATGAATGCCCCTGGGAGACTGAAGTGCATTTGTAAAATGATTTTCTTTGGAATTTGAATGAGGCTGAGAGACAGACATTATCTTGTGACTAGAGTCCAACCAGGTGTGGTACATTCCTCAGTCTCCTTTCTTCTATAGATAATGAGATTTCAGGGAGGTGACAGAAGGTAATTATATTCTCTTTGGCAGGACCAGTCTTAAGGCAGATAAGAGAATGTCAGAGTAAGTCCTTCCCTGTGCCTGCTGGAAAGGAAGAGAGAGAAACAGGACCCAGAGATGAAAGACATGGGGAGTGAGGGCAGTGTCAGAGAGACCTTGATTCTAAGAGTACTATTCCAGCTCAGCATGTCAAAGTGCCATACTTTAGGGCATCATTTTCTGAGCTCCACATTGGTCTGGGCTCCTTGATGCCTTAGCAATGCCTTATGCTTTCCATACATTCCTTCTTGCTGGGCAAGGTGGTGCAGGCCTATAATCCCAGCAGCTCCGGAGGCTGAGGCAGGAGGATCACAAGTTCAAAGTCAGCCTCAGCAACTTAGTGAGGCTCTAAGCAATTAAGCGAGACCATGTCTCAAAAAATAAAAAGGGCTGAGGATATGGCTCAGTGGTTAAGCACCCCTGGGTTCAATCCTGGATACCAAGGATTGAACAACAACAACAAAAAATCCCATACATTTCTTTATGCATTACATACAGTTAGTCTTAGAGTTCTTCTTTATTGCCAAAAAAATTATAGGCTAATGATTTAGTCATATTACCCCAGAAAATATGACTAAAGTATGGTGAGGCCAGATGCAGATCAAGAGAGAGAAGCTTAAGTTTTAGAGTTTTGTTACTCACATTTTGAGTTAGCCAGCTTTCCGTTACTGTAACAAATATCTGAGGTGATCAACTTATAAAAAGGAAGGTTTTATTTTGACTCACAGTTTTGGAGGTTTTTGTCCATGACTGGCTGGCCATCTTGTTTTTGTGCCTTGGTGAAGCAGCAGCACAGAGAGGTGGCAGCATGTGCCAAAACCATTTATCTGATGGCCCAAACTTGAAATAAAGGAAAGGGAAGGGGTCCCAAAATCCTCTTCAAGGGCAAAGGCCCCCAATGACTGGAAGACCCCCACCCAAGTAACCCTAATTCTTAAAGGTTCCACCACCTCCTCACAATATTGTCATGGTCAAAAGACCAAGCCTTTCTCATTATAAGACTTCAGGTGACACTTATTCAAACCATAGCACAGTTGCCTGGGGAGAACACAGCTGGCCATGCTAGGCCATGCTTGGCTACTCAGGGGAGGTGCTGAGGTGGGTGATGAAGCAGAGGGAAGGAGGAAATGGTGGGCAAGCACCTTTGTCAGGAAAGGGCAAGGGGTCGGGGGTGGGGAGGTTTAGGAATGGCTGATTTGAACAATTAATTTAGACTCTAGGGCATAGGTGCTATCCAAGGTTGTCCAGTACCTGGCCCCAGGGTGGGCACACAGTGGTCCAGAGTAGTTAAGGGAAGTGGTTGGGAATGTGAGCTTAATTGACTACTCAAGAAGGGGAACTGACTGGCCTCTAGCCAGGACCTAAAAACAGTGGTCAAGATCACACACACACACACACACACACACACAATCAATCTATCTATCTATCTATCTATCTATCTATCTATCTATCTATCTATCTATTATAGCACAACTAGGATGGGCACCAAATTGCGGGGGTCTTGTACCTACCACAGTTCTTCCATGACTGAAGATCTGATATGAATGGTAGCAGTGATTTGGGAAACATGCAACTTCTTTGGATGCATATTAAATGTTTTAAAATTTAACTAATAAATTAGTCACTTGTTATTACTAAAAAACATGACACTCTTTCATTGAGTTTTAGAATTCATTTGAATAACTAGTAAACACAGGCAAGTGTCAATTTATTGGTGTTGGGATTGGCACAAGGCATATATAACGGGTCCCTGAAACACATGTGTGTGCCCTCCCGAAACATATTACCAGGATGGTCAGCACCGGCAGGAGGAGGGCCTTTAAAGCACTTTGACACAAAGATGCTTTCAGCTTCAGGGGGAGTTTTGTCAGTGACATTGGAAGTTGCTGTGGGAACCAGAATTAGCTTGCACTATAGTTTTGATTTGTTCTAGTGATGTTGTCACGTCCCCGGTTGATGATCATCCAGACAATTACTGGATTGACAATATGTCCTGGATAGGAGTTGTTTTCTGAGCCATGTTCTATGGAACCCCCAGATTCTTCGAAACTGCTTTAGAGATTCCCCTCAACATTTGGATCCAATTAAAGCTCCATTATCAGATAACAGCCCAGGAGCCCTGAGGGTTGACCATGATCCAGAGAGGGGCAGGGTCAAGCTGTCTTTACAGCAGCTCTGGTCAAAGGGCAGCCCAGCCAAGGCCAGCCCATGGCCCCACTTCATGTCATCCAGCCCCAGAGCACTGCAGTTCCATGAAATGTTTAGAAAAAAGGGTTCTGCTGCCCAAACAGGCTTAAAACCCACGGCTCCAGCCTTATTTATGAGAAAGATTAAGAACGATACTGGACTTGAACAACAAATTCCTTAAGACCTGGGAACATCCTGTGCTCTTACACAGTTATAATTTAATCCAAATACATTGGAACCACACTATAATTCAATTTTAGGCAAAGAACAGAGTTTTGTGCACAGCAGATTCACTTTGGAACTCTCTCTGGGGATTCTGATTACAGAAAAATTCAGATAATTTTTTTTGCTCTCTCACTTACGAAGCTGCCCCATGGCCCAAATTTTAGAGAGCAGGGTGAGGGCCTCTCCAAGACAAGTCACCGGGTACTCCCCTTGATGTTCCCAAGGATCCTTTGACTCAAGCTCCTTACGTGTGTCCATGTATTATATTTGGCCACATTCTATGGCCCAGTTCTCAAACTGGGGTGTCAGGTCCAAGTCTAAGCCACTCGTTTGTTGTGGTTGTGAACAAGGTAGATTTGAATGTCTTCAGGAGGGGCATCATTTGTACTATGACCGCATTGTGTTCTAGGGACTTTCACCCCTTCATAATGCAGTGGGTTGGGGCAACAGCCTCTCCAGCTCCAATAGTATCCAAGTCTGGTTTTCTCTGAGTTTGAGATCTCTGCTGTGTAACTATCTTGTTTTGGGGGTTTTGCTTTGGGAAGTTGTTCTGGTTTAGATATGAGGTCTCCCTCAAAAGCCTATCTGTGAGACAATGCAAGAAAGTATGGAGGTGCAATGATTGGGTTATGAGAACCTTAATCTAATCAATGCATTAATCCTGATAGGGATTAACTGAGTGATTGAGGGAAGGCAGGTGGGGTATGGCTGGAGGAGGTGGGTCACTGGGGACATGACTTTACTGTATATATTTTGTCCTCGATGAGAGAGATTTCTCTCTGTTTCCTGGTGCCAGGTTTCCAGCTGGTTTTCTCTGCCACATTCTTCCACCATGATGTTCTGCCTTCAAGGCCCCAAGGAATGGAGTTGGCTCACTATGAATTGAGACCTCCGAAACCATGAGCCACAAAATAAACTTTTCCTCCTTAAAATTGTTCTTATCAGGTCTTTTGGTCACAACAGAGAAAAAGCTGACTAACACAGAAGAGGCTGCTGGGGGTCGAATCCCAGACCTCCTGCATGCTAAGCACACCCTAACCCTCTGAGCTGCACTCTAGTCCCCACATCATTTTTATCAGTCATCTGTGGGGCTCTTGGCTTAGGGCCTGAAAAGAGAAGTTAGATCTCCACACTCATTGACTGGTTATTAAGTCAGCTAACCTGCGGAGCCTGGGTTGATTTGTTTGTCAACTGGAACAGAGACTGTTGTGAAGATCATTTACCTCCTTCTTTGCTCCAAGCAGGATTTCAAGTAGACCTGTAGATTTGTATAAAACATAGCAAGATGACATGAATTAAATGTAGGCAAGAAGGAACATGGAATGAGGCCAGGCAGTTGAACCTTCTATGCAGATCTACATGTTGGCTAGGAGCTAATTCTAAATCTGCATCCGGACTTTCAGGCAGACAAGAAGAAAATGGAAGACCCTTATTAGGTACTGGGGATAGAACCTCAGGGTGCTCTACCACTGAGCTACCTCCCCAGCCCTTCTTATTTTTTAATTTTTTAATTTTGGGATAAGTTCTCACTAAGTTACTGAGGCTGACCTCGAACTTGTGATCCTCCTTCCTTAATAGTTTCCCAAAATGCTTGGCTCACAGGCGTGCTGTGATTGTTGTTTCTAATCACAGTGTCTGCAAATCCCAGTTTCAATAACAAATTAGGAACTCAGGAAAAATATTTCTCTTCTTAGTATATTCACCAAAGGAAACTGTTCTTAAGGTCTGCATAGAAAGGACTTTGAATAATGAAACTAACAATATTTGTTACATAAAAAGGTTGCAAACTGGCATCCCACAGATGTCAGCATTTAGGGGGGTTTGTTTTGTTTTTTTGATTCAACATTTTATTTTGAACCCAGGGCTGCTTACCCACTGAGCCATATCCCCAACCCTTTTATTTAATTTTATTTTGAGATAGGGTCTCACTAAGTTGCTGAGGCTGGCTTTAAACTTGCACTCCTCCTATCTCAGCCTCCTAAGCCACTGGGATTTCAGGGGTGTACCACCACATCCAGCCTCCACTTGCTCTTTAATCAAATAAAAGTTCAAGAATATTCTACTTAAGTATTCACATAGCTATATGATTGGTAGGCTTCATTATGTAATTGTTCCTGTTAGAGTAAAATCGCTGTAAAGCTGGTAGTTTTGCCAAGGCCCACCTCTGGTTTCTAGACTCAAGGAGTTTGGTGACATGTTTCAGCCCAAGTTGCTAAGTTTCCAGAAACATAACTTGAAATGATGAGAATGTTGAATGGAACTTTCCCAATTATCAAAAGGAATTGATACTCCAGAGTTGAAAATGATGTTCTAACATGTGCTGCTGGACACATGTGGAATGTAATAAAAGAAGCCAAAATTGGCCTAGTGACTACCAGCCCCATTATAGCTCTATCCTACAGTAAAGATGAGGATTGATTCAGAGGAGATGCCAGACAGTCATCTGGGCAAAGAGCCTGGAGTCAGAAGAGAAGGTCTCTAATCTGGAGATTGGGCTCATGCAGCCCTGGGAAGAGGGCAGCTTCTCACTTCCCATTTAGATGCTAGCTGCGTGGCCTCCTGGCCCATCCACAAGGAGCAGTGATGAGTTTGGGGGTATGTGAGTGTGGAAACAGTGTCTGCTCCCAAGACAGAGATAGATATAGAGAGCAATAGTAACAAAAGCACCATGGTATTGGCACCAAAACAGACTGGGAGACCAATGGTACAGAATAGAGGACAGAGACCAACCCACATAATTACAGTTATCGTATATTAGACAAAGGTGCCAAAAACATACATTGGAGAAAAGATAGGTCCTTCAACAAATGGTTCTGGGAAAACTGGAAATCCATATGCAACAAAATGAAATTAAACTCCTATCTCTCATCATCCACAAAACTCAACTAAAAGTGGATCAAGAACTTAGGAATTAAACCAGCAGCCATTCGCCTAAATAGAAGAAAAAGTGAGCCCAAATCTCCACCATGTCGGATTAGGCCCGACTTCCTTAATAAGACTCCTATAGCTCAAGAATTAATATCAAGCATCAATAAATGGTATGGAGTCAAACTAAGAAGCCTCTCCTCAGCAAAAGAAACAATCAGGGAGGTGAATAGAAAGTCTACATCTTGGGAGCAAATTTTTACCATTCGCACATCAGATAGAACACTAATCTCTAGGGTATATAAAGAACTCAAAAAGCTAAACACCAAAAAAATAAATAAAAATAAATAACACATTAAATGGGCCAAGGAACTGAACAGACACTTCTCAGAAGGTGATATTACAATCAATCAACAAATATATGAAAAAATGTTCAATATCTCTAGCAATTAGAGAAATGCAAATCAAAACTACTATAGGATTTCATCTCACTGTCAGAATGGCAGCTGTGAGGATGTGGGGAAAAGGCACACTCATACATTGCTGGTGGAACTGCAAATTGGTGCAGCCAATATGGAAATCAGTATGGAGATTCCTTGGAAAACTGGGAATGGAACCACCATTTGACCCAGTTATCCCTCTCCTTGGTTTATACCCAAAGGACTTAAAAACAGCATACTACAGGGACACAGCCACATCAATGTTTATAGCAGCACAATTCACAATAGTTAAACTGTGGAACCAATCTAGATGCCCTTCAGTAGATGAATGGATAAAGAAAATGTGGATATATACACAATGGAACATTACTCAGCAATAAAAGAGAATAAAATCATAGCATTTGCAGGTAAATGCATGGAGTTAGAGAAGATAATGCTAAGTGAAGTTAACCAATCCCCAAAAAATAAATGCCGAATGTTTTCTCTGATATAAGGAGGCTGATTCATAGTGGGGTTGGGAGGGGGAACATGGAGGGAATAGATGAACTCTAGATAGGGCAGAGGGGTGGGAGGGGAAGGGAGGGGACATGGGGGTAGAAAAGGCAGTGGAATGAGATGGACATCATTACCCTGAGTACCTGTATGAAGACATGAATGATGTGAATATACTTTGTATACAACCAGAGATATGAAAAATTGTGCTCTATATGTGTAATATGAATTATAATGCATTCTGCTGTCATATATAACAAATTAGAATAAAAAAATAAATTAAAAAAGACATAAAGTTGCCAAATTGGCTCATGAAAGTGAGGTAAGGAAAAAGTGTGCACTTGGCAAGCTCAGCTTTTACCATTTGGCAGAGAAAGATGTATATTTTTTTTCTCTGGAAAACACCAACACCAGGAAAGGTAGAGTTTGAGAAATTATTGCTGACTCCTGGCCCAGAAGATGGCCTTTGGGGATGAGGTGATGCAGGCAGTGAGAACTGTGAAGTGCGTGCTGATGCAGGTGTGAGGGGTTTGCTCACAAAAGCCAATCAACACCTAAAAGGGCATGCCATGAGGGTCCGTTCTTAGATTGTGACTGGCATAGACCGTATGTGATAGCTTGCCTGACATAGGCAAGAGAGACTTGCAAACATACCAACTGATGTAAAAATAAAAATGTCTCCAGCCTCTAGCCCACTGACGTTGCTGCGCCTTCTGTTGACCCTGGAGGAGCTACAGCAGTAGGGAGATGGAGGGGGAAGAGGTCGGGGAGGGTAAAAGGACAGGCCCTGGATTCCCTCTCCACTATTAGCCATGCAAAGTGGGGAGGGAAGAAGCTTTGAATTGTATAGGCAATAGACGTTTTGATGGGAGATCACTGGCCCTTTAAGAAATGAGTCTGAGTTTCCACAAATAAGTCCGTTCTCACAAGTGAAATGATTAAAAAACAATGGGATCCTCCGAGGTGGTTAGCTGTAGGGAATGGAGGTCCAACAGATATCAAAGATTGGGATAAGAGAAAAATGACCCTCAAATTCCTACCATATGATAAACCAGTTACCAAACCCAGGTAACCCCGAGATGTGCCATTTGAGGAAATTCTAATGACTCTTTCCCAAGAACAGTCCTCTTCTCTTGCCATCTAGTATATCATGCAGCTAGTTTTTAGAGGACGATTGTTCAAACTGGAAGTCTGTGGCCAACAATTAAAATCCCGTCTTTCTAAACTTCACTTGAAGATATTTTCTTTTACAATTAAATTCAAGCAAATTCTCTTGGTTGATTAGTGTCAATAGTGAATCTATTTTTTTTTTTTTTTTGAGTCAGGATACCTAATAGTTACAATCTGTATTTTGATTTTAATCTTCAGTCATGGTGATTTCAAATGAGATTATTACATCCCTGTAAGTTCGTGTTTCGTAGAAAATATGGAGAAATTAACCCAAAGCATCTCTGATGGTTTCTTTTATTGTGCGAGAGTCACTGGTGCCTTCTAAAATTCCACTTGGGGAATGAGCTCTCATTTCCTGTCCATTCACATTAGAGCTTTCCTTTGGGAAAATGGTAGAGAAGACAGGACTGAAAGTGACCCTCACAGTGTCAAGTTGGCTCCCTCAGAAACTACACAGGCAGTGCATCCGTCGGCCAGCTGGGGTGGCCTATCAAAATGCCACAGACTATGCGACTTAAACAGCAGAAATTAATCTTCCCCCACTGTTCTGGAGGCCAGTCATCTAAGATTGGGTACCATCTGGGTTGGGACTCAGGGTCTGTCCTCCTGGCTTGGAGCCTGCTGCCCTCTATGCGTTCCCATGTGGCCTCTTCTCTGTGAACTCAGGACAGAGGGGGAGAGAACAACTGGAGTAGTTCACTGCACCATGTTTTAGGAGTGTCTCTTTAAAGAGCATTAAAACTTTTTTGAAAGTCAATGGTGCCGTGTTGGTTAGCCTTTGCACGTGTTACTCTGAAGACCCTTCAGATGGCACAGACTTATCACCACCCAGAAATTTGGCTCCGGTCCTGCTAACTATGGGACTGATGGCCCTGGTCTCAGCACTTCTTCAACCCCTCTTTTCCCTGCTCTTCTTCACACAACTGCAGAATGTCTGGGTTTCTTTCAAAGTTCACAGGTTAAAATCCTAACCTCCAAGCAGATGATCACCTTTGGAAGGTGATCAGGTCCTAGGGGTGGTTCTCTCACAAATGGGATTCAGTGCCCCTACCGAAGGGGCTGGAGAGAGATCCTTCTGCCATGTGAGGACACAGAAAATAACCATCTGCAAAACAGAGCAGCCCTCACCAGACTCCTGCTCTTCCAGCACTTTGATCTTGGACTTCCTGGCCCAGGAGCTTTGAGAAATCAAAGTCTATTGTGTTTCCATTCTTTGATATTTTTGTTAGAGCAGCCCAAATAGATTCTGGGTGGTGATAAGTCTGTGTAATCTGAAGGGTCTTCAGAGTAACACTTGCAAAGGCTAACCAACATGGCACCATTGACTTTCAAAAAAGTTTTAATGCTCTTTAAATAGACACTCCTAAAACATGGTGCAGTGAACTAATCTGAACCTATTCTGACTATCAGTTATATGACTGCATCAGTCACAGAGTTCACGCAAGTTGTCTTACCCAGAATCCTAGAAGGGGAAGATTATGGATATGCCTTTTAGCTTCATTGGCTTGGAATCTTTTCTGAGAACTGCTTCTCTTCCAGATGCTGAGGCTGCCATCTTGTAACCACCAGAGTGGACTGTGGGCCCAGGCTGCCCTGCATCCTCACCCCAATCCGGGCAATTGGAGTTGACTCTTAAGACAGAGTATCTCTTCTATAAAAGCTGCTAATGCTGAGGGCCAGGTCATACTGAAGCTGCCTCAGTTCTTCCATGCTACCCCAGGGAGAATTCAGGGAGAAGCCAGAGACCCAACAACAAGGACCACCAGGTGTCACCTGTCTCATGTGAGCACAGGTGCCTGATCCCTTATCTGAAATCCTTAGGGTCAGATTTGTTCTGGAACTCACTTTCTCATTTAGGAAAGGTCATGTTGTGAATATGTTGCACACTGACACCCCTGCAGAGTCTGGGGAAGCACCCAGAAACTCATCTCATTAATATTTCTGCAGTGAAAGATGTGAATATTCTCACTACACATGATAAAGAAGATGAACAGTAGTAGCCTTGCATCCATTCAGGTCAGGTTTTGCCACCAAATGAATTATAAGAAGGATTTGTTTCTACCAAGCTCAGCAGTACACACTTGTAATCCAGCAACTCAGGAATTGAAGCAGGAGGATCATAATTTCAAAGCCAACCTGGGTAATTTAGCAAGACTCTGTCCCAAAATAAAAATTAAAAAAAAAAGAAAAAAGAAAGGGCTGGGATATAGCTCAGTGGTAAAGCACTCCTGGGTTCAATCCCTGGTACTATGGTACCAAAAAAAAAAATAGTTTTCAAGTCTCTTTGTATTTCAGGATTAGAAGAAAGGTACCCTGAATCTTTATTTTATTATACATGGTAAGTTCTTAACAATGCTCCTGTTGGAATCTCAATAGCTCTGACTGGTCTCCGAAAAATGTAAAACTTTAGAAACATTGTAACTTCAAGAATTTAGCAGCACTTTCCAGTGTGATGTGTCTGAGTCCTTTTGAGTAGATACCTATAAAGGACAGACTTTGTGCCAGATCCTTGCTTTAAGAGATTACTGGTAGGCAAAGAGTTCAAAAGCGCTATATCTGAAATTGAAAGTTTTTATTTATTTATTACTCTAAAGTACAACCTAGTGTCCTAGAGAAAAGAAAGCCCTCTAACCAAAAAACGGTTGTTACCCAGTGAAATTAGGTCAATGTGAAACTTGTTCTGGAATTTCTATTTCCATCAACTCTTGTGGGGTTTTCACAAAAGGATTTTCCAAATCTTCTTTCTTTACGCACAGAAATTAGAAAACACTTACCAGGAGTGAAAGTAGTTCAAACATCCAAAAATAAGTTAGAGTTAGTTTACCATTTGGAATTATGAAGTTCAAGAGAATTTTCAAGTTTGCAATGCCTGGTCTCTCCCAGGGAGATTCAGAGGGCAGAAGCAATTCTAGTTTTTACTGATGTTCCTGCCAGTTTATGTCAACTATTTGCCATCACGACATCTCAGTTATCCCATCTGTCAGCTCCAAGCGTCTTTGATGTGTTTCAACAAATCATGTTTTCAAGAATTGCTCCATGCTCCATTCTGGTGCCTGGCATTGCTATATTCTGGTCATGAATGAACTGCATGCACCTCTTCCTGATGCTTGCCGGGAGGGAGTTGGAGGAGGAGCTTAAAGGATCTTCTGATAAATCCAGATGATTACATATAAGCTGCTGTCAGCATGAAAGCATGGAATCAAGGGTAACTGTCTGATTGGAATTGTGGAAATTTACTTTGCTGATACTCAGTATGAAGACTTCAGGGTCGCTAAGGGCAGATCAGAAGCCCTAGTTCAGAAAACACCTTGTAACTGATGGAACCCGTGGCCTCCAGCACATGGGGTTGGTTAGGGATGGCACAGGACTCAGTGCTGTGAATGAAGTTTCAGAAAACTGTCAAGCGGAGCAACGCCATCAGCAGGGTAGCATTTTGTGTCCGAGACCATTGTCCCCATGCCACCTGATCTGCCATAGACCTGGTGGTTCAAATGGGGCGTCCCCTGCCAGGTCAGCATACTTGAGGACAGAGAAGACCTCTTTGTAATGACAGGCTGTAGGACTGTCCGCACTTGCTTGTTACATGACAGGCCATTTTATCTCCTCCTACTGGCAATGGAGTTGGTGGAGGTAGCAGAGTGTATGACACTATTGGCTGCTACCTACTGGTGCTACTGAGTCACCAAAAGGAACTTGATATTCACTGAGGGCTAAACAGGCTTGTCCTGTGTCACTACAGTGGCTTTCCTTGCTGAGAGTCATTTTTCCCTTTCCGTCCTTGCTGACTCCCCACCCATCACACACACCCCCTTTCTGCTCTGGATTCTGTTCCCATCCACTCTCCAACCCTTTCATGCTGCCTGGACAGAGCCTTCCTTTTCTATTCTATCCAACCCCCAGTTTTTTTTTTTCCTTCCTTAACTCTGTCCCACTCTTCTAGCCCTTACTGGCTTTTTTCTTCTCTGAGTTGCAGTTATACTGCTTTCTTTGGCGGGGGGGGGGGGGGGGGAGAAGGCGGGGTGAATGTGCATCTCTTCATATTTGCTGTTATTTATCATCCAAGCTATATAACAAGCTACCTCAAAAGCTGGTGACTTAAAATGGTAAACCTTTTAACTTACTGTATCTCCTGGGTTTGTGAATCAGGAATCCCTGTGAAGCTCATCTGGAAAATTCTTTTGCTCCTATGATATCTATCAAGGTCATTTTGGGGTTTCAATTGGCACATGGACCATTGGAGGATCCAATATGGCGTCACTCATGCACCTTGATGGGGAGGCTCGAAGGCATGCTCCATTGTGGCTGTCCACCCAAGAACCCACACATGGTGGTCTCCGAGTAGTCAGACATTTTTTTTTGGCAGCAGGATTCTGCAAGACTGAGCATTCAAGAGAAAAGAAGTGGAAGCAGCCAGTCTTCTAAGCCTGGACCCAGCCTCTTCTCTGCCAGATTCCAATGGTCAAAGTAGTTCCCTAGTTCTCCTAGTTTTAAGGGAAGGGACGCTATGCCCTACTTCTTATTATGTGGTAGAGTTCATCACTACCATTAATCTAGTGCACCTGCCTTACTTTTTATCTGCTATGGTTTAAGTGGCCTCCTCAAAGCTCATGCTGAAGGCCAGGGGTGTAGCTCAATGGTAGAGCACTTGCCTGGCATGTGTGAGGCCCTGGATCCAATCTCCAGTAGTACTAAATAAATAAACAAATAGTCATGCTGCAATTTCATTGCCACTGTAACAATATTAAGAGATGGAACCTTTAAGAAGTGATTAAGCCAGGAGGGCTCTACCTTCATGAATGAATTAATGCCATCCATCTTGGGAACGCATTAGTTATCATGGCAGCACATGGCTTTGTTATAAAGGTGAGTTCTCTGTCCCAGGTTCAAAGTTTCCCTGTTATATGATGCACCCTGCCACATTATGATGCAGCAGGAAAACACTTGCTGGATGGCAGTGCCATGCTCTTGGGCTTCTCAGCTTCCAGAACTGTAAGAAGTAAACCTATGTTCTTTGTAAATTACTCAGTCTCAGGTACTCTATTGTAGCTGCAGAAAATGGACCAAGACAGGTATGGTTGTGCATGTCTATAATCTCAGTGGCTCAGGAGGCTGAGGCAGGAGGATCACAAGTTCAAGGCTAGCCTCAGCAACTTAGTGAGGTCCTAAGCAACTTAGTGAGACCCTAAGCAACTTAGTGAGACCCTGTTTTAAAGCAAAAAAGGCTGGGGATGTGGCTCAGTGGTTAAGTGCCCCTGGGTTCAATCAAAAGAAAGGAGGGTGAGTAGGAAGGAAGGAAGGATGGACAGACAGAAGGAAGGAAAAAGAAAAGAAAAAAGGGACTAAGACATTACTTAATATTCTGCTTCTCTAAACCTGGCATGTCTCATATGTTTGGTATTTAGGGCAGATATCAAGAAATATAATTTGAAATGAATGTGTCCCCTTCTGACTACTTTCTGAAAGAGGCATCCTGGCTTTGAGGAACAATTTGGGGACACCTCTTCTAAGCTCGTAGTTTAGGACTCATAATGAAGCTGACAGTCATGGATTTCTTCCCAGGCATGTCAAGCTGGGAGATGTGAGGACTGCCCTTCTGCCCAGGGTTCATTCTTGGCAAGGCTAAGGCAGGGGCAGTTCCTCCTCAGGCTGAGTCAGAGCCCCCAAGGCATAACGTGTGGGACCCGTGGCCGCAAATCCAGGCTGCCTCCAAACTTGCCCGTGAGCTGAACATTATTTTTACATTTTTTAAAGCAGTCAAGAAAAAAATCAGAAGAATACTTCCTGGCACATGAAAATGATATGAAATTTAAATCTTAGTGTCCAAGAGTAAAATTTGCTTGGGACATAGTCATGCTAATTTATGTATCATCTGTGGTTACTCTCACACTTAAAGGGCAGGGTTAAGTGACTGTGACAGAGATTATATGTCCTGCAAAGCCCCAAATATGTGCTATGTCACTCTTAATGGACAAGTGATTTTTACTGGCCTAAGACCGATTGCATTTTTCAAAGCTGGACTCCAGGCTGAAGGTTACAGCGAGGAGAAGAGAAAGTGTGGAATGTCCTTCAAAGGCCCATGTAGCAAAAGTCTTGTCCCTAGGTTGGTTCCATTGGGAGGTGGTAGATGCTCTAAGAGGTGGGGCCTAGCAGGAGGCCATGGGGCGCGTGTCCCCAAACAGGACTGTGGGACCTCAGCCTTTCCTTTCTCTGTTTCTCAGCTATGAGGTGAGCAGTTCTGCTATGCCACACGCTTACCCAGAATGCCCACCAGAGGCCTAAAAACCAGTGGGTCCTCCCACTCATGAATTGGAACCGCAAAATCATGAGCCAAAAAAAACCTTTTCTATTTATACGTTGATTATCTTGGGTATTTGTTATAGTAACAGAAAGCTAAAGCAGGTGCTGATATAACAGGGGGTAAAGATGAAAACCACAGGAGCTAAATGAGGAATCAATATATTTTTTGTCATTCCAACTCCACGGAACAAATGGCTTACAAAAAGCCAGAGATGAAACTAATTACCTGACCTTGGAGAGGGATGAAAGACTTTTGCCGTTAGAATGTTCCTCACAGTTGAATTCCTCTTTCAGCCTGCCGTATCTTAGCAATTCTTTAATGTAAGAATTAAAAAGAAAAAGTATTTTTGTCCCCATAGTCAATTAATTTCTTCCCCAAAGCATAGGATATGATTATTTCTGTCATTATCTTTGTTCCGGAGCCGCTGACGAGACAGAAAGTGACACCTATTCATACATTGACACACGCGCGCATGCACACTCCTATACGAGCGGTGCCTTAAAATACACCAGAAGGAACAGGTTTCACTTCCAGCCATCATGGGCCCCCGATGCCCTGGTTATTCTACAAATGGATTCTAAAGTATTATATTTTCCTTATTGGAACTTGCTGACACTTAAGCCTGGCTTGCAGACCCCTGTCCTCGCTTCCTAGCACAATGTAGGACACATCCCGCCACTTAGGTTCCAGGTGAGCCCATGATTCCAGAACACCCCTGGTCACCTTGCCAGTTCCCTCTCTTAACTGACCTAGGAAGATAAGCTGGACCCTGAGTGTGACTTTTTCCTGAGGTATGGCATTAAGAGGTTTCTGTTTTCCTCCTCGGTACTATTTTTTTTTTGTTGTTATTTTTCCTTATAAATTCCATAGCAATTTTTTTAACTTTTTTTTTTATTTCTTACATACATGATACAATCAGAGATATGATACATTGTGGTATAAAGGTGTATTAAGAATTGTAATGCAAAATAATAATAATAATACTCATGTATAACGGCCACAGTCATTTTTTTAGATCTCCACACTTTCCCTCCTGGGTGGTGTCTCCCCCTGAGCAGGGAGCGGTGCCCCGTGTGGCCGTCCTCCTTCCTGCCACCCTCCATGACAAGACACCTAGCAGGAGGCTGCGTGCCATGCTCAGCTCTGTCTGCAGCAAGCCAGTTTTCAGTTCCTTCACCTGCCACAGGATGTCATTCACTAGTCATCGCAGCGTCCTCGTGATGGCTCGTAGACTGCAGAGTGACTCACCGACCCATCTCGGATTCTACATGGGGCAGAAGGGTCCGGAAGGGGCCTGGGGAGGGAGCCAGCGGGGGCAGAATCCCATCCTGACCATGGCTAAGGCTGGAATGTGGCCCCCAAGGTTGACATGTTGGAAAACTCGTCCCCAACGCCACGTTGCTGGGAGCCGGTGCCTAAGGAGGGAGCCCTGGCTGTGGGTGCAGTGAACGGCTCAGCGCTGCAGTGGCAGGAATGGGTTCTTAGGAAGGGTGTGTTTGGTCCCTTTCCTCTGGTGCTGCCATCCTGTCCTCCTGTCCTTGCCTTCTGCCGTGGGGCGATGCACCCAGAAGACTCATGATGCTAGCACCTTGATGTTGGACTGCCCAGCCGTCAGAAGGGCGGGAAGTAAATTTCTGTATAGGTTACATAGATTATATTATGTCAGTACAAACTGGAATAAGATACTAACCTGCAATGTTACACCAATTGTACCAGGAAATCTATCACCTGGCACATTATCCTGGTTGAAACTCACAAGAAATCGATATTAGATAACCAAATACAGAGTGAGAAAGTGAGGTTCAGAGAAGTTAAGTGATTTGCCCAGTGATACACAGCTGATAATTATACCTATTCTACACCTTTCTTCCGCCTTCCCCATTTCAGTGAATGGCAGTGCTCACGTCGAGCCTGTTGACGAGGTTCTATTTCTCTTGTGTTTTTTTTGCATCCTATTTTTAACTGCTGGCTTCAAATAAGCTGAGAAGCTCTCACCTCTGCAAGTCCCACCGGCTCCAAGCCATCGGCCTCTCTTCCCTGGACCCTTGGGACGTCTTTCTGCCTATTCTCGCTAACTCTGCCTTTTCTTCCTGAAAGTGGATTCCTAGTATCCAGGCAGATTCCTATTCTGGGAACAGGAGGCCCGTTCCCACCAGGCAGTCACACTCGATTCCAAATATAAGTGGCAGCCCTGGCAAGGCCACGATCTCCTCCTGAGCCTCAGCCTCTCTTCCCTGACTCTGCATCAGCCACATGGCCTCCTTGCAGGGTCTTGAATAGTCAGGGCCTTGGCACTTAGTACTCTCGCCGCTTGGGACACTCTTGCCCCAGGAGACTGGATGACTTACTCCCTCGCTGCCTTCCTGCCTTTGCAGTGAAACCCACCCTGCCTCTTCCATTTAAAGGCCTCTTCCCCCACCTGCCCAGCATTCCTCACTCTCTGTACCTGCTTTATTTTTCTCCTTAGCACCACTCATTGTCTGATATTGCCTGTGTCCCTTATGATAATGTAAGCTCCATGAGGGTGTGATTCTGTCTGCATCATTCAGTACCAGATCCCTGGTACTTTCACTATGCCTAGCACATAATAAATGCTCAATAAACTTTAATGAGAAAAATGAATGAATTATTCAATCTTAGGACTTGAAATCCAGCCCTCTCTCTCTCTCTCTCTCTCTCTCTCTCTCTCTCTCTCTCTCTCTCCCCTTTTCAGATCTGCTCCATGCTTCTGGTTAATTTTCCCATAATTACACAAAGAGAAAAGAGCTCATTTCAGGAAATAGCTGAAGCATGCCTAGAAAAGGAAGAAAATTGGCCCCGGGTTTCTGAGATTGATGTGGACATTGATATTCTATAGTTAAAAATGCTGATTTCATGATGCGTAATCTCAGAGGATGAGCTTCCCAGAAATGTGCCTTTGGGCTATGGTGATCACCTCTTTGGTCATTAGCTTTTCTATTTGTAAAATATGGAAGTTGGTAGGCAGTCATTATTCTTCTCTCCACATCAGCAATTCTATCATTTGGCCCATTGAGTTAAATAAAACAACCTGCTGCTTACTTTGCAGACTCCTTCTGAATATATATCCATGGATTAAGCTTTCTGCAGAACAGAACAAAGTTTTCTTTTTTCTTAATTTGTTTCCTAAGTGCAGTTGAAAGTCCTGGGTGTAATGTCTTAAACTCAGTTGTCTGTCAATATGCTTTGTTGGCCCAATTAAAGACAAATTGCATTGAACTCTGAGCTCCTACTTAGTTTAAAGTCTGTTGTTTGATGATGTAGATCTACGAGGACAGTGCCCGTCGACAGCGTCAGAGGCCACAGCACTCCTGTACACATGTGGCCACACTGGGTTCATCCATCATCACTCTAATCAATAGATGCTTCTGTTCAGAAAAGTTAACACAGGGGTCAACACTACAGGCTGTCAAGAAATAATAGAAATATGTGGCAACGCTTAGGTTTCTAAGGGCTTTAGTAGGGTGTCAAGTTCAAAAACCATTTTAAAGGTTCATCCCTTCATTTAACACACATTCATAAGGCTGCATTCAGCTTTTCTTGAATAGTAGTGAGGGACTCTTGTTTATTACATAAGCTTAAAGAAAAGTATAGAAGATGGTAAAGGATATACCATCCCACGTCCCCAAACCACAGCCTCACAGTGGTTAAGGCATGGGAGGTCTGGAGAAATGTTTTAAACCTTACCCCAACCTCCAATCACTATGTTCTTACTCCTTAAGATTTTTAAGGCTGGGAGACTCAGAATAGATCTGTTTTAATATCACAGTCATTTATATCAAATGTCATGACACATTTTAGTAAGAATGAATTTCTCCTTAAGTATGAGATTTTGAAAAAGGTATTTCAATAAGTGATTTTATAGGTGATATTATATAATAGGACAGAATATTTTTCCTTTCAGAAGGGCACTTTTTAAGTGTTCATTCTCCCTCTTTTTATGCACACATGCATGCATACATATGTGCGCATACACACACACACACACACACTTTATCTCAATAAAGTGCTGAATAGCTTTATTTTAATTTTATTGCATCAAATACAGGCTTAGTCCTTACTGGATAAACTATTCTACAGGAAATTAGTAGATAAGAAGATACAAGGGTTTGCATGTTTTGCCCTCAGGTAGTTTACAATTTGAAGGAAGGAGAACACAAAAAGTTAGACTTCCTCACAGCACATGACACATGCCAAAAATATTCAAGATATTCTTCTTGCACTGTGCAAGAAGAAACATTTGTCAGAAATTCAGAATTTCCTGGAGGAGGGACTCATGGAGGAGACCTTGATAAATGGGGAAAATTTAGGTCAGATTCCTCTATGCCACAGGCTCCTCATTCAGAATTCTCCTGTTTGCAGATTTCAGCTCATGTGTAACTTTTCTGGCACTCAGCCGTCACCTAAAATGAAGTTCATGCTCACAGTGTTGGTCCGCGGAAAGGAATGAGACTGGGTGACAGCCAGGACAAATGGAACCCTCTAGGGCAGAGAGAGAAACAGAGGAAATGAAATGGCATAATCCAGGAGCTGCCAGAGGGCGAGGATGGGAGAGAAGACAATGGGAAAGACTATGACGTGTTGTTCATTGTCGATTGTCCAGCCTTCTGGATGTCACCTGAGGACACTGCCACAATTAACATGCAACCAGACGTGCACGGTGACTACACATTTTGGCATGGTTGGCGGCATCAGTTGAGTCTTCAACAAAAGCAGTTTCAGTGGCAGATCTTGTGCCAGGCTTTCAGAGAAAGAGAATAAATGACGTTGTGGTGACAAGCTGTTCCACTGTAGCAACAATAGTTTGGACTTCCAATGCTGCTGTCACCCAGCCTAAAATACATCTTTATTTGTTCATGTTCATTTGCAGCTGGGGAAGAAGCATCATTAATGACTTTCAAATACATCAAAGGACACAATTTTCTACCTTTTCGCATAGTTACACCTTACCCCAAGCCCTCAGTCTGCCACCAAAAAAACAAACACACACACACACACAAGACTCTTAAATGCACTGAAAATTAGGAAACATTCCTGTGTGTGTGTGTGAGTGTTCTGTGTACATACTTCCATAGGAAGCACATAAAACAGGGTCCCTTAGGCATGATTTTCAGTTCCATAAAGATTTATTAACCAACTTACTGGATGCCAAACATTAATCAGTCGGTTTAAAAACATGAAAAAATCAAGGCTGGACAGCCCATGGCTTCTGTTCCAGCTGTTGCAATGCAAGTGAAGCAGCAGCAGCGACCATATGACAATATATCTGGAGGCCAGGGGAAGGGGAGAGTGAGACATGATTGTCCCTGTGCCCCTGGATTCACACCGTGCCAACATGACCAGGAACCCATGAGAAAATGGCGCCACATCTTCCAGATAAGAGTGCGGCATTTTAACCGTTGATGGGCTGATTTGCACACAGTCATTCCAACTCCATACTCATCTTCAGCTGTGGCTGGGACAAATCACCACAAATTTAGTGGCTTACTAGGCTTGGGGTGTAGCTCAGTGGATCAGTGTGGGCTTAGCATGTGCCAGGGCCCCAGTTTGATGCCCTGTACTGAAAAGAAAGGAAGGAAGGAAGGAAGGAAGGAAGGAAGGAAGGAAGGAAGGAGGGAAGACAGCTAGCTTATAATAACTAATTTTTTCTGTGTCAGTTCTGTAGGTGAGCAAATCTGACACAGGTCTCACTGGTCTCACCGAGGCAAAGGTGCTGGTGGGCCTTTACCCTGTCTGGAGGCCCTGGGAGAATCGACTCCCTTCTTCAGTTTCTAGGGGCTGCTGCTCTTCTTCAACTTCATCTTCCTCCTTCAAAACCAGCAACAGTGAGCTGAACCCTGCTCACATAGCATCTTGACCATTTTCCTCCCCTGTCTTCCTCTTTTAAGGACCATAGTGAGGACATTGGGCCTACCTGGATAATCCGGGATCATCTTCCTATTTTTAGGAACAGCCTTTGCCAGGTAACCTGACCTATTTGCAGGTTCTGGGGATTAGGATGTGGGTATGTTGGGGAGAAGAGCAGGATATATGCTGCCTTCCTATGCTGTCTCTAAAGCCACTGATGGTAATAAATCAGATAAGGGCTAGGAATTAGCACTCAGGGCTCAGGAGAGAAGAGGATTCCTGGCTCTGGTCGAGAGGGACCTCCTATCACCACCCTGGGTGCCCCTGAGCTAACCCTGTCAGGGAGAAAAGATGGACAGCATCTTACACAAAACCATCACTTGCCTGGTAATCCAGAGACTGGGATTATATTTTCTATAAAGTAAATAAACTGCTGAGTATCTGCAGGCAAATTGTTGAATAGCTCTGGGCTTCCAGTTCCTCTTCTGCAAAATGGCCGTGGTGAACTAGATGTTCCCAAGACCTCTTCCGGTTTCTAGCTCTCCGTGGCTCATTCTATAAGGGAAGGTACGGAATCTGTAGAAAGCCTGGCCTCTTTTTAAAAATGCAGTGCCGTCATTCCTTCCTCAAAATGTTGGAGTAATGTACCAATGTTGTCTAACACAACAACCTGGAGTCTCTGTCCCTTTTAGCTCTCGCCTGGGCCTGGCCCCATTATCCTGCCCCTGATGATGGTACATGCACATTGTCCACCCCCAGTCTTTTTTCCTAAATTGGAAATTATGCCTGAAGAGTAATGCCAGGGGAATTAGGTGAATTAAAGATAAAATTGTGGTTCTGCCATTGAAACAAGTCTTTAGGAAAATCAACTTGGAGATGTATGAGGTCACATAAAATTGAAAGTGAGCCTGGCTGAAGTGACTTGAGAAGGCTGATTCCGGCTTTCAAAGCTGGCATTGTGGGTAGGAAACTTGAGCCTAAAAAGAAATCATAAGTATGTGCATCATTTGACACTCTCTCCCCTCACTACCTTTTTCTCCCTTTAATCAAAGAATTCTATGTATGCAAGTAACTGAATCACCTCTCCTTCTCTCCTTCCACCCCGCCCCCTTTAATCACAACTAAGAGGAAAATTTCCAGCTAGGCATTAAATTGGGTCAACAGCTAACACAGCATGAGTATAGACAGTGGGGACAGCAAGTGGTATATACACAGGAAATAAACGACATGGTGCTACTGGCACTGATAAGCTGTTGAATAGGGCAAGGGCCCTATTAAGATGGAAAGTAATAAAAGATGAGAGGAAATACAGTTACCAGCAGCTGATAAACAACATTCCTGCTTTATGAAGGCATTAGTTTCACTTAATGGCTTCTAATGCCTCCGGGATAATCTCTCATGGTATCCTATATCCCCCAGAGCAGCCCTAAAGAACACCTAGGAAATGTCACCTTTGCATTGTGCAAAGGATAATGCTGAGTGGCCGCAGGCAGATCTGGAAACATTAAGTATGGCTGGTGCACAGAGCTGCATCCATTTGCAAAGGATAGCATTGAAGGAGGCTGTAGAAAAGATGTCCTTGACCCTGGTGTGTGCAGATCGAAGTGGAATTTCATTAGGACCATATGCAGAAATGTACTAGCCGCAAAAGGGCAGGTATTCCCTGCTCAGGTGTGTCAAATAACTTGCTACTCAACAGCAGGATTTCCTCACCATGAAACAGTGCTAAGACCTGACTAGCATGGTCCACACCAGATTATCCCTGGAAATTTGAGGGAGGTCATTCCTTTCCATGCCACACCCAGTTAGGATTGTACACGATAATTATTTTCTCCAGGTAAACTGCAGTAGCCCAGAGAATGCATTGGGAGAGGCTCTAGCATCAGTACATTGACACGGAAACAGCTTTCCCCTCTGACCTAAGACTCAGGGCCATGCTCTGCCTGAGCCTATTAAGTTGTATGGGATTGGAACTCGGGTCCATGGGCTCTGAAACCACCAGTGTGCAGCATCCAAGCCTTAGGCTTCTTCTCCTGCCACAGGAACCAGTGCTCTCCTTTAGGCCCAAGGCTTACACAAAAGACAAAATAATTCCCCCAAAGATGTCCATGCCCAGAACCTGTGTCTATGGCAAAAGAAACTATGTAGATTTACGTTAAGAGTATGATTCTGGATTACGTGAATCCCAATGGAATGT
Organism: Marmota marmota marmota; assembly: GCF_001458135.2. NCBI lineage: Eukaryota > Metazoa > Chordata > Mammalia > Rodentia > Sciuridae > Marmota > Marmota marmota. Next base: position 39,720,008 of record NW_025999900.1, read on the forward strand.
GATTCCAATGGAATCAATAAGAAGGTGGCAGGAAGTTGTGATTCAGAGAAAGAGTTGTAATGATAGAAGGGAGGGTAGAATGATGTGGAGGTAAAGCCCGAAGAATGTGTGGACAGCCTCTAAAAGCTCAAAAAAGCAAAGAAATTGAGTCTTTCCTAGAAATTCCAGAAGGAACTTAGCCTGATACTGACCTTGGACTTCTGACCTCCAATAAAATAACAAGTTCATATTGCTCTAAGTCCCTAATGTTGTGATAATTTGTTACAGCAGCAATAGGAAACTATTACAGCTACTTCATTCCCTTCCTTGGGATTAACCACTTTATGGGTTAAGTAACAAGCATACATTCACTTCCTTCACCAGAAAACTTACTCTCACTCACCAGAGTAGAGGTTTGCCACCCTGGTTCCAACAAATGCCACAAAGTAGCATCAAATTTGGGCAGATCACTTTGTGGGCCATGAAATTTGCTTTCATCTTATCATTAAAAAACTATTCGTTTATCTTGTGGGATGGTTGTCTTTGAAAGGTAGGATGACTATTTCTATTATTCTGATTTTCTAAAAATGTCTTTAACGAATACATTAAGTTCGTGATTAAGTGGCACAATAATTACAAATTTTAAAGGAATGAAGACATTCATTATTGCCAGTGCCCTAGTCTGTATCATCTAGTTGCTGATGAGAATGTGTTGTTTGTCCAAGTTGAAGGTAGAAAAAGAGCGATCCTCTAAGTGAAAGCAATCAATTACCTTATTTACCTGAAACAAACCACAAGAATGAGTGTTGCCTGTTGATTTCAGGTTGTGATGAGTTGAGTGGCAGCACTGTAGTAGGCAGAATTCTGAGGTGGCCCCAGGGTATACATGCCCTGCATAAACTCTGGGTCCATGAGTGCAGGAGGTTTTGCTTTTTCTGATTAGGCATGTAACATGGCAGAGACCTTATCACAAGGAGACTGTTTGGGAGGGCCTGGCCACCACATGGCCCTATAAAAGCAGAGCTTTCTCAGGTGGGTTACAAGAGAAGAAGTCGGATTTGAAGCATGAGGAGGATTTGATATGGCACTGATAGTTTAATGATGGAGAGGCCACATGTCAAGGTTCATACCGGCAGCCTGAAGGAGCCAGAGTAGTCAAGGCTGACAGCCGGCGAGGAAAGGTGGGCCCAGTCCTACAACTGCAAGGAACCAAATTCTGCCAAATTCAGCAAGAGTGAGCCTGGAAAGGACTTTTCCCCAGAAAACCCAGCTGAGAACCCAGCTTACAGACACCTTGACATTAACCTTGAGAGACCCTAAGCAGAGAAGTCAGTTACATCTAAGAGCTAATAGATGGATGATTTTTTAAATCCACTATATTTGTAGTAATTTATAAAGGTACTCTAAATAAAGAGTAGTTTTGGCTACTCCGCATCCATAATTCTAGCAAACTCAGGCCACCCCGTACTAGCTCAGTTGACAGTCCTCAAAAATCTATTTTGTTTTGGAAGAATTTAGGCCAGCTCATGATATAGTGTATTTATTTATTTATTTACTTTTTTAAAGCTTTTTATTAGTTCTATTGAGATACAATTCCCATGCCATATAATTCACCCAACAAAAGTGCACAATTTAGTGGCTTTTTATATATTTGCAGATATGTATGACTATCAAATGAGGCAATTTTGTTAACAAAAGGGTCTAAATACACTGCTGTAAGATTGAGTGTAAAGACAGAAAGACATAACTATGCCTAACTACACCGAAATCAGGCTACAGTTTCAAAAGCTTAAGCCTAGCAATTTACGTAGCTTAGGGAGTCAATGTTTACAGTCCCAACTGTGTACAGTCACAGCCTCGATTGTTCTCTTTCTGTGGGCCCAAATTCCTGCCTGACCCCCGGCATCCATTGGCACAACATGTTCTTAGGTGGCCATGGAAGCAAACCTCTCATGTCCCTGTCTGTTCTGCGGCATGCTACCAGGGCCTGCCCACCTCCCATGACTTCTCTCTTGTTCCAGTGCCCGTCCACCAGGGCCTGTCCAACTCCCATGACTTCTCTCTTGTTCCAATGCCCATATGTGGGTTACCCAAGCTCCCAAGTTAATGTCTTGTCTGAGTAAGGGAGACTTGGGGACACTGTACTCACATGTATACTAGATTGCAGAATCTCCCCTTCCCATGAGTGGCTGTGAAGGGCACCTCAGAGGAAAGGGTTTGTTGACAGTAGGTGGCCAGTTGGGCACCGGGCATTTCTCCACTTGGAAGCCAATACCATCACTGGGGGCACTGCTCTCTGAGGTCTGACTGCTCTGGGGAATGGGCTGGGCAGCAGGGCAGCAGGCAGGGGGAAGGGGGTCGAGCTTTGGGCAGCTGCTATTTATTAGAAGTCTTGACATTATTTCAGTATCCTCACCACCAATGAAAGTGGGCCTCTGGGTACATTTTTGCCTATCAATAAACATTGGCATGTTGGATGGAGCCCCTATTTTTAAATAGAATACCCTAGGTCACCTTATCTCTTTTTTCACAAAATTTGATAATGTATGAATATTTTCAAACAGTGATATTTTGGTCCTGTAGGTTAAACTGTCTTTCCTCACCTGTGACTATCCAAGCAGCTCACTCTGTTGAATAAATGGAAACGTCTAGAGCATGCATTCTCAAAGGGGCAAATAACCCCATAGTAATAAAAATTTGTTCTGGGGTGGAAGTGATTAAAAAAAACAAAATCCTACTCTTTTTGTGTCTAAACCCCAGCTATCCATGTAATGGATAGACTGATATGTAACATATTCGTGGTATTCAATTTTTATTTGAAGACTGTTGAGGCAAAACATATCATAAAAGTTTCCCTAGGAGGGTGAAAATAATATTGAAAAAAATGATTTACAGTAAAAGTTAAATAAATGATTGCTACTATTTTGGGCTGTCTGTCTCTAGTAGAATCCAATTCTATGAAGAAGGAGACATTTGTCTCTTTTGTTCTTGCTCTATTCTAAGTGCCTAGAATGTGCCTGGGAATTGGGAGACATTCAATCAATGTATGGTAAACAGAACAAATGAATAGATGACTTCTCTGAGTGTCCCAGAGTCAATTTCCTGTTGGCATTGTGGTTGGCAAGTCTGAAGGTTTTCTAGTGGCAAGGATCCAGGCCCTTCCTGGTGCGCACAGTAGTCTAGGGTGACAGGTGCATCTGAGGTCTCTTTCTTTCTGATCCTCATTGCAAGCTCCCCTCAAACTTCCATTGTTTGCTTTTCTGAATGCCTCTTCTATCCAATCTCCCCACCCCTAGTATCTCAGCTATACCACCCAGGTTCTTCTTTAGTGCATTCCATCGAAATAAAAGACAGATGACAATGTACTTTGAAAAGAGACTTGCTCAAGGGCCACCCTTGCTCCTTTGTTCTCGTTCTCAAGCCTTTAACTCTGAACCAACATCTTTACAAAAGAACTTCACTAAGAAATGTGTGTATACTTATATACACCCACATGCATATATGTTTACATGTTTCATAGAAGGAAAAAAGTAAATAAGGAGATCGACACAAGAATTTGACCATGCACAACTGGGGTAGCTAGTTCCACTCTCTGTGCTTGATTCTGGATTCTGCAGAAAACCCAGAAATGGAAGAGGGATGTTGTCTTAGTTTGCTCCAGCTACTATAACAAAATACCACTGACTGAGTGGCTTAAACAATAGAAATTTATTTTCTCCTACTTCTAGAAGCTGAAAAGTCCAAGATCAAGGTCCAGCAGGGTTCAGTTCCTAGCTTCGCCCTTCTTCCTGGCTTTTTGGCAGCCCCCTTCTCACTGTGTGCCCAAGTGACCACTTCTTTGTGTGCCCAAGTGACCACTTCTTTGTGAGCCTGTGTAGAGTAAGGGCACTAATTCTATTGGATTGGGGTCCCAATCTGTGAGCTCATTTAATGCTGGGTTTCTGTTCTCGCGACTAAAAGGCTCAGGGGTCACTCCAGTTAAACTGGGCTAACTGGGCTGCACGAAATAACCACACAAGAGACACAAATACCTTTTTCTTTGGGGTTGCTGTGACGGCTCCTCTGACCTTAAGGGTCCGCAGAAAGAGAGAGAGAGTGAGAGCACGCGCTGACCCCTTTTATTGAGGAGAAGTTATTTAAATGAGGCAAGGGGTCAGGTTTCAGGGGGCTCAGTTTCTTCATGATGTCCACTGTCAGCAGGTTGACTGACACCTGGGTAGGCCACACCCAAGGGCACAGTAAGAGAAGGGGACACACACAAGGAACTTCCATGGAAGATTCTATCCTAAACTGGGCAAAGGGTTATATTACAAAAGAACAGGTGAGTGTAGCCTCACCCATGGGGCTGTAGCAAGACACACCCATACATGAGACACCGACCACATTTCTGTGACTGAGCGCCTCAGCACCCAGCTGGGGAGTGTGACCAGTCACGTGTAAGGTTGGTCTCCCACAATTTAACTTTAGCTGCTTTTATTAAAGGTCCTATCTCCAGATACAGTCATATTGGGGGTTAGAGCTTTAACATAAGAATTTTGCAGGGACACAAACTTTCAGTCCATAGCAGATATAAAATAGGGGGACAGGGACAAGCTGGAACTTTCTAGCAGAAGCTGAAACCCATTTCATGGACATAAACCTGTATCAGTACCTTCTGCATCTAACCTCAATGGGTGTCCTATAGGCGAAACCAATATCCCGTATCAGGATACTAAATGCACGACAGACCCAGATATCAGAGATGCTGGAGGGGAGTCTGGGGAAGGTTGGGTAGTTGTAGGCCTGGCTTCTGATGCCCCCCAACATGCTAAGCCAGCAGATAAATAATAACATGCACAAGCTACAAATGTGTGCTGTCATTTCTGACCTCCAGATCACCCCCACCCCACCCCATGAGGGCTTCCTGTGGTCACTCTAGTCAGAAAGATGCAGGGCAGGGACTTTGAGAGATATTGTTGAGTCCATCCAAGTTGACATATTAAAAGCCACATGGTCTCTAAAGAGGAACCGTGTCTATAGTGCAGGGAGATGGGCTCCATTAGCAGTACTTGGACAAACAGTTACTGGCTCAGAAACTGATCTTGAAGGGGCCAAAGGAACTCTGTTGATAACAAAGAACAGGGGTGCAAAGAAAGGAAGGAGCTGGAGATGGGATGTTGGTTCAGAGTTAACGGCTTGAGAAGGAAGGATCAAGGGTGGCCCTTGAACGAGTCTATGTTAAGTCAGAGTAGAGAAGCACAGAAGAGAGATGGAGAAAAGCAGAACAGAAATGTGGGAATGTGTTCATGACAAGGTGGGGCGGAGGGAAAGCTAGAGAGGCCCAAGGTGACTCTCAGACAAGACAGCATCGTGGGAGCTAGCCACAGGAACTTCACAGATTCAGGGACACAGAGTTTCTGTTGCCACAGGGCACTGTGTTAAATGCCCATAAAAAATGATCAACTTGAGTCTTGTCCTACATTATTTGAAGAAGAGGTTGCAAAGTCAGCACAGTTCCCACCGTTCAGCAGCCTTAATGTTAAAGATATTTACCAGGATTTTCTTTCCAAAAAAGAACAGATCTTAATCTTCTTATGGGAGGCCGGAGGCAAGGCCTAAATTTGGAACCGAAGGATTGAAGCATTACAACAAACAGGAGAATAGATGAAAGGGTTTCTGAAATAGTAGGGAAGAGACAGAAGGCAACTAACAAGGTTTGTTTTAGAATCGACTCTCGACAAAGAGGTGACATGAAGGACCCTTGAAATTGGATATAGAGTTTAATTGCTCCTGATTCCCTCCAGGAAAGAGGGTATACCTGGGAGTCAAGTCTCAGCTGTGCCACACTGACCACCTCGTGGTGACCTCAGGCTGCTGTCATATGAAGTGGCAATGGTGTATTTATCTCACAAAACAATTGTGAAAACCCACAGCTAATATTGGTACTCAACAAATGTAGTGGGCGCCGGCCATATTCCCCGCGGTAGCAACACAGGAATGAAGAGAGAGGGTCAAAGTCCTTTCTGTCTTGGCGATTACAACCTAGTAAGAAGAGACACTTGAATGCAAATAAATAAATAAATAAATTATCATTTAGTCTCTCAGTGCCGAGGATCGAAGAGGTTATATAGTCATGTTCACCTGCGAGTTAGTTTTATTATCTCACTTTTACAAATGCTGGTGCTGAGGTTACCCATGATCTGTCGGCTACCAAGGGTCAAAGGAAAGACTTGACCTTCTAAATGGCTTCCTGGCACTTTGTATAAAATTCCTTTCCTCGCTGTGGGCTGTGAGGCTGTGGAGGACCTGGCTCCTTCTACCTTTCCACTTGCTCACCAACCCCAAGCCCCAAGTCTTCTGACCCCTGAAATCTCTCTTCCAACAGCAAATATAAGCCTGCAATTCTCACATACTTGTAAAATTGAAATAGGGTGCATTGTCTCCTGTGGACAGATGGTTATGACTTTATATGCCAAGAAAACCTATTTAGGCAGATGTTTCATTGACAACAAGTGTAAACAGGGTCCTAATGAATGCATTTCCTGAAAGTTGTTGGTTGCCATTAACACAGTGATAGTTATGTGTGATTAATGCACCAGTAAGACATCTAAAGTGAACTGAAAAGTAAAAAGTCAAAGGAGATTCTTCGGGCAAGAGTAACCACTGGGAACTAGCCACGTCTAGAACTGGCCACATTATCCTTGCCATGGATTTAAATGATATTGAGTTCCTACTGCATGAGAGATGAGCATGGTAAAATAATAAAATAATATAAAAAAGTTGGTGGAATTAAGTGACTGAGGGCAGAGGACTGTGGACTGACAGCTCAGGTCAGACCTCAGTAAGTAGGACACTACTAAGGAACAGGAAGGAGGCAGGGGTGTGGGCAGCTGGAGGTGGCCTGCTTTAGGAGAGGGAACACAGATGCAAAGGCCCAGCCAGAATGAGCGAGAATGGTGAGCTTGGGGAACAGAATGAAGACCAGCATGGCCTGGGGCCAGCGAGTCTGTGGGATGTGGAAAGGCAGAAAGCAGCCAGATCTTTGCAGCCCACAGTGAGGAAGGTGAACTTTGTACAAAGTGCAGAGGAGGCCACTGGAAGATTTTAAGCCAAAGTGACATGATCTCATTTGTACTTAAAAACAGAAGACACTGTGGATACTCTAAAGGCATTGCTGATGGATCACTTCCAGACTCTTCATTATTTTTGAAGATTATTGTGCACTGGATCATTCATGCATGCCAGACTGGAAGTGGACAAGACGGAGAAAAATGGAGAACTTCTGCAACCCCAGTAACAGCAGAGGAACGGCTAGGATGCAGGGCGCGGTGCAGACCTTCGAGTCATGGCAGCCAGGAGAGATTCTGCCATGGCTCTGGGGTCCCCCATTTGTCACTGTTCTCCATCAAACATACCTGCCCTTCATATGAATCTTGCCACTTCTTGGTGACTGCATACTGGTGAATTAGCCTCAATTAATCAGTGTGTTACACTTGTCAGGTGATAGAGATCCTAAAACCATTTCAGATGTCCTAGTTGTCAGAAATTCTTCAATATCTGATTCTAGCAAAATTGGAATTACCAAGTCTAGAGCATGCCAGGAGAGGGTTGGAAGACAAGACGGACACACAGATAGGGGTGTTTGGGCTATCACCTATACTTTGCCCTGCCTGGGTTACCCTGATTTAAACATGAGCTCAAATTTCTTGTTGTCAAGTAGGATAAATAACAAAAAATAAATAAACAATTTTAATGATATCTGTATCATTAAATGATACTTATGCAAAGTTTGATGAGTTTGGACACAGGCAACTATCGTGATACTAAAGCCACAAACTAGATCATAAACAGCCATCACCTCCAAAAATTTCCTTGTGTGTTTTTATTATTTCTGCTTGTTGTTTTGTTTTAATAAGAAAACTTCACATGAGATGTGCCCTCTTAACAAAATTTTCAAGTGTACAGTCTTATTAACTAAGGCACCATTGTGCAGCAGATCTCTACACCTTTCTCATATTGTATAACTGAAATTTTAGACCTATGAATAATAGCTTCCCATTTTTGCCTCCCCATAGCTGCTGGCAACTACCAATGCACTCTCTGCATCTATGATTTTAACTGTTATAGAATCTTCATATGAAAGTAGGATCAGGTAGTGTTTGCCCTCCTGTGACTATCTTTTTAAAAAATAAAAATAAATGACACTGGAATGCATTACAATTCTTATTACACGTATACAGCATAATTTTTCATATCTCTGGTTATATATAAAGTATGTTGACACCAATTTGTGTCTTCATACATGTACTTTGGATAATGATGTCTATCACTTTCTACCATCCTTGCTAATCCTCTGCCCCCTCCCTTTCCCTCCCACCCCTCTGCCCTATCTAGTCCTGTGACTATCTTATCTTACTTAGTGTAATTCCTTCAGGTTCATCTATATTGTGTCAAATGGCAGGATTTCCCTTTTTTAGAGTTGAGAAATATTCCATGTGTATGTATACTACATTTTTCTTTATTTATGTTCTGTTCATGGGCATATTAGATTGTTTCCATATCTTGGTGATTGTGAATGATGCTGCAGTGAACTTGGCAGTACAGATCTCTTCTATGGATCCTGATTTCAATTCTTTTGGATAAAAGTCCAGAAGTGAGATGTCTGGATCAAATGGCAGTTCAACTTCTAATTTGTTTAGGAAATTCCACTCTGTTCTCCAGAACAGCTATACCATTTTACATTCCCACTAAACAGCATACAAGAATTCCAATTCCTCCACCTCCTTAGAATTCCAAGGATGTATCTTTTATCTTTATATCCTAAAAATATATTTATGTAAATATATATAAATATCTTTAGATGTATATATATTCATGTGAATTATCTAAAGATATATATCTTTTTATATGTATCTTTTATACTTATATATATCAAGATATTATACATTATCTTTATTTGTGTGTATATTTTTTATCCATCTGTATATATATAGCAATATCCTAACAGATGTGAGGTGATATCTCATTTCAGTTTTAATTTTCCTTTTCCTCATGATTGGTAATGCTGAATACTTTTCACGTACTTGTTGACCATTTGTACTCTTCTTTTGAGAAATGTCTATTTAAGTCATTAGCCCATTTGCAAATTGGGTAATTTGTTGCTGTTGAGTTGTAGGAGCTCCTTACATTTTTAGATTTTAACTCCTTATCAGATATATGGTTTGCAAATATTTTCTTCCATTCTGTAGACTGCATTTTCATCCCATTGATTCTTTCCTTTGTTGTATGGAAGCTTTTTAGTTTGATATACTTCCACGTTGTTTTTACTTTTGTTGTCTATGTTGTTGGTGTCACAGCCAAGAAATTTAGCCAAGGACAACCTCATAAAGCTTTTTGTTTATGTTTTCTCCTAGGAATTTTATAGTTTTAGGTCTTATGTTTACATCTTTAATCCATTTTGAGTTGATTTTTGTGTATGGTATAGAGAATAGCTGGATCATTCTTTTGCATGTGGATATACAATTTTCCCAACATCATTTGGCAAATAAGCTATCCTTTCCCCATTATGTATTCTTGGCATGCTAATTGAAGATCAGTTGACCACATGAGCATGGGTTCATTAACTATCTATTTTGTTCCACTGGTCTAATCTGTCTTTATGCTAGTAGCATACCAGTTCCATTATTGTAGCTTGAACATATAGTTTGAAATCAGGTAGTATTATGGCTCCAGATTTGTTCTTCTAAGACTGCTTTGGTTACTAACTTTCTTCTGTGGTTTTTTATGAATTTGATGATTGCTTTTTTATTCCTGTGAAAAATACCACTGGGATTTTGATGGGGACAGCATTTAATCTGTAGATAGTTTTGAGTGGTAAGGATACTTCAACAATATTAACTCTTCTAGTCCATGAATTCTTCTTCTATAGTTTTATAGTTTTCAGTGTTCGGGTCTTTTACATCCTTGGTCAAGTTCATTCCTAAGTATTTTATTCTTTTGATGCTATTGTAATTGGAATTATGTCTGTACACTAACAATTGGATAGCCTATTGAGAGTGTACAGAAATGCAACTGATGTGGGTATATTGATTTTATATCCAGCAACTTCACTGAGTTTGTTTGGGAGTTCTAACTTTTAGTTGTTATTGAATCTTTAGGGTTTCCTATATATAAGATTATGCCATCTGCAAATAGATAATTTTACTTCTTCTCTTCTGATTTGAATGACTTTTATTTCTTTTTCTTGCCTAATTATTCTGGCTAACACTCCAGTACCATGTTGAATCAAAATGGTAAGAATGGACATCCTTGCCTTGGATCACTATTTTGGAGGAGAAGCATTCAACATTTGACCATTGATTATGATATTGGCAGCAGGCTTTATAAATATGACATTTTTGATGTCAATGTAAATTCCTTCTAAACCTCGTTTTTTGAGAGTTTTTATCATGAAGAGATGCTGAATTTTGCCAAATGATTTTTATGCATGCTGAGATGATTTTGTAATTTTTGTCCTTGATTCTGTTAACATGACTTATCACATTAATTGATTTGCAGACATCAAACCATCATTGTATCTCACGATAAATCCCACTTGGTCATGGTGTATGGTGCTTTTAATGTGCTATTATTTGGTTTGCTTATATTTTGTTGAGAATTTTTATAACTATGTTCATCAGGGATATTGGCCTACAGTTTTTTTTCCTTATAGTGTCTGTATCTGACCTTGGTAATGATTGCTTATAAAATGAATTTGGAAATGCTCCCCTCTCTTCATTTTTTTGGAAGAGTTTAAGAGGGATTGTCATTAATTCCTCTTTAAATGTTTGGTAGATGCCGCAGTCTGGCTGGGCACAAAATAACCAAGCCACCACACCGCCTTGTAGATTCAAACAGCAACTCTTTATTCTTGAACTCTCACCGGCACTCTACACACACGTTCTGGGAAAAAATACACTCCCTCCACCGGGCTCTCCGTACCAATTCTCTCAGAACCCCGCGGGAACTCAACAGGAACTCAAGGAGCGGGCCCCTGAGGCAGCAGGATATGCCCTAAACCTGGAGCCACCCTAATCCAGCAGGATCCACCCTAAACCTGGAGCCACCCTAATCCCTGAGCAGGGTCACTTTTCTGAACAATTTCAACCCAAAAATGCCATGCGTCATTTCCAACTTGGCTATGGTTCTCAGCAGGTAGAATTCACTCGTGAAGCACAATGGAATTATATGTGCATAGTTTTATGTCAAGAATTATCCCTTTTAAGAGGTACTAGAAAACTCAATTTTGTTTTTAATTTTGAGAGTCTTATTATTCTGGTATCTTGGCTTCTAAAATAAGAAAATGATACTGAAATTCACTTTATTATACTAATGAATGAAAGAAATCCAATGCTAGAAATACACTTTACACTTGATAGTCTTCAATACTAGTGCAGGTTAGATCTGGGTTGCCCCCAGAGGTAGCAGGGATTGTATTGTTTAGGCTGGGATGGAAGAGGCATGACCCAAGAGTTCTGCTAGAACCTGTCAAGTCAAAATAGAAAGATGCTGGGGAAGTCAAGGTCATAATCCAAGGAAACAAGATGTGTGCTGAGTGACAGTCTAGGACATATCAGTGGTTGACAGTGAGAGCTGCTGGTGGAGGAGATTTAGAGAATGAAGGAGGGCGTGAGGCTGGGGAGAGGTCAGGTATGTCTGCAAGCTGAGTGTTCTAAGAAGCATGGGCAAGAATGCCAGCCAGGGCGATGCTCCTTGGAGGTGGTGCCCGGCTTTGCCATGGACTTTCACCCCACCAGGGTGAAGAATTGGTAAAGGGAGAAACGTTTCCCCAGTTTTACTCTGAGTTACCTGAATCTTGCTTCTAAGACCTGGATAAGGCCCATTTGGCCTAGCTATTTATGAATGTCAATATCTGGGAGAGCCCTGGAAATGGCAGTAATGATGGCAAAGGACATTTTGAACCACCCTGATTTTGAAATGAAGGTTATAACCAATGCATAGTCAGTCAGCACACCAGAAAGGACTGAACAGGCTTTGATAGTTACAACAGTCTTGAAGCTCTCTCTTCCAAGGAATGAGCATTGCCCTTTAATCAGCAGCTCAGGAGATTGCTTCAGTCCCGTGTGGATCCTTCTCTTTCTCTTTCCAGTGATTGCTTTTTTCCCACTTTATCTGGCAAGTGGTGACTGAGGCCAGATCTCAAATCTGTTAACCTGCATACTCTCCCTGTCTGTTTTCTTTGGCTGTGATAGTCTTCCTATTGGGTTGGCATCCTCCCCACTGCCCTCCCCCATCTCTCTCTCTATCTCTCCCCACCCCCTTAAAAACTTGCTTTTGGGATGATTTTTATTTTCCTAGAACCCAATCTATCAACAAAAAGCCAATTTCACAGAAGCATGAATGGCAGCCTGTTTCCTGAACAGCACCCGTAGTGGCACTCCCCCACCCAACCTGCAACCTTGTTCCTCAGGACATTATTGTTTAATGGCTCAGTGCCCAATGTCATAGAAGCTATGCACTCCTGTGCACTCCTGTCCTTCCTGGAAGGTGGTTCCTATTTGTCTTTTACAAATGGTCAGACAGAGGTGGCGTGCTCAAGACCCCTCTGCTGCCAAGAGTCAAAGGTGAGACTCAGCCCTGGTTTTCTGACTGTACAGTAGCATTACTCTTACAGCCAAATCCATCTTCTGACAGAAAAAAAAAACAAACTCACAGTTCTCACATACTTATAAATCTTAAACAGAGTACATTATCTCATGTGGACAGATGGTTATGACTTTATATACTCACAAAACCTATTTGGGCAGATGTTCAGTTGGAGACAAGAAGTGTAAACATGGTCCTAATGAATGCGTTTGCTGAAAGTTCCTGGTTGCTCTTTGTCAGAACTGTTGTTTTTACTGTCACTCCTCAGGCTGAATTAAATAACACCAAAACAAAACAAAACAAAACAAATTAAGCAGGAAGAGAATTGGCATTTCAAATGTGACAGGACAAACAGAAGCCAGGCACAGTGGTACACACCTAAAATCTCGGGAGGCTGAGGCAGGAGGATCTCAAGTTTGAAGCCAATCTGTCAATTTAGTGAGACCCTGTCTCAAAATCAAAAATAAAAAGGGCTGGGATGCAGCTCAATGGTAGAGCACCTCCGGGTTCAATCTCCATGCCACAAACAAGGCAAATAGAACTTTGCATTCAAAAAAGAATGAGAAAGTTCATTTTGGTGTGGGAAATCATGAATAAGAAAAAGGGAGTTGGGAAATCCTAGGAAGATTCACCTCCTCAAACCAAATGAGGGAATAAAAGATGTTACCTTGCCAAGAATTCTGCAGCAACATGAGGGCTGGGATTGAGTTGATCTCGGAACTTGAATGTTATACCCCATATGCTACAGAGACTCCAGTCACCATTTGGGTCCATCTTCAGGAAGACCCCATCATTCCCACTTTCCTGACTCCCAATTTACTAGCCCACTAACTTTTCAGACAGTTCGCCCCTTCTCAAATGGCTTCTACCATCTTGCCCTGTTTGCTGCAAACCTAGCAGGGGGTGATTTTCCCTTCCGACCATCTGCCCAACCCCCAATCCCCTGTAAAAAGCTCCTTTGCTTCTTACAGCTTCAGTGTAAGATTTTGTACTTTCAAACTGATCCTTGATGAGTAAACTCCTTCCCCGAGTCTCCACTTTAGAAAGTTCTTGACCGCTCAGGTTCCCTCTCCTAGTTGACACCTTTGGGGGTTGATGGGAAGAGTCCTGTTGTTGATAAATCAGCGTTGCTTCTGTTGCTGCAGAAGCAAGGGGGAATAGGCATGCAGTGGAAGAAAATATGCTTAATTAGAAATTGGTCCTCATTAGGGGATGTTCGAGGAAGTGTTCAATTTGCACCTATCTTAGCGGATCCTCACACTAGTTAATTAAAAGCAGCTACGCTCACCAGTGAAACCTTTATGGACGAGTTGGATTGTTTATAGCTGCCAAACATGTGGAAAGGGGAGGAAGGTTTGAATCTTGACTATTTCAAATGCAAGAAGGTTCTGCTGTTCACTCTTCAGCTGGAGCAGGGGGCCTCTATCTCAAGGGAAGAGGGCGATGGAAGAGCAGTTGGGGTAAATGTTCCTCCAGATGACCACTCTGCCTCCATCTTTGCCCCCCTCCTCTCCTCCCTGTGTTCCAGCTGGATCCTTCTCAGAGCTCCCCGAGCTCATATTTACCAACTCCTCATGCCCCACACTGTCAAGGTCAGGCTCCTTCCTGCATCCAGGTTCCTCCATGACATCCTTATGTCAGGCTCCACCCCCTTGTCCTTCCAAGAGGTCAGCTGGCATGACAGAGTGGGCAGTTATCTGTCCTCACATACCCTGTGCCCCACTCCATCATTTCAGCAAAGCTGCGCTTTTTCTCCTCCCACCTAAAGAGATTCTATTAATTCTTCAGGACTGGATTCAAATCCACCTCCTTCACCCCCTGGTAAGAGTTCATTATTCTTTTTCTAAGACTTCTAAAGTACTCCTATTATACAGCATCCCTGTACTTTATAAAGTACTCCTATTATAAAGCATTTCATTCGGCTTTATTTTATGAGTAGTCTGAATGGCTCTTCTCCCCCACTGAATTTAAAGTTTTCAGGGGCTTGGTCTGAGCCTTACTCATCTCTATAACCTCACAGTGCCTAATAGAGTTCTCTGTACAAAGCCAGCATTGGGAAGTGGTTGTTGAATTGAGAATAGCAAGCCAAGCTCTCTATGGAGCTCAAAAGACGAAGCAGATTAGCTTTTCTAAAGATCAGAAGGGCCAGGCTTGCTAAAATCTTGCTCATGGGAAGGGTGCCTTTTAGGATCCTCATCACTTCACCGTATCAGGTTAAAAAATGAACAAGGAAAAAAAAAAGTCGTCAGCATTGTTGAGTCCATCAGTAGTTCCTATCGAATACATTTGTGTACAAGGCAAAGCACTGTGCACAATAGAAAGTCCTCAAAGAAGGGACCATGTTTTTACCTATTCAGATATGGGTTCCATTGTTAACCCTGAAATAGTTACACATAAACTTCTACACACACACACACACACACACACACACACCAATGAGTTTAACCCTGCTGTTATACAGCAAGCTCAAGAGGAAGCCAAGCCTAAGTGACTTGAGCAAGGTAACTAGTCCAACCCACTGCCACTGAGCAGTGCCTTTCAGACTGGCCTCAGCAATCAAAGCCAGAGGCAGAGAACCCTCACACCAAAAGCTGGGTCGCCCATCATCCCCAGTCCGTTGCTCTTCCCTGACATCAAGTGATGACTTTGGCTCTGCCCCGGCATGGAGCATTCATTGCATTGATAAAGTGTATAGTGGAGTCACAAGCAACGCCCTGACACTTCTGTATGGTCACCTCTGTCTGTTGCCTGCTTCGCTCTCCTCTCTTCTGGCACAGTGGTGGGAGTCTGTATTTAGAATGCCACCACAGTTCACTTTCCCTGACCACACACAGAGAGGAGTGATAGCCACATCTCCCCCTGCCAAGGAAGGGCGAGTTTGAACAGGGGGAATGAAGACTGAGCCGAGATGGGTGGAATGATGGCATTAAGAATGGCTGAGGATGCCCATGTGCTTAAAATCACCAGTCTCCACAGACTAGAAGGCTGAGTGGGTCCTGCTCATAAGGCAACCCTTTCTATTCCCTGTGTTCCGAGGACTTACAGTTCCTCTATCTGACTGTTTTAACAGTGCCATCTACAGGCCATTTCCCAAACTACAGCGTCTTCCCAGTTTTGTCCTCCTGTTTCATTCTTTCTTTCTTTCTGCAGGATGGGTCCAACCCAAAGCTTTCTTTATATAAGCAAGATGTTACTTATGTGTGGTTTATTAGGAGCATAAATAGTGAGCCATCCCATTCCTCAGGAAGGGAAGAGTCACCCTCCTGAAAGATTCCAGTAGGAACTGCAAATCTCACCACCTCCTGAACGAGGGTGAAAGGTCAGCACTGCCCTGGCACAGGAACCACATGGACTGTGAGGAGAGGGTGCAGCTTCCAATCCCATCACCTTGCTGACAGCTCTGGGTCTCAGGTGAAGGGCTCTTTCTCTGTATCTTGCAGGATACAGAATTTTTCCCGGTGACATTCTTCCATCTGTCAGAATTTCATCCCTTTTTAACTCCTCTTCTGCAAAAGGAGGGAAGGAAGAAAGGAAGGATTGAGAAAAGAAAAGAGAGAGAGAGAGAGAGAGAGAGAGAAAGAAAGAAACCCCTCTGGGCTTGTCAGTTTCTTTTACTCCACTTCAATAAATTAAATAAAAACCTGTACCCAGCTATATTAGAGAAACATTGTCTGGTTGGATCTACCAGTCAAAACCCCCATCCATCTACCGTGGTTCATTATAAGTCACCATCGCATGAGAATTCAAGAAGACTCACTTTCACCCCTGGTGCGTAGTCATAGACTCTCTGCATAATGTAGATTTACTGAGGCAGCAGAGACAAATGGCCAAGCAGCAGAGGAGGTCTATTTGCAGATACTGAGGACCTGGTGTCCCGTGCTCCTCAACTGGGATGGGACTGGGGTCCTGGTGGGTCCTCCTGGTGAGTTGAAGTGCTGTTTTGGTGTTCTCTCTCCCTTGCTCCCCCTTCTCCCACTTTTCCTCCCCCTCCTTTCTCATAAATAGAAATAGAACCCCATGGGTTCTTGGAGTTAATAGGATCCCATGGCATTGCATTTATAAGTCAGGGCTGAGAAGTGGCCTGCACTGCCCCTTCGTTCCCAGCACTTGGCATTGCCTGTTGTGTACCCAGGGATGGCTTGTTTCATTATTTGGAAGTATGGACCTGAAGAAAATGCATACTAGACACGGCGAGCCATGGTCAGGGAACCTTTTCTGTAAAGGCCAATGGTAAATATTTCCAGTGTTGTGGGCCATGTGGTCCCTGTCACAACTACTCGCTTTGGCTCTTGTAGCACCAAAGAAGCCACAGACGTTGGTAAACCAATGGGGGCAGCTGGGTTCCAGTCAGTTTATCCAGAGGAGGAGCAGGTGACAGGCTGGTCGGGGTCCCTGAGGCCCTTGATGGCCATTTTAGTCAGCTTTTTCGTTGCTGTGACTAAAACCACCCGACCAGAACAATTTTCAAGGAGGAAAAGTTTATTCAGGGGCTCACAGTCTGAAGTCTCCATCCATAGAAGGCTGGCTCCGTTCCTCAGGGCTCGAGATGATGGTGGGAAAGTGTGGTGAGGGAAGCAGCTCACATCAAGTGATCAGGAAGCAGAGAGACTCCACGCATCAGGTACAAATAAATACCCAAAGCCACGTCCCAATGCCCACCTCCTCCAGCCACACCCCACCACTTCAGTTACCACACAGTTAATCCCATCAGGGGATTAATCACTGATTGGGTTAGGACTCTCACAACCCAATCATTTCTCCTCTGAACCCTCTTGCATTGTCTCACACGTGAGTTTTGGTGAATACCTCACATCCAAACCACAATTGCCAACCCCTGCATTAAGCTACTGCAGAGCTGCTAGGGACAGAGATGTAAGCTATGGCTTGTGGGACACTGCCCAACCAAGGGTATAAGTGGGACCTAAAAGGTGACTCATGCTCAGCGTTTCCACCCCTCCTCCCATGAGGGGCACTTGGAACTCACCCAGAAGTCCCGTCTGCTCTCATGTGTGTCTGGCCAGAAAAATCACCTTCATAATGTTTTAGGGTTCTCTAGAGAAATCACACACACACATAGTAGCTTCCCTTATCCAAGACCCCAGGAGATGCCTAAAACCACAGATAATACCAAACATTATATGTACTATGTTTTTTTCCTAAACATATATGTCTCATAAAGTTTAATTTACAAATGAAGCCAGTAGGAGGTTCTTTAAAAACAACAACAACAACAAGGGATTAAACCCAGAGGTGCTTTACCACTGAGCCACATCCCCAGCCCTTTTAATATTTTATTTAGATACTGGGTCTCACTGAGTTAGTTAGGGCCTCAATATGTTGCTGAGGCTGAATTTGAACTCATAATCCTCCTGCCTCAGCCTCCCCAGATGCTGGGATTACAGGTGTGTACCACTGTGCCCAGCCCATAGTAGGCAATTACCATCAATAATTAATGATAAAATAGAACAATTATAACAATATGATACAGTAAGTTAAATATGTGAATGTCATCTCTCCCTCTCTCTCTCTCTCACTCTCTCTCTCTCCCCCTCCCTCCCTCCCTCTCTCCCCCTCTCAAAATACCCTGTTGTACTATACTCACTCCTCTTTTTCTTATGATGAGGCGAGATAATATAAGGCCTCAGCTATGGGACAAAGCAGGGTGAATGACAAAGCACTTATCCTGCACTGTGGCCATAACTTCTACAGTCTGAAGTGTGACAGCAAGGCTAGAATGAATTTCTTTTTCCTTCTTCACAATTTCACAGAAGGTTCCTTCCTACCACAGGTATTAGCAGACTCAGCAAATGATTTTTTTTTCTTTCTCATTAAGCCAAGAACTTTCTCACCTTTTCATTCAAAGAAAGCACTTTACAGCTTCTCTTTGGCAATCTGAATAGCATCACTGGCAATCTGAATTGCCAGCATCTCATACTTTGAGCCCAGTATTAAAAAGAGGGGTTACACGAACACAAACATTGTGATACCACCACAGTCGATCTTACAACCAAGAGGGCTATAGAGGACTAACAGGTGGGTAGTATATACAGCATGGACACACTGAATAAAAGGATGGTTCACAATCCCCGGTAGGATGGAGCAGAGAAGTGTAAAATTTCACCAGATTACTCAAATGGCATGCATCTAAAACTTATGAGTTGTTTATTTTGAGAATTTTTCTTGTAATATTTTTGTTCTGTGGTTTACCATGGAGTAATTGAAAACACAGAAATCAAAATCATAGATAAGGGGGGTAATTTCTGTGTGTGTGTGTTTACAAACATATGTAAATCATCTTCTGTACATAAGGCATGATATATAAATAGGTGTACATCTTATTTTTTTATTTGTTTTAATTAGTTACACATGACAGTGCAATGATCTTGACATATCATACATTTGAATCAGACAGGATATAATTTCTCATTTTTCTGAGTGTAGATGTACATCTTATTATCATGTATGTGATATATGTACACACACATTGTGTGTGTGTGTGTGTGTGTGTGTGTGTAAAGAAAAATTTATTGTAAAGCACTGGCTCATGCAGTTATGGAGGCTGTGACAAATCCCCAAATCTGCAATGTCAGTCTTCAAGCTGGAGACTTATGACAACTGATGGTGTAGATCTAGTCTGAATCTGAAGGCTAAGGAGAGCCAATACTTCAATTCCAGTCCAAATGTCAGCAGGCTCAAGACCCAAGAAGAGCTCAAATTTCAGCTTGAGTTGGAAGAAAAGAAAAATTCCCCTTACTCTTGGGAAGGTTAGCTTTTTCATTATATTCCAGCCTTTAACAGATTGAATGGGTTCTACCCACTTTCAGGAGTAAAATCTGCTCTGCTCAGCCCATCAGTTTAATGTTAATATCACCCAGAAACATATTCACAGATGCACCTAGAATATTTGACCACATATGTAGGCACCTTGTAGCCCATTCAAGTTGAAACATAAATTTAACTATTACACATCATTTGCAAAATGATGCCAATGGGAAGATGCCGCAGTCTGGCTGGGCACAAAATCACGAGCCACCACACACCTTGTAGATTCAAACAGCAACTCTTTATTCTCGAACTCACACCGGCACTCTACACACATTCTGGGGGAAATCCACGTTCTCCGCCCAATTCACGTTCTGGGCGAAATCCCAAATACTCTCTCTGAATCCCACGAGAACTCAACGGGAACTCAAGGAGCGGGTGCGCCTGAGGCAGCAGGATACGCCCTATTCCCAGCAGGGTACACCTTAAACCTGGAACCGCCCTAAACCCGGATTGTCCTAAACCGGGAACGCCCTAAACCCCTATCCGCCCTAAACCTGGAGCAAGGTCACCTTACATGCAATGACACTGCAAATGACCTGGGTCATGCCATGCGTCATTCTTACTTAGCAATGGCCCTCAGCAGGAAGAGAGTAATTAAAAATAAAAAGAAGACCAGTAGTGTTTGTTCTCATGTGAGTGAAATAATACATCAGCTATGTATTTAAAGATCTTGACAGAAGTTTTTTCAGTTATTTGTTTCTATTGAGGTATATTTACATATTATGAAATGCATTGATTTTAAGTGCATGGTTTCATAGTTGTTCACAAATGTACATACTTGTGTAACCCACAGCTCTATTAAAATCTACATTTCTGTTGACCCAGAAAATTCTTCCATGACTCATCCCAATAAATCCCTTCCCACCCAGAAGCAACCACAAATTCTATTCTAGAATCTTGTATAAATGTAATCATATCATGTTTACTGTTTTGTTTCTGGTTTCTTTAACTTAGCCCAATATTTTGGACATTCACCCATGTTGCAGCATATTTCAATACTATGTTCCTTTTCATGCCTGAATAGTGTTCCACTGAATGAATAAATATGCCACCATTTATTCATTCTCCTGTTGATGGATACCTGGACTATTTCCAGTATTTAGCTAGTATGAAAATGTTGTCATGAAAATTCTTGTTCCAGGCCTTTTGTGGGCATATGTATTTATTTCTTTAGGATAAATACCAAGAATAGGTTTGTTGAATGATCAGGGCAATGTATTCTTTAGCAAACAAACCATCAAAGGTTTTTCCAAGATGATTATCCAGTGTACATACCCTTGCAATATATGAGCAAGCTGGTTGTTCCATATCCTTGTCACCACTTGATATAATAAGCCTTTTAAATCTCAAGCATTTTAGTGGGTATGTGGTCCTTATCTTATTGAGTTTTGCTTTTTTAAGGGTGTGTGTGTGTGTAGTGTGTGTGTGTGTGTGTGTGTGTGTGTGTGTAGATATATTTAGTTGTTGTTTGACCTTTATTTTATTTATTTGTACATGGTGCTGAGAAGCAAACCCAGTGCCTCACACATGCTAGGCAAGTGTATTGAGCCACAACCCCAGCAGCTCATTGAGGTTTTAATTTGCATTTCACTATGGCTGATGATATTTACCTTTTCAAGTACTCCATAGCCATCTCTCTATATTTTGTGAAAAGTCCAAATTCTTAAATGTTAAGATTTCCTTATATATTCTGGACACAAGTTCTTTGTAAGCTAAGTCTGGCAAATATTTCTTCCAATTTGTGATTTAATTTATTGTGAATGTATCTGATAAGCACTTTTAGATTTTGAAGTTCAATTTATGAATATTTTTCTTTTATGGCTATTGCCCTCTATGTTTAAAGAAATCTTATCCTCCCCAGTCTCAAAGACGTTCTCATATTTTCTTCTAACAGTTTTATACATTTAGCTTATACATTTATATCTATAATTCCTCTTTGAATTAATTTTTCATATGTGATATGAGTCAAGACTCAAGTTCTTTTCTTTTTGCATATAGATACCTAGTTGTTCTAGTTCCATTTGTTGAAAAGACTTCCCTTTCTCCGTGGAATTGCTTTGACACCATGGTTGAAATTGATTTGTCCATGTGTATGTGATTCTATTTTGCAATTTTCAATTTTTTTCTATTGTATTTCTCCTTCCTTTTAGAAACACCGCACTCTTGACATCTGTAGCTTCACAGGTAATCTTGAAATCAAGCAGAGTAAGTTTTCCAACTTTGGTCTCCAATCTCTGGAACATTTTGGCTATTTCAGGTCCTTTGTAATTCTGTATACATTTTAGAATCAACTTATCAATTTCCACAAAACCTTTTCTGACATTTTAATTGGGATCTATAGAGTTTTTAGATAAATCTTGGAGGAAGCAATATCTTAATAATATCGAGTTTTTCAGTTTTTGAACATGGTATATCTCTGCTTATCAAAGTCTCATTGAACTTCTCTCTGTAGTGTTTTATATTTTCAGAATACAAGTCTTATACATCTTCATTAAATATATTTCTGAGTACTTAATGTTTGGGGGATACTATTATGAATAGTACTTTTTGATGTTTCTTTGGTTTTTTTACTTTAGAAGCTTTTTTACAAGATTATCTTGATAAAAATTTCTCCGATAACTTCCCTTATTTCCTCCTGTTTGTTGACATCTTTAGTTGTGTATAGCTTTGTAAAATATACTTTAAAGTATTGCATATTTACCTTTTCCAGTTCTATATTGTAGACTATTTTATAGCTGACATTAGTCAGATACTGAATATGGTGGAGTAAAATTTTAATTTACGAGATAGGGTACTACAATGAGAGAATTTTTTCTTAACAGAACGTTTTTCATTATGAATAATTTTTCATTTGCTTTTTCTGAATCTCTTTAGATGACCATATATTTTTTCTTCTTTTACTCTATTAATATGTTGAATCATATTGACTGATCATAAAATATTAAGCAAACTTCTATTCGTAAGCTCATTAGCTTACAATATATCATTCTTTTTATGTATTGATCCATTTTATTTCTTAATATCTTACTACTGATTTTGGGGTCAGTGTTTATGGGGGATCCCACTGGTCATAAATGTTCTGTTCTTTTAATAACCGTTTATTTTGGCATCCAGCTAATACTGGCCTTACAAAATAAGTTGAGAAATGTTTCCTTCTCTGTTTGTGAAAAATTCATGGAGGATTTTACTGTTTTCTTCCTTAGAAGGTTAGTAGAATTTGCCAGTGAACCCATCTACTCTGAAAGTATTCTTTGTGGAAAGTTTATAATTATTAATTCAATTGTTTTCATTGATATGAGGCCATTTAATTTTTCTACTTCCTCTGGAGTAATTTGATATTTTTGTCTTTGAAGGAATTTGTTCATTTTGTGTATGTTGCTTAATTCATTGACATAAATTTGTTCATAAAATTTCTGTAAAACCTTTTATTCTATTTTATATATGTTTTTTTGGTCATATCATTATTGAGCTAATAATTCCCATACCATAAAATTTATCCATTTAACTTATATAATTCAGTGGCTGTTTGGTATATTCAGTTATACAACCATCATCACAATCTTAGAATATTTTTATCCCTGCAACAAGAAACCATTGTACCTGTCTCCTCCCCTTTATCCATTTCTCCAGCCCTACATTATTAGCACTCATTCACTCTCTCCCTGCAGATTTGCCTCCTCTGGATTTTTTTATATAAATGAAGTCACATAATATGTGGTCTTTGGTGACTGGCTTCTTTCATTTGGTATAATATTTTCCAGGTTCAAATGTTTCTGAGAATATTCAGATACAAGTTTTTTGTTGTCATTGTTTTGTTTTTCAAAATAGGTTCTTGCTTTCGTTTCTCTTGGGGAGATATATATATGAAATTGCTGAGACTTAAGGTAACTCTATGCCTAAACTTTGGAGGGACTATTATACTGTTTTCCAAAACAACTGCCCCATTTTGCATTCACACCAGGAATGTATGACCTTTGCTAATTTTTCTTAGCCTTTTTTTTTAATTATTATAATCATTTTAATAGGTGTGAGGTAGAATCTCATAGTGGTTTTGATTTGCATTTCTCAGACAGCTAGTGATGCCAAGTTTGTTGATCATTGTGTATATCTTCTTTGGAGAAACACCTATCCAGCCTTATTACCCTTTTAATGACTGTAAATCCATGGCAATGTCCCTTCTTACTTCCCCAGTATCAGTAATTCTTTTTTAATTAATTAGTCTAAATAGAAATTTATCAATTTTATCAACCTTTTTAAAGTACCAGTTCTGGATTTTAATGATTTGTCTCTACTTGTAAATTTTCTATTTGCCGCATTCCTCCTCTATACCATTTTCTTTCTTCTCTTACTCTGAGTTTAATTGGCTCATTAGGTCATTTCAGTCAATAATCTTCTACTCTAAGAAGCTAGCTTTCTCTAGCAATCTATCCTAGCCAATATACCAGGTGAACTTAAAAGAGTGTTCAATGCATTGATCATGTTTTTCAGGTATTCTTGTCTTCTTTATTTTTTTTCTAATGCTATCAATTGATTTAAAAAAGTACTTTAGCATAAATTTTATTCTATTCCCACAAAACTGGGAGCAGATATACTTCATTCAATGTACTGATGAAAAAAATAAACCCCGAGGCTCAGAAAGGTTGATTGGGGGTCTGAAATGAACCTAGATATGAAGGTGAGGTAGACTCTCAGTTTGGACTAGAAGAATCTGCAGACAGGAAGCAGGTGGAAGGAAGACAGCACAGTTTATCTGCAGACCTCTTTGTTCCAATACAGCACGAACGTTCTGTCTTGTCACTACAGGATAAAATATATCTGGGGGAAAGCAGGGAGTTTGGGGTCTACTTGTTATGCCTCTGGATTTCTGGGGTCTAACTTCGGCTGTTGACTAATATGGTTCAAGCAGCTTCAGGGAATGGGGTGTCAGAGATAGCAAAGTGACAGAGCCAAGATTGGAACCTAAGAAAAATGGCTACAGTGCCACCGCTTCCAAGCAATAAAGAGTGAACATAGTTACAAAACTTG
Source organism: Marmota marmota marmota (assembly GCF_001458135.2). NCBI lineage: Eukaryota > Metazoa > Chordata > Mammalia > Rodentia > Sciuridae > Marmota > Marmota marmota. Next base: position 39,744,461 of record NW_025999900.1, read on the forward strand.
GGGGTAAGATAGAAAGCGCAATGGAGAAGTTGGGACTCAGGAGCGGACGTGTGGTTTGGTGATAGGATGTGTGCTTAGTATATGTGAGGCCCTGGGTTCAATCCTCGGCTCTCCTCCTGGCCACCCCAGAAGGAGAAAGGCAAACTCAAGACAAATTCTTACCACTAATCTTTTTTCCTACCCAACGTTTATCAAATTTTTAAAGCTCATTCTTCTTTTGGAAGAATGAAAAACCCAAGCCTCAACTGATCCTGAACACACACATACATACACACACACACACACACACACACACACGATGTGCTACCCTAGTCCAACCCACCCTTAGTTTCTGGGGTATGGCCTTGTAAGGCCAATTTAATCTCTCCTCTTCCTACTTTCTCCAGTTACATACCCCTATGTTATGAATCACCTGATTTATGTAAATTAAAAATACCACTTTCCATCATATCCCTCTGTGACTTTCTAACTCCACCAGCTAATTCAATAAAGGCTTATTTTTAAGAACTATAAATTGCATATTTATTCATGGGTATTTGCACATAATACAATATATTTCCCAGCAAAAGTTGGCACCTTTCCATCCCACTACCCAATCCACCAGTTTCCTTTCTTACACAAATCCATCACGGTCAGATTGTGTGTGTGTGTGTGTGTGTGTGTGTGTATCTGTGTTTCTCATTCCAGAGATATTCTATGCATCATACAGGTATAGCAGCATAAGTATGCTGCTTTTATCCAAAACAAACATACCATGTACAGTGTTCTGTACCTCCTCTTCATTTACTAAGAAGTCATTTCTGTATGATAAAATTTCATGTGCCACCTTGACTTTTTTGAGCCCCAAAGGCCCAACCATGAGTTCCTTCCCATAAGCTAGGAAAACACTGTACCACTATATCCTCAGTTAATCCCCCTACTTTGGCCATGTATGCTCCTTCTCCCACTGACCCAGTATGGAAGGATCTCTTGGATAGATTCTCTGTCAGACAGACCCTACCCAGTCCTTGACCTAGCACATTCCACCTCCCTGCCAACCCATTGAAGTCATTCAAACAAGCCAACCACATCCTCCTGTAGGATCCAGGGACATCTCACCATCTTGTTGCTACTAAGCCTCCCAGCTTCTAGATAGTTTGCTCTATTCTGGAGTATATCCCCCATAGGACCCTGAATGGTGTCCAGAGTCCTTCTCAGGCTGCAAGGATATTGACTAATACAATGGTGTCCATCTGATTTATCTAGTGCCATATGTTCAGCTATCTTCTATTTAGGGAAAGGGATCCTTCCTTCACCAACTGGGCAAATAGGAGGCAATTAGAATAATTCCACATGAGTCCAGGGAGCAAGACCTTATTCTCTTTAACGGTTACCCAGAATTTTATAGTACAAATACCAACTCATCTTCCTTCTTCCCCATTAGTAGACATTTGGCTTCCGCTCTTTAGTCCCCCAACCCTGGTTTTGTGCATTTTCCTGACCAATAGTAATCTCCATCTGAAGACATAAACTCTAATGAGTTGGAAATATGGATCCAACTCATAAGAGTTTATTTAAGTTTTGATAAACATTGCCACATTGCTGCCCATGGAATGTTCCAATCTAAACTCTCCCAGGCTGTGTGACAACCTGTGTCCCGACATCCTCACCAACCCTGGATCATCAAATTTTTGATCTTGTCCAAGAAGCTAGGTTAAAAAAGTGTCAAGTCCCCATGGTTCTAGTTGGCATTCTTCTTAGAAGTAGGATCAGTCTCTTTTCACGGGCTTAAGAGTCATTTGTATTTCCAGCCTTTTCCTTATTGACTTGAGGATGCTTTTCCTATCTTAAGTAAATCAGCCCTTTTTCCATGCTGTATGGGGTTGGAACTTGGTGTTTATCATTTGCATTTATTCATAGTAGGTTTTGCTGCCCAGATTTTTATTTTATTTTGTGCTGTCAAGTTTATCTTCTTTCATGGAGTCTGGGTTTTGAGTTATATACAGAGGGATCTTTTCTCTTCTGTAATTGTATAAAGAAACTCTCCTGTTGTTTTTGACTGGATTTTAATGATTTAATATTTTCGTTTAAATCTTTGATTCATCTGGAATTTATACTGATACAAGGTATGAGATAAAGATCACAAACTTTGTGTTTTTAGTTGATTATCTATTTGAGAATAATTCATCTTTTCTCTGCTAACATGCGATGTCATCTTTATCAAATATTAACAGATACTTTTTTGATCTCCATTCTTTTCCAGGTTCTTTCTCAGGAACTAACATGAGAACTAATAATCATCTCATAATTAAGATTTACTTAAAATATTTTAATAAGTATCCTTTTTTCTTATTCTTGCTTATTTTGCTTGTCAAATGAACTTTAGAATCATCTCATCTGCAATGCCATGAAAAAATTCTGTTTCTATTTTGGGGTTATTGCAAATTTTTATAATAAATTAAGGAGAATTGAATCTTTAAAATACTGAAGCTTTCCAACCAAAGAATGTGATATACATTTTATTTCTTTAAAAGAGTTTATGACCCTGAATGATACTCTAAAGTTCACTCTATACAAATTTCACACATATCTCATTGCATATATTCCTACATATTGATATCGTATTCTTTTCTTCCTTGAGATTTCCTAACATTGCAATTTCCACATGTGCAGACTGCTGATTTCTAGAGAGGGGCTTCCTTTACCCATCTAATGGAATATGTTATTATTCATAGTAGTTTTTCTGGGTGTACAATCATCATCTCTAAATATGATCATTTTGCTTTCTCATTTTCTACGTTATAGTCCTTATTTAGACCTTGATTGTTTGAGGTTCACCTTCAGAGCGACACCAAGTAAAGGATGAAGGATGTCTTTATCTTATTCTTGACTTTGGCAGGAATGCTTTTGTGGTTTCTCAACACCAAATATGAATTGAATATCTACTGTGTTCCAGGTACCAGGATATGGCCAATCCAGCTGTCATGTAGACCCCAAACTCAAATCCACTTTCTTTAAAAGTTCCATCTGATCTTCCAATGAAAGTTGACTCCACCTCTTCTGAAGTTTATAGTTCCTCCCATGTCCCTTTCTGCTTCTTTCCCTGTTTTCGAGTTGTTATATGAACTATACTTGTCTCAAAGAGTCTCTTGACAGGTATGGTGGCACACACCTATAATCCCAGCGGCTTAAGAGGCTAAGGCAGGAGGATCACAAGTTCAAAGCCAGCCTTAGTAAAAGCGAGAAGCTAAGCAATTCAATGAGACCGTGTCTCTAAATAAAATACAAAATAGGGCGGGGGATGTGGCTCAGTGATTGAGTGCCCCTGAGTTCAATCCCTGGTATTTCCCCCCGCCAAAAAAAAAAAAAAGAGGAGTCCCTTAAAATTCTCTTAATTTCAGAGAAGGCAGGCAGGATCTTTGCCTAATCATTCAGCCATGCTCAGAATTCTGCCTGGCACACAGAAAATGTTCAACATGCTACTACTTAACTATTAATTAATTAATTAATATGAAGATCTGTCAAATCCACCCAAATAAACTCCAAGAAAACATCTGCTCAAATAAAACACGGATTCTCATACAAAGTTCTCATTAGCATGAATAATAAATACAAAGCCAATAAAGTGCCCACCTCTGCAGACTCACATTCAGCACTAGCCAAAAAGCGAGGGTGTGACATTTACCTCTGACTTGTTGCCAAGGGAATAAGATGGAAAGGGAAAAAGCCATTCTCATCAGAACCTGTGAACCTTGAGCAGTTCTCGAAATCTAGATGAGATAATATAAATCATTAAGCCATTTCATGCCTTTTAGATTTAACGTCAGATCCTTTTTCTCTCCAAAGCCTTTCTCAACAAGGATAATAGAGTGAGTGACCTCAGTATCAAAGTTTGATTTCTGCCCAATGTGCAATTGGCTTTACCTAGCGTGGCAGGTCCTCTTGATTTTAAATTCTGCGGGGACACGAGACTAAATCAATCAGGGTCACTCCTAGTGAATTGGGGCTGACTAAATAAAGACACAGACACAGAGAGTAGCTTTTCTTTGGGTTCAGTGTCCGCTTCTCAGCCACAGCTCCCACAAGGCGGGCAAGGCAGGCAAGAAAGAGGAGTACCCCTCGAATCCGGGTTTTACTGGGGAGCAGCCATTCAAATGAGGCAAGGGGTCAGGGTTACAACAAACAAGTGGGTGTAATCCAACCCCATCGGGTGACACCCAGAACTGCACCTCTTTATCCAAGTGGAGATAAAGTCCAAATTGTATTGCAGGGTGCAATATCTGTTCAGTGCCTCTTTACTCAGGACTCCAAGGTGTGTACATAGCTCCTGTTCAGAGCGGCTCCTGACAAAATTCCTATTTTTAGCTTCTCTATATATTGTGTTTTGTGTTCCCCGGTTTCCCACCCCTTCGCACCAGAGATTCATTCACATACACCCTTTCAAGTCTGCATCCAAATGCTTACAGCAGAACTGGTGCTGCTCCTGGTGGGAACCTGTCATCAGCGGCTACCACCTCCCTCCCTGCATCCTCAGAGGCCAGAGTTAGGGTGCAGGACAGGGAAGTGTCTTGCCTCCTTAGGTAGTTTGTATATTTGCTTTGGGTTTAGGAAAGTTCCCTTATCCGAGCCCTCAGGCGATCTTGTGAACTTTGGTTTGCTTACTTGATAAATATGGTTTTATTATGAATTCATGCATTTGAAAGAACACGGGCATTGAAAACAGCAGCAAATCCTTTTTAAGCTCTATGCTCTTTCAAAGAGGTTCTTTCGTACTCAAAAAAAAAAAAATCACCAGTGATGATGGCAACAGACTGACCCCTCAAATCTCTGGCCATAACCAGAAGAGGAGAGAATACATGTGGGTAGGCCAGGGGGATTGTCATTCCCATGATCCACCAAAATTGCATCACCAGTATTAAGCCCCAAGGACATCTCTGTGGGTAGAGACATATTGAGGGTCCTGTGGCTGATAATTTGTCCCAACCTGTCCGCATTCTCTCTTCCTGAGTTTGTGGGTGCACAGCTCCCTGTGCCAGCTCCTGGGGGAACAGCTCTTCTCTGCTCTCAGCCCTTTCCTCTCTGCCAGGTCTTCATGGCATGGCATCTTAGTCATCCATTATTGATGACACTTTGGTGGCACCTTCTTCACTCCAGTGTCCCTAAGCTCTTGCACACCACTGAGCAGAGGCAGGTGCAGAATCTAGCAGGGGTCCAGGATTGATGCTCCAAGGCTGGCAGAGAGGATGCCTGGCACCAGGGTGGAGTGGCGGCAGCGGCGGCGGCATAGCCCATCTTTGGGGAGGATTTGTGTCTCTGTCTCTAGGAGGCAAAAGGTTAAACTGTTCATCTTTAGAGACCCCCCTGGGTATCAAAATGCTGAGTTTGGGCTTCCTGGTGTGAGCTGATTCCTGGACTCTTGACCTTTAGCCCCACACATCAGCTGCCCATTCCTTAGACTGGTTTTCTTTGTTTTCCGTTTAGTGGAGAGGAGTGGGGCTCATGTGTGCAGTTAGCTTAGTTACTAGGAATGAGCAGTGGACAAAAAGAAAGGGATTCTCTCTGTTCCCCTACTTCTTATTCAACCAAGTCTTGGCTAGATGCAACTGGGTGAATAATTTGCATGGGATGCCCTTTGTGAACACAGACTCTGCTTGTGAATTCTGCAGAGAAGGCTGGAGTCGCACCATGGGGACACTGGCTACCTTCACATCTGTATGCATAATTTACACACACAGAGCTCATCCAGGGCCAGGCTCCGTGAGCCTTCCCAAGACACAGGCTGCTGCCCAGGAAAGGTTAACAATTCAGACCCTCGCCTCCTGCGTCCACCCCACTGAGACTGACTCAGAAATCCTATCTGAGGATTCAGGATTCTTGGGTACTAGGATCATGTTAGAAAAAGACAATCAGACACCTACTTGACAGTTCCTAGGATCTGTAGTAGGCAATCTTCTTGCCAGAAGGAGGAAGTGGGATCCTGCTGTGTCTCAGCCACCTGGCACCCCTGTTCCGGGAGTTATTCTAGAAGTAAGGAAGTGATTTGTGCACTCTAGCTAGGGAGCACAGGGAGAAAGGAAGACAGTCTTTTTTAATCCTGATCTCCTTCCTGCAAGAGACAAAGGACTCATAGCTTGCTCTGAATCCTATCACAAAAGGAACAGCCCTTTGCTCTACAAAATATTTTAATGAGAGCAAAACAGAGACTAAGAGCCTCGTGGACAACTGGTCCTAACTCTTTCAAATCTTCAAAGGCCTTGAATAACCTCCATTATGTGACTATGTGATTTTTATCACACAACCTCAGACTCTTACATTTTTTAAATAATTCACCAGCAAGAATCAATGTCAGAACTAAATGCTAATAAGATTTGGCCTGAGAGAGTTAACATGGGAAGATTGTTAATGTTTAATGCACTCACATCAAAGTGGGATAATCCTGCTACTGAAGGTCAAGAGAGCCCTTGGAAAAATTAAAAAAAAAAACAATAGGGAGAAAATATTATTGTATCTGTTCTCTTTTTCCCATGCAGATGAATCTAACATTAAACTTATTATACACAAGCCCAGGATACACATGTCCTGGTGATCTGGCAGTTTCCCTTGTATTGTTAGTGGGGTTTGTCTCCTCCTTGTTTCTGTGATAATGATGAAAAGCACTTCTGGTCTACCTCACATCTTCAAAGAGCTCCATTCCCTGTCACTCAAGACCACTGTTGGGCTTTATTACAGTTGTCGATATGCAAAAGTCAATTTGCATCCAAAATTCTGGTTTGGTTTTAGAGTAGTGACAGCAGGGAGTTGTCACTTGTGATGAGCAAAGGAAGAATGACCTTCAGTGATGCAGGAGGAAATGGCAAGGAGTTCTGCTCCCCTCTCCCTTGCTAAATCAAAAGATGACAAGAGTCGAGATTCATTTCTTCATTTACTTTAGGCAGCAAGCTGAGGAGGTCCAGCAGAAAGCTCTGGCCCTAGGATTTCCAGTAATTGAAAGAGAAATAACTTCTCAAGTAGCATGCAATGCCCATAAAAGGGCGCTGGCAGCCAGGGGCAGCCTGAAGTTCCTGAGCTGACTTTGTTCACACTGTGTAGAGTGGCCGCAGGGGCGTTGTGCACTCTGGTGTTCAGAATTAAACATCCTACACAATTTTATAGAGTTTCTTAGTTTGGCTGGTTACTTTTTGTTTTTGTTTTTGTTTTGTTTTGTTTTTGGTACCCACCCCTAATTCTCCCTGGCAGATATTATTTCATAGCTTGGAGATGAAGAGATGGAGATCTCCACTGAGCACTCTGGACCATATTCTCTCTCATGCAGTCATATTGATCATTTTGCCAAGAAACATTAGTAAAGAAAGCCGTAAAGTAGCCAAATGAATTGTGGGCTTTTATGTGTTTGGCCTTTTCGTATTTTTGTGTTTTAGAAAGAGAAGAATCCATCTAAGATGGAAAGGCCAGGCTCTGGTGTTAGCTCAGCTACTGGCTTAATGGGTTCCTTCATGCAGGGGGCTGGATCTTTCTGGGAAAGAATTTCTTTATCTGTCAAATGGAGCTAATGATACCTGCCCCCACCAACTGGTAGCAAGTAGCCAGAGTGAAGCGCTGTCACTAATGTGAGCGAGAAGGTTGTCAAGAGTGTTCAGGTGGCACTTCCTCATGGGTCCAAGGAGGTCCTACTCACGGCACATGAGTAGCCCCCAGTAGAGGGCAGCTGGAAGACCCCTCAGCAGGGGTGTTCCCCCCAAGCCTTTCCATCACCCCTGTCCCCGACAAAGTAGGGGATCCTAAAGAGTCTCAAAACTCACCAGTCCTTCTGGTATTCTTTGATTTGAAGGCCCTACCTTTTTGGAGGCTTGTACTCCTGCTTTCTAGAGGTTCTCAGAGATCAGCCGGGAGAAACTTGCATTTTAGCACAGAAGGAACTTGCCATTGGAATGACCTTGGAGCTAAAGTGCCGGAGTTTTCAGGGTAGCTCTGCCCCTTCCTTTGCAGGTGTGCTCTCTCCCGCAGGCTTCCTCAGTACCTCGTGCCTCAGTTTCTTCACTCCGGGGTAGCATTAAACCATCTCCCTCCCAGGAGAGTTCATGTGTTGAAATGACACAAATGCCACCATCAGGAAAGGCTCCCTTATTTAGGCAGGGCCAGGTGCAGAATGGAGACTCAGGGCCCCTGGTTCAGACATCATGAAGGATTGCAGGATGGCAAGAGCAGGGCGGTAACCCAGCCGGGAGCCCCTGTTGAGGGCCACAGTGGAGTCAGGATGATGCATGGCATTTTTCCAGAAGAGAATGGTTGAGAGGTGACACCAGCGAGCCATTGAGATGATGATGGTTATGTTAAGCTGTGTATTCAATTGTATATAGACCCCTTCTGTCCACCTTGGGCACCAGCTGCTTTGGAGTGCTCAATCGGGGATTCCTCAATTGTCTGCTTTGCCAAAAACCTGGTATGTTTTAATTGTAGATATTAAAGATTGTTTTTTTTCAATTCCAATTCATCCTGAGGATAGTCCACGTTTTGCATTTACTGTCCCTGCACTGAATCATGAAGGTCCTGATGAGAGATATGAATGGAAAGTACTCCCTCAAGGGATGGCCAACAGTCCAACTATGTGTCAAATTTATGTTAACAAAGCAATCCAGCCACTTAGAAATCAAAATCCTGAACTACAAATATTTCACTATATGGATGATGTGTTATTAGCACACAAAGATAAAAATACATTGCTAGAATGTTATGCCACACTTACAAACTTATTAAAAAATTATAATCTAGAGATAGCAATAGATAAAGTACAATTAAATTTTCCAATTAATTATTTAGGAGTTCTATTATCCTCAACCATGGTCCGTGTCCACCAAAAATTCAAATACGAGTAGATCAACTCAAATCACTTAATGACTTTCAAAAGTTATTGGGAGACATAAATTGGATAAGGCCTTATCTAGGCATACCAACAGGAGAGTTGGGACCTTTATTTGATATCCTAAAAGGTCCATCAGATCCAAATTCACCCCGCATGTTAAAACCTGAAGCAAGAAAGACATTAAAAATCATTGAAACTTATATGGAAAATATGTATTTGGATAGAATTGATATAAGTTTGCCTTTATTATTTATTGTACTACCAACAAAAAATATTCCTACAGGAGTATTTTGGCAAGAAGGTCCATTATTATGGATACATTTATCTTATTCTCCTAACACTATTCTTACTAGGTATCCTGAGGCTGTAGGACAATTAATACTCAAAGGAATAAAAGCAGCAAAGGGAGTGTTTGGAATTTCTCCCAATAAAATTATTATTCCATATAAAATGGATCAAATTGATGAGTTAGCTAATGAGTTAAATACTTGGGCAATAATCATGTGTAAATCTAAAGTTTCATTTGATAACCACTTACCATCTAATCCTTTATTGTCTTTTTTGGTCTTCGCATCCTGTAGTTTTTCCAAAAATGACAAGAAAAACACCTATCATGAATGCTCCAAATATATTCACTGATGGGTCAAATAATGGTACAGCAGCAGTACTTACCCCTGATCAAACTTTTACATTTTTAGTACCCAAACAATCAGCTCAAAAGGTAGAGCTTAATGCAGTATTACAAGCTTTTGTGATGTTTAAAGATTCTGTATTTAATTTATTTTCCGATAGTCAGTATATAGTTAATGCTATAGTATCTCTTGAAGATGCTGGTAGGATTTCCCCTTCCTCTACTGTTTTCTCTTTGTTTTCCACTATACAAAGTCTAATCTGGGACAGAAAAGATCCATTCTTTATAGGACTTATCAGGGCATATCAGGAGCCCTTATTTTGGGCAATGATTAGCAGATAAAACTACACATGACATACATATTTTTCTACACTAGAAGAAGCTACAAATGTAAAGAATGTGGCAAAGCTTTCAGTCAAAAATCACAACTTATTTGCCACAGCAAAATTCACACTTGAGAGAAGCCTCACAAATGCAAAGTATGTGACAAAGTTTTTACTCAAATATCAACCCTTATTTGCCACAGCAGAATTCACACTCAAGAGAAGCCCTACAAATGTAAGGAACGTGGCAAAGCTTTTAGCAATAAAACAGCCCTTATTCACCACAGCAGAACTCACACTGGAGAATAGCCCTACAAATATGAATAATGTGGCAAAACTTTTAATAAAAAATAAAACTTTATTCACCACAACAAAAGACACCCTGATGAACATGAAATGTGAATAAAGTGATAATACTTTTAAAGAAAAACTAAACCTTATTAACAACAGAATTTATACGGAAAAGAACCCATACAAATGGAAACAATGCAGCAAAGCTTTTAATAAGAAATCAATTATTTTTCACCACTAGGCTATTTATTCTGGAAAGAAGACATAAATGAAGAGAATGTATAAACATTTTAAATTATATATCATACATTACTAGACATCAGAGAAAACACACTGGAGAAAAGCTCTACAAATGAGACCATTGTACCATTCTTCTAAGAAGGGGTCAACATTTAATCCTCACCACAATAACCACAGCAAAGAGAAAGTTTTGAAATGTGAAAATTGACAATGTGACAATGTCTCCAAAATTTATTCACCAATACACAGCACCTGTGGATACATACTGGTTAGAGAGAATACAAATGGGAAAAAAAAACGTTCCATAGCCACATGCTTGTTGTTTAATTAAACAGAAGGGGGGAGATGTTGAGGGCCACAGCCGAGTCAGGATGACGCATGGCATTTTGCCAGAAGGGAGTGGTTGAGAGGTGACTGCCAGCGAGCCATTGAGATGATGATGGTTAAGTTAAGCTGTGTATTCAATTGTATATAGACCCCTGCTGTCCGCCTCTCTACTTTGGAGTTCTTGTGGGGATTTCTGGGGAGTTCGCGTTGGTTGGTGAAGGTCCTCGGGAGGGAGTTCTGGTTGGTGTGTGGTGTCCCTGAGAGGGCTGCGTGGGTGGGTGGGTGGCGTTCAGGGGAGTTCAGAAATAAAGTTTGTTTCTGCTTGAGTGGCTCGTGATTTGTGCCCAGCCAGACTGCGGCAAGCCCCTCTGAGCACAGGGTCCTGTGAGAATCCACAGCTCACTGCCCTGAAAGCCTGAGCCAGGGGTCCCAGGGAGTGGGGGGCAGCCTGTCTGTCATTCAGGAAGATGGCTTGCTTTTCTTGCTGTTTCTTTGGAACTGTCAATCTCCTAAACCTCCTGCTGCCCTTGGTCTCATAAAGCCGGTCAGGAAGGTTCCTTCCCATTGGTAAACACTTCTTCTCTTTTGTCCTTGAAATCAGGGAGCCAAGTGGTAGGACTGAGAGAGGGCAAGGCAATGCAAGAAAATAAAGAACCAACATCAGGATGCATCAGAAGGTTCTAGAATGTGTGTATGAGGAATGGGGAGGTGAGAAAGAACCAGGAAGCTAAACCCAAGCAAAGAAAACAGAAAAGGGTTAATGAAGGTATTAGCAGATAAAACTAGGATATAATTTTGCCACCTTGTATCGAAGCACAATAGAAGCAGATTCATTGTAAAATCTCCTCGTATCCTTCTTTCCACAACTTTTAGTCATTGCTTCCAAATAAACCACCAAATGTGTTCTGTGGGCTTGGTCCCCTTGTCTCTGAGCTTCTTGGCCACACTACTTAACAAAGAACTTTGTTACGGGTTATTTTGTTCAGACGTCACAATAGCTGTGAGTTTGGGCATAATACCCATATCTTCTCTCCACAGAGAAAGAGATAAAGTAACTTCTATAGTTATTGTATCCATTGTGAGCATTTTGGCTCCAACTAGCAGAAAATTTGACCAACAGGGTTCGCCTTTGGTTGGGCTGAGGGGCCTCCTGACAAGAGACTTGGGGGCAGACCACTGCCTCAGATATTGGACAGCTCACTGACACCATGACTGCTATCTGCCGTTCTCTTAGATTTTCTCTCATAGTCACAAGATGGCTGCTTTGGCTCCAGGCATCATGACCATGATGAATAAAAGAAGAAATGCTGGAAGGACCAGTACCAGCCATGTTGTTTTCTTTTCTCAGGAAAGTTGAACTTTCTTAAGAGACATCCCCTGGCTTGTGGACTTCTGCTTATGTCTTATTGCCCAGAACTATGAAAGTTCCTAACTAGATGAAAGGCAAGAAAGTAAGTGTTAAGCTTTTCCAGCCTTTGTGTGGGTGGTGAAAGAAGAGTGCTGAGACACCTCTTGGGTGAAACACACAACAATGTATATCCCAGTGACAAGTAGCAAGTGGCAGGGACAGAGCCTGAACCCAGGTCCTCTGATTCTTTTAGTGATTTGGCAATTCTGCCATATTGCTCTTCTTTTAAAAATATGTTCGCCAGCATCTGAGTTGGCCACTTCCTGCCAAGACCAGCAGACAGAAGTCACTCCGCATAAATTTACTAGGCCTTTCCTTAAGTTTCTTCAGATGGGAACTTCCTCCAAGTGATAAAACTGAGGGATAAGGTGGCTTAGAGACAGTGTATTCTTCACAGGAGAAACTCTGTGCAGTTGAGGTTTCACAGGACTAGTTGGAGTCTAGGTAGAAGCAGAAACTGTACGAGCCCTGCTTTGTGCTTTGCTTCCTCCCAGAGCTAAGCTGCGCCTCCTCCCACCCTGCATTTCTTCCTAAGAACAATGTATTTATTTTTTGGTAGTAACTATTTACATATGAAGGTCATATTTGGAAGATCTTAGTGATTTATTAAATTCACTTTCCTGAAGCAAGACTAGAGTTAAAACACACACACACACACACACACACACACACACACACATATATAAACATCAGTTGGAGAGATTAGAAGCAGAAGCCAAGATGGAATTTCACTACTGTAATTACCACATGCAGTTAGCACAGCAGGGAAGCTGAGATGTGTAATTCAGTCCAAGGTAGAGAAATAACAGAATCTGGAAACGTGAATATGTTTCTGTTGGAGATATTTGAAATAATGTTCATACCATCTCTTCCTTTTTAGCTGGGGAATGTTGTGTGAGGAATTTTTTTGTTATTGTTGTGTTTTTCCTTAAATGCTCCTGGCAGTACATTGGGAGCAGAGCACCTGCTCTGAGTTTAGTCGGCAGTGGAAACATTGATTACATCATGAGATCTGGAGGTGAACCGAATAATAGCTGCCCTGGAGAGGATCGTAATTCAGTGTTGACAAAATAAATCCTCTTGCTTCACCACCATCACCACCACCACCACCACCACCACCACCACCACCACCACCCCAGGGGAAATCTTGTATTTTTAGCAAGAGTGTTTGATAGCCCTGGGTTAATTAAGCGTTTTGAGAGCCTGGAGTGTGGTTGAACCTAGCAGGGATGTATAAGAACGAGTGTTTGTCTGCCAGGCACCAGGCCAGGTGATTTTATAAGTAGTAGATCATTGAATTCTCATCCCTCCCTGCACAGTTGTTAGCTCTGCTTTCCCAGATGAATAACTAAGACCCCTGATGGGTGGGGTGACCCTCCCAAGACCCCACAGCTAGGAAGGAATAAAATCCTTCCCCCATGGGTTCATAAAAATTACATATTTCCAGCCACTGCCAACCATGAGAAGGAAACTGCACAGGTAAGAGGTGAAACAAGAAAATGAAGGAATTCTAGTTTCTTGATGACATTCTCATAGCGTTGCCCTAGCCCTAGACTGCCTGGGTTTAGTCAGCAGTGGAAACATTGATTACATAATAATAATCTCTTGCTAGATTCAGGCCACTGATTGGTATCTTTTTTTTTTTTTCCTGGTGGTCAAATAGATGGCCAGATCAGTAAACCTGCATTTATTAAGTGTTCCTCTGGTAGGATTTATATAAGCTGCTGCTACCTGGTGTGGTGGTGCACACTTGTGATCCCAGGAACGGAGGGAGGCTGAAACAGGAGGATTGCAAGTTTGAGGCCAGCCTCAGCAACTTAGCAAGACCCTGTCTCCAAGTACAATTTTAAAAGAGCTGGGAATATAGCTCAGTAGCAGAGAATCCCTGGGTTCAATCCCTGGTATCCAAAGAAAAAGCTGCTTCCTAGGTATAGATCATTGGCAAATGTAATTCAGGTTGCTTTTGAAAATAAACTGTGACCCCATGAAAATAACAATATTATCAATCATCCTATGATCAATTTTAGTAATTAAAAGATGCAAGAGTCAGTCAGACCTGGATTCTACTTTGGCTGTTGTACTCATTGGTTATATGTCCTTGAGCTAGTTAGCTAAGCTTGTCCAGTCTAGGTTTCATTGTGTGTGATGGAGGTCACCAAGAGTTCTAGCTCATATAGATTTGGAAGGCCCTGGATATACCATGAGGCCCATAATAAGCCTCAGAGGTGTGATTGTTACACAGCTTCTACTAATAGAGTTATTCAAGACTTGCATAGTGAGGGGACATTTTTGCAATCTATAGCAACGGAAGCAAAAGTGTTCTAATTTCCTCTGAGTTCATCTGTTATAGTCCCTTTTTAGGAACAACAGCATCCTTCCAGAATTACATCAGTTTCTCTTAGAGGACAGTGATTTTGCAACCCAGAGAGACTTCTGAGAGGCCTGGGAATGGTGGGGATGTGACTGACTACTTTTTCTGTTTTCCTTGTCAGGGATCTTGGTCACTTTACCCACTGAATACAGCCTACTGCTTCCTGATGTTCTTAGAGACCCCAAGTCCAATATTCAATTGGGTTTCTTTTGACTTCATCCTCTGTGTTGTGTTGGTTTGCAAAACAGCTATTCTACATGCAGAACGGGAAAGAAGTAGTTTGAGTGTGGTGAAACCAGCATGGTGCATTTTAAATTTTAAGATGTCATCAGAAAGGAAGAAAGCTCTTCTCATTTTCCTCTTGAAAATCATAAGATAGGAGAAAATGAACAAAAAGCATAAATTCCACTTTCAGTAAAGCTGGGAAATTCTGTATCCATGAGCCACAAGACCCGAGGTGGGTCTGGCCAAAGGCAGTGGAGCAGGAATTCAGGAAGGGCTAAGAGAAGATTGACTTTGGCAAAGCTGTAGATTTGTCCACCAAATTTGTTCCCCAAAGTAGGAATGCCCCCAAAGGCATACAGCCAACATTTCTTTGTTTGAAAAATGACAAGAGCATTCCAGGTTGGAAAGTAACACCTC
The DNA here is from genome assembly GCF_001458135.2 of Marmota marmota marmota. Classification (NCBI taxonomy): domain Eukaryota; kingdom Metazoa; phylum Chordata; class Mammalia; order Rodentia; family Sciuridae; genus Marmota; species Marmota marmota. Next base: position 39,759,533 of record NW_025999900.1, read on the forward strand.
CCTGGACCCCACCTGGCGCCATGGAAAAGAAACAGTCATCCTAGATATGTACACAGCAGTCTGTGGGTGGGGCAGTGCTGTGGACCCGTGGCGGAGAGGCCACAATGGCTAAAATAATTTATAGACACACAACCCTTGGCAGTAAGATCTCATAGTGAATCAGGGCAAGTTTCTGCCAACTCACAACAGCATTCCGACCCCCATCCCCTAAAAACTGCTACCAAAAAACTGGGTAGTGAATTCTCCACATTCAATGGAGAGTAATTAAGAAAAAAGTGTGTGTGTTGTGGGGGGAGAGCATAGGATTCTAGATACTGCAGGAAAAATGAGGGAAAGAGCTGGAAAAGTAATGGAAAGTGCCCAGGATGTGCTGTAGGTGATTCCTACAGGTTAATGGGGGGCAGGGGGTGGGGATGTTGCTATGAACTCAAATGACCTCAAAAAAACCACCAAAGACCTCAAACCCACATTAAAAGATCAAGGATGGCGGGATGCCGAGGGACACACCTGTAATCCCAGTGGCTCAGGAGGCTGAGGCAGGAGGATCATGTGATCAAATCCAGCCTCTGCAAAACCAAGGCGCTAAGCAACTCAGTGAGACCCTGTCTCTAAATAAAATACAAAATGGAGCTGGGGGCGTGGCTCAGTGGTGAGTGTCCCTGCATTCAATCCCCAGTACCAAAAAAAAAAAAAAAACAAAGTTCAAGTCTGACATATGGCAAAATGAAAAAAAAAAAAAAGAAACTTGAACCCACAGAGTCCACCTGAGATGTGAAGATAATTTTAAATCAGTACCAAGTAAAATTGACACTGCCCAAAACAGAACATGGATGTGGAGGACGGGATTGTCCAAGCAAATAAAATAAAATGGGAATAACCATTTAAAAGTATTAGCAAGAAAGTAGCGTATCTGAGTGACAAAGATCCACAAATACTTAATCAAATATTCCTGAAAGAGAGGGTTAGACAATTAAAACAAGGAAATAGTCCATATGTCTTCAGAAATCAACACATTTGAATTTATAAATTGAAGGTTTCCATCATTGCCCAGTAAAATTTGCTACAGAACTATCAACATTATGCTATATTTTAGGAGTATTAATAGAGTTTAGAGAAAAGAATCATTTGGTCAGTGCAGCAGGAATATCAAGTAACCTATCAAGACAAAATTAAAAAAAAAAAAAAAAAAAACAGGCTCACGTAAGCCTTTACAGAAACATCCAAAGACAACAGTGACCCAGGCCCTTGAAGAAGAGAGGAAAAGGTGTGTGGCCAAGAACTGTATGCACAAACTGTCACTCAAAGGCAATTGATAAAACTTGTGCAATACTTATCCCAGAGGAGACAATGCTCATGAGTTATTCCTGGAAAAACAATATACTAAAAGAAAGAGATAAATGAAGAAAACCCAGCCAAAGCTCTTTCAGAGAGCACTGAATGTATTTAGCTTTTAGATCAAATCTAAAAAAAAAATGTGGAAATTTTTGTTATAGAAAAAAAATGTATTATAAACTATGGATGTATATAAATATTATAACTAATATAATATCAAGGATAGAGAAAGAAAATGTGGTATATGCTGATTTATCCATTATTTATAGCTGAATATTGGAGGATCTCATTGGAACAAACATCAAGTAACCAATATATAGATATATTTAAACATACAAAGGTAAAACTTATGAGAGCTAACATATGTGTATGTTAAAAGCTATATGTTTAGTACATATTATATATTAAATGTAATATTATATATTAAAATATACATTAATATATAATATATAATATCTAAATACATGTTATATATAAATATATAAACATTATATATATATTAAATTTTATATATATTACAATTTATATACAAGTTTTATATAAACTATATAATTATATAAATTATATAAAGGTATGTAAATTATATAAATTATATAAAACATAAATTTTAATATAACATAAAATTTAATAAATATAAATTTAAATATATTTAATTTATACTTATCACATATAAATTTATTCTATAAATAACATAGATTTACATATAATTTTTATACATATTAATTTTAGCATATATATGTTAAACCAAATTCAGGCGATGGAAGAGAAAGTGGAAAAGAACAATTTTTGTCATTTGTAGTGGGAAGTGTCAGTAACTAGAGAATTTAAATAATTATAATGTTTTGTTTTAAAGATGACCACTAGAAGAATTAATCATCAGATAGATCTGCCCCAATAATACAAGGAACACTCACAAAAACAAAGAAAATGTAGGCCAAAAGGGAAAAGATTAAAGAGAGCAATGAACACGGAAAATGTGACACAAAACATTGTGGACCAAACCCATCTGCCATCTTGACAAATACAAGTGGCATAAACTCACATCTTAGAAGATTCTCAGGCACAGTGTGCAGTAAAACTTACCACATGCTCTACAGCAGGTATAGACCTAAACCAAGGTGACTCAGAAACTCGGAAACAGCAGGATGAGCAAGGGAGTGCTGGCTCTCAGGTGCCGGCAGCGTGGGAGTAGAGGCCAGCACCCCTGGACTCCAGCAAGGCTGGATTTAGAACCAAAGGCATCAAGCCAAAAATGGAGGCACTTGGTACAAGATGGCAAGTGGCAAGGAACACCAAGGTGTTGCAAATATTTCTGCACCAACTAACGTGGCCTGAAAAGTCATTACAAAAAACTGAAGGAAACACAAGGAAAAATGAAAATAATTTAGTTATAGGAGTTTTGATGGATAAAATGGCCCCAGATGGCATAAATGACATAATTAGCAAAGTTACCTACATCCAGCTCGATCCCTGAAAACTAAGAATATCTCATCCTTTTAGGTGTCCATAAATCGTCTCCTAAAACCACACTATGGACCACACAGAAAACCTAAGTACGCTTCCCAAATCAAAAGTGGTAAGACAGTGAGTGTCCTTTAATCACTCTGAGTCAAAAAGGAACCAACCTGATATTTCAAAATATTTAGAATTAATGAAAATGATCATAACCACATGCCAAGTCTTATGGGATGAGCAAAAGCACTTGCTGCAAGGAAATTTTACAGACATGAATACTAAATTAATAAACAACAACAAAAATGAATCAGTGCATCAAGTCTTCCACTCAACGATGTTTAAAACAAGAAAAATAAAATTAACTTCAGGAAAACATAAGAAAAAAGCAGATAGCAATTGTTAAGGTTTAGATATTAGGTGTCCCCCAAAAGCTCATGTGCAAGACAATGCAAGAACGTTTAGAGGTGAAATGGTTGGGTTGTGAGAGCCTCAACCTAATCAATGTGTTAATCTACTGGTAGGTATCAACTGGGTGGTGACTGTAGGCAGGCAGGGTGTGGCTGGAGGAGGTGGGTCATGGGAGCATGTCTTTGGGGCATACACTTTGTCTGTGGTGAGGGGAGTTTATCTCTCTACCTCCCTACTTCCTGGTACCACCTCCCACCAGCTTTCCTCCACCACACTCTTCTGCAGTGATATTCTCCCTCATTCCTCCCAAGGAATGGAGCCAACCACATATGGACTCAGACCTCTGACACTGCAGGCCCCCAAATAAACTTTTCCTCAAAACTCCAATGGTTCAGAGGGGAGGGGGGGATAGTTGAGGATAGGAAAGGTAGTAGAATACAACAGTCACTAGTATGGCAATATGTAAAAACGTGGATGTGTAACCGATGTGATTCTGCAATCTGTATTTGGGGTAAAAATGGGAGTTCATAACCCATTTGAATCTAATGTATGAAATATGATATGTCAAGAGCTTTGTAATGTTTTGAACAACCAAAAAAAATTATAGTTAAAAAAAAAAAAAAAACTCCAATGGTTCTTGTCAGGTCATTTGGTCACCAAAGTGAAAAAACTGACTAAAACAATAATAAATTAGGAAAAAAAAATGAATCAACCTTAACATTGGTTCTTGAGGAAAAAAGCAATAAATTATTAGCAAACGAACAAAGATTGATGCAAATAAATGTTCTAGGAAAATGTAAATTACTAAGCAGGACCCCTCATAGATAAGAGATGGGGAGAACCCCTGAGGAAACTAATTAGCATACCAGAAATACAGAATATGGAGAAAAAGCTATTTCCAAAAAAAGTACCAATCCTCAAATGTTTTCCAGATTACTTCTACTAAGCTACAAAAGAAAAGATAGGTCCAATATTATTTTAAGCCAAGAAGCTCTGTGACAGCGTTCAGAAATAGATAAAACTACATATGTTGAATGTACTGTTACACATCAATGGCAAAAAGACAGTCTAGTAAAAAATGCTTTGAAACAACTGAAACCTTTCTGGAAAAAATAAATAACTGCATTCTGACATCAAAACATATCAAAATATATGTCAAGTGACACCATAATTTAATTTTTTAAAAAACCAACAAAAACAAAAACCCTGAAGGCACTTGGAAAATTTTTATTAGTCTGACTGGAGAAGACTTTTCTATTTTTGACACAAAATTAAAAAGCCATGAGTCCAAAGACTAATAAATTTCTTTCAACTGTTAGAGAAAAACATTTCTGCCAAGAATGGTGGCACATGCCTATAATCCCAGTGACTCAGAAGGCTGAGGTAGAAGGATAGAAGGATCAGAAGTTCAAAGCCAGCCACAGCAATTTAGTAAAGCCCTAAGTAACTCAGTGAGATGCTGCCTCAATACATTAATTAATTAATTAATTAATTAATTAATTAATACAAAGGGCTGGGGATGTGGTAAAGCACTCCTGGATTCAATCCCTGGTACCAAAAAATGAAGAAGAAAAAAATTCTGGATTACAGAAATATCATAAACAAAATCAAAAGAAAAAATTTTAAACAACCCAGTGAAAATAAAAAGGGGTATAAATAGGCACTTTTCAAAAAGGAACACACATAATACAACCATTGGGGGGAAAATGTTCAGTCTCACTCAAAATAAGAGAAATATACACTAAGACTACGGAGAGATGTTGGTTTAAAAACAATTACCGGATTTTGGATTGAAAGAATCAAAAGGTTTAATCACACACTGTTCATGACAGTACAGGGAAATAAGATATCTGCAAATAGTTTTGGTGGGATTGTGAACTGGTAATATGGTTATTAGGAACATGTTGTCAATCTTATTAAAATGTAATTTGCAGGTATCTTCTAACTCAGAAATTCCTCTTCCCGGAATTTACCCTACGTTGTACTTGTGTGCCTTTGTGTGTCCTTGCACTTGTGGAATGACATTTGTATAAGAGTTTTCTTTGCCACACTGTAAGAGCAAAAGATGACAAGTCTCTGAATGATGATTAACATTACCCCAAAGATCTCGTCAACTGGTGCAAAGGATCCCTATGTCCATTAAGTATATGATCGTTAGAAAAGCAAAGTGCTGAGAGTAGTATAGGGTATGTTAAAATAATGGCAATAGTAATAATAATACTTATATATAAAGCATGTGAATAAAATGATACTGAAAATATTCCTAAGGACTTCATGACAGTGAATGTCTCTCAAGAGGGGATATGAGTGGCTGGAGTTGGTGGTGCAAGGTCCTTTGTAATGTTTTCCCTTTTCTATGTGTTAAATTTCGTGTCTTGTGTATGTATTACCTAGCCCAAAGCTTAAAACTTTAGACTCCAAATCCTACAGTGACCTAGAGTAAACTGCACACCAGCTTCCTTCTCTGTAGACAGTCATAATCTTCTCTCCCAGGGTGTGATCAGAGCTACATAAGACTACCATGGAAGAGTGCCTGGCCATTATATGGAATTGCTTAGTAAATGACTCCTTCCATTTTCCTCCAGAATTAAAGTAAGCAGCATCTAACTCTTATAATTTAATAAGGTGCAAAGTTGTGCTTTGCTGTGTTTTTAATTTTCTTTGCAATACATGAATGATTTAAATATCTGGCTTCCTTAAGCATAACTAAGTGAGAGAGAGAGAAAGAGAAAGAAGTGTACATCAGCAGTAAGGCATAATTCTTTTCCCCATTGTAAAAGTAATGCTTTTGATTCAGTCAAGTCTAAGTACTACCCAGTTCTTGGCACAACTAAAGTACGATTGAAAAGACTAAAGCTGATGAAGCACAATTCTATACTGGCCTTGGACTTGAGAGAGCTTGGTGCCTTGGACTTGAGATAGCTGGGTTCTGTCACTCCTGATTGTCACCTAGCAGCCATTTCCCACTGGAGATGCATTATTGTTTCTCTTTCCTTCCATAGCATTACTTGTAGAATGGGAATAACTAGCAAAGGTGCTAGGTTAGGGTTCTCCAGAGAAATGGAGCCAGTATGATATGTGTTACATGCACCACTGTTCACATGTTACATATATTTATGGAGATTTATTATGGGATGATGGAGGCCAAGAAGTCCCATAATACACCATCTTCAAGTTTGAGAACCAGGACAGCTGGTTCATAGTCCAAGGTCAAAGATAGGAAAACCAGGAACACAATTGTTGTTAACTCCCAAAGTCAGGGGCCAGAGAAAACTGGGGCTCTGATTTCCAAGGAAAGGAGATGATGGACGTCCCTGCTCACTTTCTCCACCTCCATTCTATCAGGGCCCTTGGTGGATTGAACGTATCTTTGGCAAGGGTGAATTGAATGCACCCTGCCAACCTTGGCAATGATGATCTCTTTATTAGTCAACTGGTTCAAATGCAAATCTTTCCCAGAAACGTCCCACAGACATACCCAGAAATAACGTTTTACCAGCCATCTGGGCCTCCCATAACCTAGTCAAGTTGACACATAAAATTAACTATCACAGACACTGTCTGGTTTAAAGTCAGGCAGCCTAGAAAAGCACCCAACACATAATGGGAACTCAACAAATATTTTTTGAAGAGTATCAAACCTACTCTGTGCAAGAAACAAGAAATGATCCCTACCTTCAAGGTCCATACACATTAACAGGGAGATGAAATACTGCTGCAGTCTGGCTGGGCACAATCAGGAGCCACTTGTCAAAAGAAACTAACTTTATTTTTAGAACCACACACACCAAACAAAACAGCCTCTCAGGAAAAATCCTCAGAGCCTCAACTGCCACCACCGGCTT